>NC_137621.1:437500-495000 GCF_963280865.1 Gymnoscopelus braueri | reverse complement strand
ATAGCTTGTGTGTTCACGAGCAATAGTTTCGCATGAGCCTTTGTAGGCCACAGTAAAGTACTGGCTTCTATAGCCTAATAGAGCCCAGTAAAGCCTAGCAAAGCCTACTAGAGCTTAAAACAGCCTATCAGAGACCAGTATAGTCTAGTACAGTACAGTACAGTACAGCCTAGTGCACCCAAGACTAGTATAGTCCAGCCTGTTGGGAGAACAGAGTAGGGGAGGGTGGTATAGGCTATACTAGCATGGAACAGGCTGGACTAGGCTAGACTAGATTTTACTAGGCTGTACCAGACTCTAATACTCTCTATTAGGCTTTACTAGTCCCTTGTCAGCCCTGTAGATACTCAGACCATAGGGACTAACCACTGAGTACACGGGCCATAGCTTGTGTGTTCACGAGCAATTGTTTTGCATGAGCCTTTGTAGGCCAAAGTAAAGTACTGGCTTCTATAGCCTAATAGAGCCCAGTAAAGCCTAGAAAAGCCTACTAGAGCTTAAAACAGCCTATTAGAGACTAAGCAATAGTCCAGCCTTTTGATGGAACAGACTAGGGGAGGGCGATATAGGCTCTACTAGCATGGAACAGACTGGACTAGTTAAGACTAGGTTAAACTAGGCTCTACTAGGCTCTATTAGGTTGTACTAGGCTGTAATAGTCTGGACTAGGCTGTAATAGGCTGGACTAAGCTGTAATAGGCTGGACTAGGCTTTAATAGGCGGGACTAAGCTGGACTAGGCTTGAATAGGTTGGACTAGCCTGGACTAAGCTGTAATAGGCTGGACTAGGCTATAATAGGTGGGACTAGGCTGGACTAGGCTTTAATAGGCTGGACTAGGCTATAATAGGCTGGACTAGGCTGGACTAGGTTATAATAGGCTGGACTAGGCTGGACTAGGCTGGACTAGGCTGTAATAGGCTGGACTAGGCTGTACTAGGCGGGAATTGGCGAGAAACAGCGTCCCGGGAGGTCACATGATGGTAAACGCCATTTACCATAGCATAGTATGGGAGGTGTACACAATGTACACAGCCCATAGTTCTAATATTAGGCTGACTATGGCTCTCCACTGCCCCCCATTGAGAAAATATAGTCGGCATAGAAGTGTTCACGAAAGGTAGTCGCAAGTGTTCACTTCCCATAGCAACTATGGGAAGTGAACGACTACGTGTACACCGAGCCTAGTCTGTTCACGGGCCATAGCATTTAACATTGAGCACTACCTGCCGTGAACACCCTTATTATTGTTACAGCTTCTGAACCATTCTTTATTATTATTATTATTATTACAGCTTCTGAACCATTCTTTATTATTATTATTATTATTACAGCTTCTGAACCATTCTTTATTATTATTATTATTATTACAGCTTCTGAACCATTCTTTATTATTATTATTATTATTATTATTACAGCTCCTGAACCATTCTTTATTATTATTATTATTATTATTACAGCTTCTGAACCATTCTTTATTATTATTATTATTATTATTACAGCTTCTGAACCATTCTTTATTATTATTATTATTATTACAGCTTCTGAACCATTCTTTATTATTATTATTATTATTACAGCTTCTGAACCATTCTTTATTATTATTATTACAGCTTCTGAACCATTCTTTATTATTATTATTATTATTATTACAGCTTCTGAACCATTCTTTATTATTATTATTATTATTACAGCTTCTGAACCATTCTTTATTATTATTATTATTATTACAGCTTCTGAACCATTCTTTATTATTATTATTATTATTACAGCTTCTGAACCATTCTTTATTATTATTATTACAGCTTCTGAACCATTCTTTATTATTATTATTATTATTATTACAGCTTCTGAACCATTCTTTATTATTATTATTATTATTATTACAGCTTCTGAACCATTCTTTATTATTATTATTATTATTATTACAGCTTCTGAACCATTCTTTATTATTACAGCTTCTGAATCATTCTTTAGTCCCATGGGCACTGAAAAAAATATTGGCCTAGAAATGTACACCCCTAGTAGTTGTGTTGTGTTGTGTTGTGTTGTGTTGTGTTTAGTGTTTAGTGTGTTGTGTTGTAGTTGCGAACGCGGAAGAAGCCGCGCCTCCGACCAAGTGGAGCTTACTATGTAACTCTGCCTGGGTTGTGTCTCTGTCTGTCTGTCTGTCTCTCTGTGTGCACTGCCTGTGTGCAGCTCCTCTGAGATAAGTAAATGTCCAATTTAGACATACCATACATCAAATGAAAGGTCTTTGAAAACTGAACACACCTGTCAAGGTTGCGTTTAAGCCCGCCCCTTCCCCCGGAAGCCACGCCCCGGAGAAGGCTCCTAAAAACTCCCCATTGAAACCCCATGTTAAATGAAAAGTGCCCGAATCGCTCCGAAACTTTTTCTACCCCCCCTAAGTGGGGGTCTACGAACAAATACTTCGCAAATACTTCACCCCCCGGAAGTGGGTGAAACAGGCACTTCAAACACTTTGTTGAATTGTTCAAAAACATTAAAAGTTTTTTTTTTGTGACTTTCTATTTATCTAAGATGCTCCTTTTAACGCAGAATTTTTTTCTATTTTTTATATATTTCTTTATTGGTTACTTTTTTTTAAATATTTTTTTTCATATTTATTTAAATGTGTTTGCGTTCGCTTCCCGCGTTCGCGCGTCTTACTTGTGTAGTGTAGTGGTGTAGTGTAGTGTAGTGGTACAGTGTAACAGTCAGACTCACCATCCATTTCCAGAACAGTGTTTCATGTTGTTTCCAGTTCATGTAGGATTCTAGAAGATCACACAACTCCCGCACAACAACACACTCCTGAAAGACACACAACAACACACTCCTGAAAGACACACAACAACACACTCCTGAAAGACACACAACAACACACTCCTGAAAGACACACAACAACACACTCGTGAAAGACACACAACAACACACTCGTGAAAGACACACAACAACACACTCCTGAAAGACACACAACAACACACTCCTGAAAGACACACAACAACACACTCCTGAAAGACACACAACAACACACTCCTGAAAGACACACAACAACACACTCCTGAAAGACAGACATTTTATTTTTAAATGCAATGCAAGATCATGATCACAGTCTGTCTGTCTGTCTGTTAGAGCTACAGACACACACAGCCTGTCTGTCTGTATGAGCTACAGCAGGGCTACTCAACTTAAGATGGCTCAAGGGGCCACTCAGCAAAATACCAAAAGTCCAAGGGGCCGCAAGCTAAAAATGACGGTCCTATTTTGGATTTTGTAACACACACTACGCATTGTTATTGTTATAAGAAAATGTACATTTTGACATCATATTCTTTTCACTGTACCTGTTTATTTTGTGTGTATGTCCAGTGGCATCAGTTCAGCAAAAGCTAAGGTATGGCAAGGTTAGGGTTGCCAACTCCCAGAGATTGAAATAAGGGACACCTACCCTGGGCGTGCGGCAAAGCCTTTTCCATATAAATGACTGTCAATAACAGTCACACAATATTTCACTCATTGTTTTGCTCTTCTTTTAATGTATCCTCTCTGACACACACACACACACACACACACACACACACACACACACACACACACACACACACACACACACACACACACACACACACACACGCTAGGGAATGTTAGGGTTTTCACGACTACTGATTTTTACAAGTCGACTAATTTGACCCACTGGTACTCAGACAGTGGTAGTCAGACAGTGGTACTCAGACAGTGGTAGTCAGACAGTGGTAGTCAGACAGTGGTACTCAGACAGTGGTAGTCAGACAGTGGTAGTCAGACAGTGGTAGTCAGACAGTGGTAGTCAGACAGTGGTACTCAGACAGTGGTAGTCAGACAGTGGTAGTCAGACAGTGGTAGTCAGACAGTCAGACAGACAGTGGTACTCAGACAGTGGTACTCAGACAGTGGTAGTCAGACAGTGGTACTCAGACAGTGGTAGTCAGACAGTGGTAGTCAGACAGTCAGACAGACAGTGGTACTCAGACAGTGGTAGTCAGACAGTGGTAGTCAGACAGTGGTACTCAGACAGTGGTACTCAGACAGTGGTAGTCAGACAGTGGTAGTCAGACAGTGGTACTCAGACAGTGGTAGTCAGACAGTGGTACTCAGACAGTGGTAGTCAGACAGTGGTACTCAGACAGTGGTAGTCAGACAGTGGTAGTCAGACAGTGGTAGTCAGACAGTGGTAGTCAGACAGTGGTACTCAGACAGTGGTAGTCAGACAGTGGTACTCAGACAGTGGTAGTCAGACAGTGGTACTCAGACAGTGGTAGTCAGACAGTGGTACTCAGACAGTGGTACTCAGACAGTGGTACTCAGACAGTGGTACTCAGACAGTGGTAGTCAGACAGTGGTAGTCAGACAGTGGTAGTCAGACAGTGGTAGTCAGACAGTGGTAGTCAGACAGTCAGACAGACAGTGGTACTCAGACAGTGGTACTCAGACAGTGGTAGTCAGACAGTGGTACTCAGACAGTGGTAGTCAGACAGTGGTAGTCAGACAGTGGTAGTCAGACAGTGGTAGTCAGACAGTGGTACTCAGACAGTGGTAGTCAGACAGTGGTAGTCAGACAGTGGTAGTCAGACAGTGGTAGTCAGACAGTGGTACTCAGACAGTGGTACTCAGACAGTGGTAGTCAGACAGTCAGACAGTGGTAGTCAGACAGTCAGACAGACAGTGGTACTCAGACAGTGGTACTCAGACAGTGGTAGTCAGACAGTCAGACAGTGGTAGTCAGACAGTCAGACAGTGGTAGTCAGACAGTGGTAGTCAGACAGTGGTACTCAGACAGTGGTAGTCAGACAGTGGTAGTCAGACAGTCAGACAGTGGTAGTCAGACAGTCAGACAGACAGTGGTACTCAGACAGTGGTAGTCAGACAGTGGTAGTCAGACAGTGGTAGTCAGACAGTGGTACTCAGACAGTGGTACTCAGACAGTGGTAGTCAGACAGTCAGACAGTGGTAGTCAGACAGTCAGACAGTGGTAGTCAGACAGTCAGACAGTGGTACTCAGACAGTGGTAGTCAGACAGTGGTACTCAGACAGTGGTAGTCAGACAGTGGTAGTCAGACAGTCAGACAGTGGTAGTCAGACAGTCAGACAGACAGTGGTACTCAGACAGTGGTAGTCAGACAGTGGTACTCAGACAGTGGTAGTCAGACAGTGGTAGTCAGACAGTGGTAGTCAGACAGTCAGACAGACAGTGGTAGTCAGACAGTCAGACGGACAGTGGTAGTCAGACAGTGGTAGTCAGACAGTGGTAGTCAGACAGTGGTAGTCAGACAGTCAGACAGACAGTGGTACTCAGACAGTGGTAGTCAGACAGTGGTACTCAGACAGTGGTACTCAGACAGTGGTAGTCAGACAGTGGTAGTCAGACAGTGGTAGTCAGACAGTGGTACTCAGACAGTGGTAGTCAGACAGTGGTAGTCAGACAGTGGTAGTCAGACAGTGGTACTCAGACAGTGGTAGTCAGACAGTGGTAGTCAGACAGTGGTAGTCAGACAGTGGTAGTCAGACAGTGGTAGTCAGACAGTGGTACTCAGACAGTGGTACTCAGACAGTGGTAGTCAGACAGTGGTAGTCAGACAGTGGTAGTCAGACAGTGGTAGTCAGACAGTGGTAGTCAGACAGTGGTAGTCAGACAGTGGTACTCAGACAGTGGTACTCAGACAGTGGTAGTCAGACAGTGGTAGTCAGACAGTGGTAGTCAGACAGTGGTAGTCAGACAGTGGTAGTCAGACAGTGGTAGTCAGACAGTGGTAGTCAGACAGTGGTAGTCAGACAGTGGTAGTCAGACAGTGGTACTCAGACAGTGGTACTCAGACAGTGGTACTCAGACAGTGGTAGTCAGACAGTGGTACTCAGACAGTGGTAGTCAGACAGTGGTAGTCAGACAGTGGTAGTCAGACAGTGGTAGTCAGACAGTGGTACTCAGACAGTGGTACTCAGACAGTGGTACTCAGACAGTGGTACTCAGACAGTGGTAGTCAGACAGTGGTAGTCAGACAGTGGTACTCAGACAGTGGTACTCAGACAGTGGTAGTCAGACAGTGGTAGTCAGACAGTGGTAGTCAGACAGTGGTACTCAGACAGTGGTAGTCAGACAGTGGTAGTCAGACAGTGGTAGTCAGACAGTGGTACTCAGACAGTGGTAGTCAGACAGTGGTACTCAGACAGTGGTAGTCAGACAGTGGTAGTCAGACAGTGGTAGTCAGACAGTGGTAGTCAGACAGTCAGACAGTGGTAGCCGCGAGTACGAGAGAGTGGTTTGAGCGTCAAGGGACCCTGGATAAACAGGGTCCCGAAAGGGGCTACCAGTACCTACACACCAGATCACTGCTATGGGCGGCAGCTGAGAGTTAATAAAATTGTATTTAATTAACGCATTACACTATTATGTTCCGTTTATAATGTTTGCAATTTTAAAAAGAAAACTGTACAGGTGTGACTATAGTTGAAATTAGAACTATAAAAAAACAAAAATGTTATTAATTTATATATTTTTTTAAATCAACTATTCTAGTACCAACAAGGTGGACTAGTGGTTATACTAGTCGACTAGTTGGTGAAAGCCCTAACACACACACACACACACACACACACACACACACCTTTCTCAGTGTTGAGGAGTTGTGATGATGAAGTACAGATGATGAAGATGATGATGAAGAAGAAGAGGCGAGACTGGAAGACAGGAGCTGAGAAGACAAGAGATTAACTCCCATTATTACACGGCTTGGTTGAATGCTTGATTCTGATTGGTCAATCGCTGAATTCAGTGTGTTATATCTCAATAATGACCGATGAGCTCAATAACAGACCTCTGTCTGATCAAAGACTCAGAACACCTGCTCATATCAACCTGTCTAATCAAAGACTCAGAACACCTGCTCATATCAACCTGTCTAATCAAAGACTCAGAGCACCTGCTCATATCAACCTGTCTGATCAAAGACTCAGAACACCTGCTCATATCAACCTGTCTAATCAGAGACTAAGAGCACCTGCTCATATCAACCTGTCTAATCATAGACTCAGAGCACCTGCTCATATCAACTGCAAGACTCAGAACACCTGCTCATATCAACCTGTCTAATCAAAGACTCAGAACACCTGCTCATATCAACCTGTCTAATCAAAGACTCAGAACACCCGCTCATATCAACCTGTCTAATCATACACTCAGAACACCTGCTCATATCAACCTGTCTAATCAAAGACTCAGAACACCTGCTCATATCAACCTGTCTAATCATACTCAGAACACCTGCTCATATCAACCTGTCTGATCAAAGACTCAGAACACCTGCTCATATCAACCTGTCTAATCAGAGACTCAGAACACCTGCTCATATCAACCTGTCTGATCAAAGACTCAGAACACCTGCTCATATCAACCTGTCTAATCAGAGACTCAGAACACCTGCTCATATCAACCTGTCTAATCAGAGACTCAGAACACCTGTTCATATCAACATGTCTAATCAAAGACTCAGAACACCTGTTCATATCAACCTGTCTAATCAAAGACTCAGAACACCTGCTCATATCAACCTGTCTGATCAAAGACTCAGAACACTTGCTCATATCAACCTGTCTAATCAAAGACTCAGAACACCTGCTCATATTAACCTGTCTAATCAAAGACTCAGAACACCTGCTCATATCAACCTGTCTGATCAAAGACTCAGAACACCTGCTCATATCAACCTGTCTAATCAAAGACTCAGAACACCTGCTCATATCAACCTGTCTAATCAGAGACTTAGAACACCTGCTCATATCAACCTGTCTAATCAAAGACTCAGAACACCTGCTCATATCAACCTGTCTAATCAAAGACTCAGAACACCTGCTCATATTAACCTGTCTAATGAAAGACTCAGAACACCTGCTCATATCAACCTGTCTGATCAAAGACTCAGAGCACCTGCTCATATCAACCTGCAGCTTGATTTAATGCTGTATCCAACATGACAGCCATGTGAACAAACACACCATGTCATTTACAACTAAACGTTGCTCTCAAGAATGTTTTTGAAAACATTGAAGTGAGAAATAGACAATGCAGTAACCGGAAATGTATTCTATTTGATCAACACTTCCTTGTTTTCCGAGGGTACCGTGTTGCGCTGGGCAGACGGCCAGCGCAAGATTTATGGAAGAATACCAAAACGATCGTCCCAAAACACAGTCGCCCCGGGGTCAATCCGGCGGTATTCAGCTGGTATTCACCTGGTATTCACCGCTGGTCCGCGAAAAGAATGGGGGCGAGCGTGTTTTAGGGTGAGTCTTCCGGTTACCTTATGGAATACTTTCATTGCTGTAAGCAAGGAAATACTTAGTTTTGTTGTTACGTTTGGGTGAATCTATTAATTTATTTATTAAGTAGCCGTGTAATAAGCGGCATCATTGCCGGGTAGCTGGTCATTATTGAAAAATCAATCCCTTCTTTGTGCATAATCACAAATATTCATATTCATCACAATCACACACAATCACAATTCAATCACAGATATTCATATTCACAAAATATGAACCAACCTTCTAAGCATTGTTTTGTTCAAAGGGGAAGTATTATATTATTATTACTAACAATAACAACTACTGTGAAGTTTCCACCTGGGTGTGTTGAGGAGGACTACTAGTTGAAAACGGGAGTGCATTTTTAAATACGGTGTTACTGTTAAAAGCGGTGTTGATGTGCATGATTTAACCGGGCACATTAATGTGCATTAACAGCCCTAATCTACAGTATATCCTTAATGTGCATTAACAGCCCTAATCTACAGTATATCCTTAATGTGCATTAACAGCTCTAATCTACAGTATATCCTTAATGTGCATTAACAGCTCTAATCTACAGTATATCCTTAATGTGCATTAACAGCCCTAATCTACAGTATGTCCTTAATGTACATTACAGCTCTAATCTACAGTATATCCTTAATGTGCATTAACAGCTCTAATCTACAGTATATCCTTAATGTGCATTAACAGCTCTAATCTACAGTATATCCTTAATGTGCATTAACAGCTCTAATCTACAGTATATCCTTAATGTGCATTAACAGCTCTAATCTACAGTATATCCTTAATGTGCATTAACAGCCCTAATCTACAGTATGTCCTTAATGTACATTACAGCTCTAATCTACAGTATATCCTTAATGTGCATTAACAGCTCTAATCTACAGTATATCCTTAATGTGCATTAACAGCTCTAATCTACAGTATATCCTTAATGTGCATTAACAGCTCTAATCTACAGTATATCCTTAATGTGCATTAACAGCTCTAATCTACAGTATATCCTTAATGTGCATTAACAGCTCTAATCTACAGTATATCCTTAATGTGCATTAACAGCTCTAATCTACAGTATATCCTTAATGTGCATTAACATCTCTAATCTACAGTATATCCTTAATGTGCATTAACAGCTCTAATCTACAGTATATCCTTAATGTGCATTAACAGCTCTAATCTACAGTATATCCTTAATGTGCATTAACAGCTCTAATCTACAGTATATCCTTAATGTGCATTAACAGCTCTAATCTACAGTATGTCCTTAATGTGCATTAACAGCTCTAATCTACAGTATATCCTTAATGTGCATTAACAGCTCTAATCTACAGTATATCCTTAATGTGCATTAACAGCTCTAATCTACAGTATATCCTTATGTAGGATACTAGAGGTCCGTCCGCCCTACGGGCGGCCGGCCCGCTAGCCGCGCACGGGGCTCTATTATTAGGCCTACGTCGTCTCCCCTCCCCCCCCCCCCCACACCGCACACGTTCGGTCGCGTCGCCGTCTTTGTCTGTTGTTTGTGCATAAACATGGATGGTAGCTTGTTTCTCGCGCACAATCTGGCAACACTGAATGTAGTCCAGGCTGTTGGTTGGCTAGTAGTGGTCACGTGACAACAACACACACACACACACACACACACACCGCACACACATTAAAAGCCTGGACTTTTTCTTCACGGCGCTCGTGGCTCAAAATGAGGTGTTTTTGTTTGTGTGTTACGCACTGGATTGGAACTATTTTTGCAATGTTATTCTTCACAGTTGACCTCAAGGAAAGGTAGGCCATAAGATTGTTTTGTTGTTGTTGCTGGCTGGGTGACGATCATAGTGGAAGGATGTCTGTGCGGAGATGTAGCCTGCGGTGCTTACACACACACACACACACAGTAAGCTGTGGAAACACACCAGCCTTTTTTTCGCACACACGCGCATATACGCACACACGCACTTTTACATCCAGTCCTATTTTAAAGCCTGCGTATGCGGGACTCAGAATCAGAATCAGAAGACTTTATCGCGTATCCACGCGCCTGGTGTAGCCGCTATCATTGATATCAATTGGATCTGAAGAAACGCGCTGTACGCGCCACGCATACGTGCGCTTTGAAAAGTCTGGTGTAGATCGTAGGTTGTCTTTGGGATGTACATGGCACGTGAATTACGGACATATTAGCGTGAGTGTGGAAAGCAACGGCGTGGTTCGAACAGAAAGGTAAGCAAGAGGGGGGGAGGAGGGGGGGGGGTGAAGCGAAGGACGTGCTTCTGTTGTTGTTGTGGCGATGCAGAGAGATTGAACCTGCGCTGTTTGGTTTTATGCTTCATCCAACATGACAGCCATGTAACAAACAACCAATGTCATTTACAACTAAACGTTGCTCTCAAGAATGTTTTGGAAAACATTTGAAGTGAGAAATAGACGATGCAATCGCCTCGGAAAACAAATGAGGAAATGAAAAAAGGTCGCCCCAAAACACAGTCGCCCCCCAGTGTATATACTGGCGATTTGCCTGTAATACCGCCGGATTTGGCCCGGGGCGACTGTGTTTTGGGGAGATTTTTTTTTCATTGTGTCATTTGTTTTCCGAGGCAAATGTGTCCGCCCAGCCCAATAGTTATGGAATACTTTCATTGCCGTAAGCAAGGAAATACTTGGTTTTGTTGTTACTTTTAGGTAAATTTATGTATGTATTTATTAAGTAGCCGTGTAATAAGCGGGATAATGGTGGTTAATCGCCCTGAAGGGCTTTAAATGTGAATAATGACTACGTCTCCATGCATTATCCCTTACATACTTTTGCGAGCGAAGACGGCTGATTTCAATGGCCGCTGCTTCGTGTTGTTTCGGCTGTGGCCGTCGGCGTTCGGTGGTGCGCACGGTAAACGGTGCGAAACTGTTTCCCCTTCCGTTGTGCTCGTAATGTGGTGAGTGGAATTAATTATGTTGCGAGGTGGAAAATATGTAGTGAGCAATGAGAGGTGCCCTACGCCACCCGTAAATTCAGCGTGCACGTTGTGGCTGGTTTTGTGTTGAGAGGTCCGATGTAGTTGTTGTGTTTAGTCCAAATCAATGCTGTGGGTATGGCGTCAGCAGGCAAGAGGTGCATATTCATTCATTCATTCATTCATCAGTGTAGTTCTGTCTCTCACCACATGGAGCAGTGTAGCTCTCTCTTCTATCATGGACACCAGGGTGGAACCGTGGAACCTCAGAGCTCCCAGCAGCCAGTGGAGCCTCCTGGTCTGCTCCTGCTGCTCAGGGAGGAAAACCTCCTGGTGGAGCCTCCTGGTCTGCTCCTGAACCTCCTGGTGGAGCCTCCTGGTCTGCTCCTGAACCTCCTGGTGGAGCCTCCTGGTCTGCTCCTGCTGCTCAGGGAGGAGAACCTCCTGGAGAACCTGAGCACTGAGCTGAAGACAGAGGAACATTACAGGATCTTCTCAACACCTCATCATCATATCTCAATACATACATGTAAACTGTACCTGTGTGTGTGTGTGTGTGTGTGTGTGTGTGTGTGTGTGTGTGTGTGTGTGTGTGTGTGTGTGTTGCTCAACACTGTGTTGTCTATGTGTAACAGTGTGTGTGTGTGTGTGTGTGTGTGTGTGTGTGTGTGTGTGTGTGTGTGTGTGTGTGTGTGTGTGTGTGTGTGTGTGTGTGTACCTGTGTGTTGCTCAACACTGTGTTGTCTATGTGTAACAGTGTGTTGTTCATCACAGTGTCCAGGAATCCAGATCCTAACAACCAGCCCAGAGCCAACAACAGATCCCTGCTGGACACCACTGGATGTTTTGACCGCCTCTCCTCCTCTTCCTCCTCTGGTTCTCCTCCTCCTCCTCCTCCTGTGAACATAAATATTACCTTCTTTTTTTTGCCTGAAAATGATTGTCAGGACCAGGGGGGGGGGGGGCACATGGTGTAGCGGTTTGAAATGGTACCTTTCTTTTAGATTGCTGGGGTGCCAGTCAGGGCGGGACCTGACACCTGACCTAACACTGCTGAGAAAATAATAATAATAATGAAATGTTATTTGTTATTATGTTTGTGCCCATTATCCGAAAAAAAAAAAAAACTGAACTGAACCGAACTGAGGGCGGGACCTGACAATAGTACATTATTAAACTTAAATAAAAATAGCAAATAAACAAAAGGCTACAAAGGCTGCATGTATCCATGTGTGTATCTATGCGTGTTGGTTTTTTTAACTGTCGGGGGGTGCGCCTTGGTAACAGTGCAGGAGACGTTGCCAGACGCGCACAAGTGGAAAAACTGTTGCAATGCTGTGACATCTTGTGCCTGCAGGAAACGTTCCTACCTAAACAGGACTTGGGACAGTTGAACTGTTTTAATGACGAGTTTCATGGTGTGGGGGAGTCAACAACTGACCTCACCTTGGGTATAGTGAGGGGAAGGATCCCTGGAGGGGTGGCCATTTTATGGCACAAAAAGCTTGACTCTATGATTAAGGTCATTAGACTTGACACAGATTGGTGTATAGCTGTGGAGTGTAGAGTAAACAACAAAGTGGTCACTATACTTAATGTTTATAGACCTTATGAAAGTCAACAGAATGAGGATGAATACCTGAACAGATTAGCTTTTATTAATTCTTTTATTTTAGACAATCAAACTACCTGTGTCTATGTCGTGGGTGACATGAATGCCGACCTCTCTGATAAGCTCAATGTTTGCTAATCATATGGTTAATTTCTGTGAGGATAATAACCTCATAATATCCAGTCAGGTGTTGTTGCTTATATAAGTGAAGCATGGCACACAACTTCTTGGCTCGACCACTGTATCAGTACTGCTGATGCACATGCTATTGTAGAATCTATGGAGATTGTCTATGAGGTATCCATGTCAGACCATGTCCCTGTAGTGGTAGTGCTTGATGTGGACAGACTTCCTGAAATGACCAAAGAGGTTAATAGTGCCGTTAAAACAAAACTAGATTGGTCCAAACTCTCAAAAAATGATGTACGACTTATTTTGGGAGAACTAATGATCTGTTCAGTGATGTATTGTTGCCTTATGATGCAATTTTATGTGCCGATGTAAACTGTAAAGTAAATAATCATAGCAAGGACCTCTGTGCTCTCTATGACTGTATAGTGGGGGCTATGTATGAGGCCAGCAGACCTCTTTATCTGCAAAAGAATAGTACCAAAAAAGTAAAGCCGGGGTGGAACAAGTATGTGGCAGCCCATCACGCAGAAGCTAAGCAGGCCCATAAGGCGTGGGTCCTGGCTGGTCGCCCCAGGCAGGGACCAGTCCTGGACCATAAAAAGAATACCAATACTCTTTTTAAATCAGCTGTGCACCATATCGGTAGGCACGAGGCTAAAATGAGAGCAGATTCTATGGCTGACAAGCTACTTGGATAAGGATAAGGATAATTCCTTTTAACAGGTCGTTCATGAAAGTCCTTGCGGTCTTGTTTCCAATGAGAACCTGTGAGCAATTAGGGGTTAAGAGTCTTGCTCAGGGACAAATTTCATATCATCGGCACATATGCTGGGATAGCCTGGAATCGAACCTGGGGCAACCAGGGCCTCTGGTTCCCTAGGCGGGCTCACTAACCACTCAGCTATGGCCGTAATGTAAATGGGTTTTGGAAGGAGGTGAGAGCTCTAAACAGAAATAATGCTATCTTACCTTGCAACATGGAGGGTGTCTCTGGGGAGAATAATATAGCAGAGCTCTGGAGGGAACACTACTCCCAGGCATTTAATTGTGTCAAAAGTGACCCATATGAATTGGACAACATTAATAGTAGTTCTGCCATTGGTTTCTCAGCTAATGAGGTTCGCAAAGCTATAGAACAGTTAAAAGATAATAAAGCTAGTGGCTCTGATAATATCACTGCTGAGCACCTTAAACATGCCAGCCCTAAGGTTGCGGTCCTTCTGGCTATCTGCCTTACTGGACTTATGACACACGGGGTACTGCCAAATTCCATGTTGTCCGTCACCCTGGTGCCCGTGATTAAAGACAAAGCTGGCAAGGTGGGGAGCTTGGACAATTACAGACCTATAGCTCTCGCTAGTGTAATGTCCAAGGTCCTGGAAAGAGTCCTATTAGATCGACTTTCTTCTTTTTTTTATACTACAGACAATCAGTATGGGTTTAAGGCAAAGCATGGTACTGATCTATGTATATATGCACTGAAAGAAGTCATGGAAAAATATAGAAGCCAGAATTCCTCTGTCTTAGTTGGTCTGGTTGATGCGTCACGTGCTTTTGACCGGGTCAACCACCAGAAACTGTTTTTAAAGCTCAAAGAAAGGGGAGTGCCTGATAGCATTACACGCATCTTGGCATACTGGTATGCTAACCAGAGCATGCAGGTCAGATGGGGTAGTGGGGTATCGGCTCCCTTTTCTGTCAGTAATGGGGGTTACTCTCTCCAGCCCTGTTCAATTTATATATGAACGATCTCTCTGTCCAGTTAAATTACTGTAATACAGGTTGCAAGATTGGGGACACCCTAATTAACCACCTTATGTATGCGGATGACCTGGTTATACTTTCTCCCAGCAGTGCTGGGTTTCAACAGCTGCTTAACATTTGTACAGAGTATGGTGTAACGTTTGATGTCAAATACAATGCAAAAAAGAGTGTGGTCATGATGGCATGCAGGACAAGGGAAGACAAAAACCTTTCCTTTCCATCCTTCTACCTTGCTGGGCAAGTGCTACCTGTGTGTAGCAAAGCTAAGTACTTGGGATGTCATAACAGACCAGTTGACGGATGATGATGATCTGTATAGGCAGCGTCGAACACTTTATGCTCAAGCTAATATGCTGGGGAGGAAATTAAATTTCTGTTCTGTTGAGGTAAAGGCTAACCTCTTTAGAGCTTACTGTACTCCCTTGTATACTGCCCCTCTATGGGTTAAGTTTAAGCAGGCTAGCTTGTATAAACTTCAGGTTGCCTATAATGACTGCTTGCGTCTACTGTTGAGAAAACCTAGGTGGAGCAGTGCTAGTGAGCTGTTCTGCAACCTGGGTATTAGCACTTTTTAAGCTCTTCGGAGAAATTTTATGTATACATTTATGTGTCGTTTGAATGAGTCTCAGAACTCTATTATTGGATTATTGGTTGATCCCTGCCACAGTGTTACTCGATATCAGTCTCCTTTCTGGGAACACTGGTACGATTGCCTTATTTATAGCTGATGTTTTACGACTTTGTACTTTCTTTTATTTTTGTACTTTTATATGTTTTTATGTGTCTTGTTCTTATTGGACCATGTGTCTGCTAAATAAAGTTGATTGATTGATTGATTGATTGATATCCAGTCATAACCATCTAATGAACCCTTGCAAACTCAGAAGTAAACCTTTCACACAGGAAAAACACAATTCACAATAATAATTAGACAACACACACTACTGTAGAAGTGGTCAAGGAGAGACACAAACTACTGTAGAAGTGGTCAAGGAGAGACATAATAAACTACAGTAGAAGTGGTCAAGGAGACATAATAAACTACTGTAGAAGTGGTCAAGGAGACACATAATAAACTACTGTAGAAGTGGTCAAGGAGAGACATAATAAACTACTGTAGAAGTGGTCAAGGAGAGACATAATAAACTACTGTAGAAGTGGTCAAGGAGAGACAGATAATAAACTACAGTAGAAGTGGTCAAGGAGACACATAATAAACTACTGTAGAAGTGGTCAAGGAGAGACATAATAAACTACTGTAGAAGTGGTCAAGGAGAGACATAATAAACTACTGTAGAAGTGGTCAAGGAGAGACAGATAATAAACTACAGTAGAAGTGGTCAAGGAGAGACATAATAAACTACTGTAGAAGTGGTCAAGGAGAGACATAATAAACTACAGTAGAAGTGGTCAAGGAGAGACAGATAATAAACTACTGTAGAAGTGGTCAAGGAGAGACAGATAATAAACTACAGTAGAAGTGGTCAAGGAGACACATAATAAACTACTGTAGAAGTGGTCAAGGAGAGACATAATAAACTACTGTAGAAGTGGTCAAGGAGACATAATAAACTACAGTAGAAGTGGTCAAGGAGAGACATAATAAACTACTGTAGAAGTGGTCAAGGAGAGACATAATAAACTACTGTAGAAGTGGTCAAGGAGAGACATAATAAACTACTGTAGAAGTGGTCAAGGAGACACAATAAACTACTGTAGAAGTGGTCAAGGAGAGACATAATAAACTACTGTAGAAGTGGTCAAGGAGAGACATAATAAACTACTGTAGAAGTGGTCAAGGAGAGACATAATAAACTACAGTAGAAGTGGTCAAGGAGAGACATAATAAACTACTGTAGAAGTGGTCAAGGAGAGACAGATAATAAACTACAGTAGAAGTGGTCAAGGAGAGACATAATAAACTACTGTAGAAGTGGTCAAGGAGAGACAGATAATAAACTACAGTAGAAGTGGTCAAAGAGAGACATAATAAACTACAGTAGAAGTGGTCAAGGAGAGACATAATAAACTACTGTAGAAGTGGTCAAGGAGACATAATAAACTACAGTAGAAGTGGTCAAGGAGAGACATAATAAACTACTGTAGAAGTGGTCAAGGAGAGACATAATAAACTACAGTAGAAGTGGTCAAGGAGAGACATAATAAACTACAGTAGAAGTGGTCAAGGAGAGACATAATAAACTACAGTAGAAGTGGTCAAGGAGAGACATAATAAACTACTGTAGAAGTGGTCAAGGAGAGCCATAATAAACTACTGTAGAAGTGGTCAAGGAGAGACATAATAAACTACAGTAGAAGTGGTCAAGGAGAGACATAATAAACTACAGTAGAAGTGGTCAAGGAGAGACATAATAAACTACAGTAGAAGTGGTCAAGGAGAGACATAATAAACTACTGCAGAAGTGGTCAAGGAGAGACATAATAAACTACTGTAAAAGTGGTCAAGGAGACATAATAAACTACAGTAGAAGTGGTCAAGGAGAGACATAATAAACTACTGTAGAAGTGGTCAAGGAGATATAATAAACTACTGTAGAAGTGGTCAAAGAGAGACATGATAAACTACTGTAGAAGTGGTCAAGGAGACATAATAAACTACAGTAGAAGTGGTCAAGGAGAGACATAATAAACTACTGTAGAAGTGGTCAAGGAGACATAATAAACTACAGTAGAAGTGGTCAAGGAGAGACATGATAAACTACTGTAGAAGTGGTCAAGGAGACATAATAAACTACAGTAGAAGTGGTCAAGGAGAGACATAATAAACTACTGTAGAAGTGGTCAAGGAGAGACATAATAAACTACTGCAGAAGTGGTCAAGGAGAGACATAATAAACTACTGTAAAAGTGGTCAAGGAGACATAATAAACTACAGTAGAAGTGGTCAAGGAGAGACATAATAAACTACTGTAGAAGTGGTCAAGGAGACATAATAAACTACAGTAGAAGTGGTCAAGGAGAGACATAATAAACTACTGTAGAAGTGGTCAAGGAGACATAATAAACTACTGTAGAAGTGGTCAAGGAGAGACATAATAAACTGTAGTAGAAGTGGTCAAGGAGAGACATAATAAACTACTGTAGAAGTGGTCAAGGAGAGACAGATAATAAACTACTGTAGAAGTGGTCAAGGAGAGACATAATAAACTACTGTAGAAGTGGTCAAGGAGAGACATAATAAACTACAGTAGAAGTGGTCAATGAGAGACATAATAAACTACTGTAGAAGTGGTCAAGGAGAGACATAATAAACTACTGTAGAAGTGGTCAAGGAGAGACAGATAATAAACTACTGTAGAAGTGGTCAAGGAGAGACATAATAAACTACAGTAGAAGTGGTCAAGGAGAGACATAATAAACTACTGTAGAAGTGGTCAAGGAGAGACATAATAAACTACTGTAGAAGTGGTCAAGGAGAGACATAATAAACTACTGTAGAAGTGGTCAAGGAGAGACATAATAAACTACTGTAGAAGTGGTCAAGGAGAGACATAATAAACTACAGTAGAAGTGGTCAAGGAGAGACATAATAAACTACTGTAGAAGTGGTCAAGGAGAGACATAATAAACTACTGCAGAAGTGGTCAAGGAGAGACATAATAAACTACTGTAAAAGTGGTCAAGGAGACATAATAAACTACAGTAGAAGTGGTGAAGGAGAGACATAATAAACTACTGTAGAAGTGGTCAAGGAGACATAATAAACTACAGTAGAAGTGGTCAAGGAGAGACATAATAAACTACTGTAGAAGTGGTCAAGGAGACATAATAAACTACTGTAGAAGTGGTCAAGGAGAGACATAATAAACTGTAGTAGAAGTGGTCAAGGAGAGACATAATAAACTACTGTAGAAGTGGTCAAGGAGAGACAGATAATAAACTACTGTAGAAGTGGTCAAGGAGAGACATAATAAACTACTGTAGAAGTGGTCAAGGAGAGACATAATAAACTACAGTAGAAGTGGTCAATGAGAGACATAATAAACTACTGTAGAAGTGGTCAAGGAGAGACATAATAAACTACTGTAGAAGTGGTCAAGGAGAGACAGATAATAAACTACTGTAGAAGTGGTCAAGGAGAGACATAATAAACTACAGTAGAAGTGGTCAAGGAGAGACATAATAAACTACTGTAGAAGTGGTCAAGGAGAGACATAATAAACTACAGTAGAAGTGGTCTTAACATAAAGGTAGGTTTTTAGAAGTGATTTAAAAGAAGACACGGATCTTGCTAGCCTCAGCTCTATGGGCAGGGCATTCCAAAGCGTGGGCGCCCGGAATGCGAAAGCCCGATCGCCTCGGGTGACGAGATTAGAATTAGGGACTGTAAGGAGAGCCTTACCTGTGGATCTAAGGCGGCGCCCAGGTACATAGGGGGCCAGCAAGTCTTTGATGTAGCTGGGGGCCAATCCCTGCCGGGCTTTAAAAGTTATCAGTAAAATCTTAAAATCTATTCTGAATCTAACAGGTAACCAGTGAAGTGCAGCTAGGATGGGTGTAATGTGATCACGTTTCTTAGTGTTTGTTAGTAGTCTTGCAGCTGAATTCTGTACCAGTTGGAGGCGGGAAATGGCTTTTTTACAGAGGCCAGAGTATAAAGAGTTACAGAAGTCCAAACGTGATGAAATGAATGCGTGAATTTCCTTTTCAAGGTCTGCTGGTGATAAAAAGGGTTTAATTCTGGCAATGTTTCGTAGCTGGAAATAACATGTCTGAACAACACGTGTGACTTGTGGGTTAAAAGAAAGGTCTGAGTCAAAAATCACACCCAGGTTGCGGGCTGTATGCTTGACATTAGATGATAAGCTACTAAGCTCTGACTGGAGTGACAATGTGGAGTTAGGGGGACCAAAAATAATTATTTCCGTTTTTGTCTGATTTAACTGGAGGATTTTTTTTGCCATCCATTCCTTAATCTCAGAGAGGCAAGAAAGTAAGTTGCTCATATTGCCTGCAGTACCGGGTTTTAGTGGTATATAAAGCTGCGTGTCATCTGCGTAACTGTGGACATTAATATGGTATTTATGAATGATATTTCCAAGGGGGAGCATGTATATTGAGAACAAAAGGGGACCCAGAATTGATCCCTGCGTGCGGGACTCCACAGGTAAAGGGGACCCGGGAGGAAGAAGCTTCCCCGATCACCACAGAGAAGCTTCTATCAGAGAGGTAGGAGCGGAACCAGTCCAGAGCTGTTCCCTCGATGCCAACCCATTTTTTGAGGCGGTCTATTAAAATTACGTGGTCGACAGTATCAAAAGCGGAGCTAAGGTCAAGGAGCATTAAAATAGAACAGTCACCGGAATCTGCATTAAATAATAAGTCATTTGTCACTTTTAAAAGGGCAGTCTTGGTGCTGTGACCTGCCCGGAAGCCTGACTGCAGCTCCTCAAAAACACTGTTAAAATTCATAAAATAAATTAATTGAACAGACACTATCTTTTCTAAGATTTTCAATAAAAAGGAGAGTTTTGAAATAGGTCTAAAATTACTTAGAACCAAGGGGTCCAATGATGGCTTTTTCAGCAGTGGTTGGACCAGAGTGCTTTTGAGGCTGGAGGGAAAGGAACCAGAGGACAAGGAACGGTTCAAAATGGCCAAAATGTTTGGGCCAATAGTGTGAAGGACTAATCTGAGTTCCCAGAAGTTTTCGCCAGCTCTCGCATACAAACGGGAGGGGCGAGGAACTTCTGGGCCAAAGCCCTGGTATTTGTGGGCGGGATGTAATTTACGCTCAGAATCTGAGCGGACACGCCTCTTACCGGTCTGAGAGCTGTGCAACTCGTCTAAAAAGTCAGACGAGAGGCAAACAGCCTTAGAGAGTGCAAAAGGAAATGGTAAGAAAGTCTGGGAGTGCATAAACAAACTGACAGGGAAATACTACAAACAGAACAATAATAGCTTAGAACTAAAAATAGACAACACCCTGGTGAAAGATCCCCAAACCCTTGCTAGTACCCTAATTATGTTTTTTCTAAACTCTGTCAAAGAAATAACACAAATGTTTAATCCATCAAAGTTTGTACCCCGCCCTGTCCAAAAAGACCTCCCCATCTTCAATCTGGAGGAAATTACGGAAACCGAGGTGGCAAACATCATCAAATCACTAAAAGCATCAAAAGCTAAGGATGCCTATGGGCTCGATACAAACTTTTTAAAAACAAATGCAGATGCTCTGGTGGCACCGATCACACATCTGGTAAATCTGTCCATCAGACAACGCACTGTTCCTCCTCAATGGAAAGTTGCGGTAATAACACCAATCTACAAATCTGGCGCTAAAACTGAAATATCAAATTATAGACCCATAAGCATCCTACCAGTTATATCAAAGGTGGCTGAAAAGTGGATTGTCAAATCTATCATCAAACATCTAGACAAAGGCCACACCCCACTGCATCCCATGCAGTTTGGGTTTCGGGCCTTTCACTCCACTGAATCAGCAAACTGCCTATTCATAGAAAAATTGAAATGTGCTTTGAACAGAGCTCCCTGTGCAATGGCGGTGTTCCTGGACTTCAAGAAGGCGTTTGACACCGTCTGTCACCAGGTCCTCCTGTCCAAATTAACACATTTTAATTTTACCCCAGAAGCTATACAATGGTTTAGTTCCTATCTATCCACCAGAAAACAGTGTGTAAGTATAAACAGTGTTAAATCCCCCTACCACACCTGTTCGGTCGGTGTCCCCCAGGGCTCAATACTAGGTCCAATTCTGTTCTCACTGTACATAAATGACCTACCTAAAGTATGTAATAATCTACATGTCCAGATGTATGCAGATGATGCCGTTGTACTTGCCCATGGTAAAAGCTATGCAGAGGTGTCAATAATCTTAACCTCAGCTCTGACAAGCATTCAAGACTGGCTTATAGATTCATGTCTGCTCCTGAATGCCAAAAAGACAGTCTGCATGGCCTTCTCCAAAAGACCAGTTGTGTTGGAGTCCTCAAATGTGTTTCTGGGTGGGGAGGAACTTGAACTTGTCCCAGAGTTCAAGTACCTCGGAGTCATACTAGACTCAACCCTAACTTTTAAAAAACATGTGAAGAAAGTCACAAATACGATTAAATTCAACCTTCAAAATTTTAAACAAATTAGACCCTTCCTGACAGTTGGAGCTGCCAGATCGTATCTTCACTGTATGATCCTATCACACATTGAGTACTGTTTTACAAACTGGTCTTGCACAGGCGTGACGATCCTAAAACCCATCGAACAGCTCTACAAAAGTGCGCTCAAGGTGTTTGACAGGAAGCCTCACTCTTATCATCATTGTAACATACTCAGGAGGCTCAATTTTTTTAGCTTCGACAATTTCAAAAAGTTCAAACAGGTTGGGGTCATATACAAGACCTTACATGGTCTGTGCCCGCCCCCCCTAAGGGAATTCATTAAAAGGAAGCCTGAAAGAGGAATCAGTACCAGAGCAACCACTCGAGGAGATTGTGAAGTGCCGCACCGGCAAACAACCTTCGGTCAAAATGTCCTCTCAGTACAGGGTTGTGTAGCATGGAATGGCCTTCCTCTACATATAAGGGATTGTGCTACATTTCCATCTTTTAAATTCAATGTGAAAAGATGGTTGCTTGAAAACCAAAGCTGCAACCATTTGTGATCATATTTTAGGTTTTTTTAGGCTATGTGATGTAATGTAATTGTATTTCACCGTTTGTCTGTTTTCTGATGTTATTGTTTTTCTGTTTTTCTGTTTTGTGTGAGGACTGCGGATGAAAATTAGCATCTTTGCTAAATCCGGTGTATTTACGTTCATGTGACGTTCATTAATATGCTCTGTCCTGTCTAAATAAACAAATAAAGTAAAGTAAACAGCAGTACACATACACAACAATGGCGGCTGCAATTTCTCAGGGGGAAATTGCTTCCCGTTGCTCCTATTTACATGCAACACCCACTGCATGTGGATCCCGCCCCCTTTTCTTCATTGGCTGTTGATTTGAATCAGAAAGCAGTGGCCGCTCCCCTGCTATCCCGGCTTTGAGCCGAAGCCTCCCAGAATAGTGAAGGACCTCCTTCATGAATCTGGTGGGGATAACGTCTAACGGGCAGGAGGAGGTTTTCATATGGGAAATCGTGTCCTCCAGGGTTGCCAGTGAGATAGGATTAAAATGAATAAAATGAGACATAATAAACTACAGTAGAAGTGGTCAAGGAGAGACATAATAAACTACTGTAGAAGTGGTCAAGGAGAGACATAATAAACTACAGTAGAAGTGGTCAAGGAGAGACATAATAAACTACAGTAGAAGTGGTCAAGGAGAGACATAATAAACTACTGTAGAAGTGGTCAAGGAGAGACATAATAAACTACTGTAGAAGTGGTCAAGGAGAGACATAATAAACTACAGTAGAAGTGGTCAAGGAGAGACATAATAAACTACTGTAGAAGTGGTCAAGGAGACAGCTGGGGTCTCTTCTCTTCAGGACAGAGGAGGGAAGACGAGGACACCTGGTGGTGGGATAAGGGAGTTCAGGAAAAGACACAGAGGAAGAGGTTGGTGAGTCAGAGAGATGAAGAAAGTAGGCAGAGTACAAGGAGAGAGGAGGTCTGGCCTGGCCTGACATGGCCTGACATGGCCTGAGATGGCCTGAGATGGCCTGAGATGGCCTGAGATGGCCTGACTGATATCACTGAGTAGATTATTGTTTAGTTTTGCTCTGGCAGATTGGTCTGGTTTCCAGGCTAGAGGAAGACTAAGAGACGTCTTCTTTGGTCGTTTTGCTTCACATTTCTGTTATCGTTTAGTTTTCATACTGAATGGCCTGAACAAACATCTATCAGGAGACCACAAGTAACACACACACACACACACACACACACACACACACACACACACACACACACACACACACACACACACACACACACACACACACACACACACACACACACACACACACACACACACACACACACCTCTACCTCCTGGTCTCTTCTTCTCGCTGCTCACAATCCATTCAGCCATGTAGCCTGTCTGCCACAAACCTACAGCCACATACTGCCCCCTGCTGGCTGAACCTAGAGAGAGCGAGAGAGAGACGGACAGACAGACCAAAATGATGACCTTCCAAAAACAATCAAGATATGGATGTATATCCATTGAGTTAAACATGTCAGTGTGTACATGTATATCTATTGAGTTAAACATGTCAGTGTGTACATGTATCATGTATATCCATTGAGTTAAACATGTCAGTGTGTGTACATGCATCATGTATATCCATTGAGTTAAACATGTCAGTGTGTACATGCATCATGTATATCCATTGAGTTAAACATGTCAGTGTGTGTACATGCATCATGTATATCCATTGAGTTAAACATGTCAGTGTGTGTACATGCATCATGTATATCTATTGAGTTAAACATGTCAGTGTGTGTACATGCATCATGTATATCCATTGAGTTAAACATGTCAGTGTGTACATGCATCAGGGACAGGAGACGGTGAGTCAGTGAGGTTTTAGGGAGATACAAAGCAGGAAAAAGTCTGCATAGATAAAGCCACAGAGAGGTGGGTAGCAATGTTTGGTCTTTTTAGTCTCATATATCCTAATAAGAAGTCAACTTTCCGAGGGCGAGTGAACGATTGCGTTCCAGATGTCCTTTTGATGGATTTTTCTTGGCTGTCAATGTTTCTATCGTCCATAAAATCGCTCTGAAACTGATCCAAACGATCGTGTACGATGTAACTCTATGACCAGATGTGACGTTTGTGGGCGGTCTTGTCTATCTCTGTGTGTATGTATGGTAACAAACCGTGTGTTTCCTGTGCGCCACAGGAAATGACCTCAGCTTTACACAGGATGTTAAACAACAGATTCCAAAACTCCTCCTCCTGGAATGAAACACACACACACACACACACACACACACACACACACACACACACACACACACACACACACACACACACACACACACACACACACACACACACACACACACACACACACGTTAAACATGTCAAATGTTCACATCACACTGTCACTGTTTCATGTTTACTATATTAATATTATGTTCACATCACACTGTCACTGTTTCATGTTTACTATATTAATATTATGTTCACATCACACTGTCACTGTTTCATGTTTACTATATTAATATTATGTTCACATCACACTGTTACTGTTTCATGTTTACTATATTAATATTATGTTCACATCACACTGCTACTGTTTCATGTTTACTATATTAATATTATGTTCACATCACACTGTTACTGTTTCACGTTTACTATATTAATATTATGTTCACATCACACTGTTACTGTTTCATGTTTACTATATTAATATTATGTTCACATCACACTGTCACTGTTTCATGTTAACTATATTAATATTATGTTCACATCACACTGTTACTGTTTCATGTTAACTATATTAATATTATGTTCACATCACACTGTCACTGTTTCATGTTTACTATATTAATATTATGTTCACATCACACTGTCACTGTTTCATGTTTACTATATTAATATTATGTTCACATCACACTGTCACTGTTTCATGTTTACTATATTAATATTATGTTCACATCACACTGTTTCATGTTTACTATATTAATATTATGTTCACATCACACTGTTACTGTTTCATGTTTACTATATTAATATTATGTTCACATCACACTGTTACGGTTTCATGTTTACTATATTAATATTATGTTTACATCACAAACACACATATTAGCCTAACATGAGTAAATCATCTTCCAGGATGCTGGGTGGGTGTTTTGCAGAAACCATAAAGTGGAACACACCTGGGGTGACAGCAGGGCTTTTTCAGTGTCATAGAACCTTTAAGTAAAACATTTGAGTACTTTTTCCACCTCTGCCCTCTGACCCTATAGGTGCTACGTTACACACTTACATGACCTTTGACCTCAGCTGGTACGTTACCCCTGTAAGGGTTAGGGTTAAGGGTTAAGCCAAATTCCATTCCCCAAAGCTCGGTCACTCGCTCACTCTCCTCGCTTCCTCCACTCGCGCCTAAGCCCCGCCCCTGCGAGGAGCCGAGGATTATTTGCGAGGACGGAGTGGTCGAGCGGTTGCCGTCAAAGGATCGGACTGCACTTAGCGTCATTTCAAAGCGACGGAAAATTCCGCGATCACTTATGACGTCTCAAACAGCTGGACCAGAGCGTGGATGAAAATATACATGCATAGAATAATATGCAGGTATAGAATAATACAGAATATAAGAATAGACAATTCATCAATGTGGAGGATGGCCACATTGTAATCTTTATAGTTAACATTTTGTGCAAAGCCATTTATTCCTGAAATAGTGAACGAAGCGCCAGGATGATTAAACATTTATGAATTAAATCCTGACCCGTCCCTCTTTTTGCTCTTACAGTCCCCAGACCCCCCACCCCCCGCAGCAGTCCCGCACGGCACTGCTGCTTATAACAGCCACCGTATATTACAGAGTATGTCTGACTCTGAATTACATCATTCATGCAGGGTGGCCATACGTCCTCTTTTACCCGGACATATCCTCTTTTGGGGGGCTGTCTGGGGGTTTTTATAAAATCCTTCAAATGTCCGGGGTTTTGAGAGTTTGGGTGATATCCCCCCCACTTCTGGGACGTAGGGCTGTACCCAAACGTTCGAAGGTTCGGACCTTCGTTCGTTATGTCGGCATTCGAATCTTAATTAATGAGTTCGAACCTCCGCTTTAAAAAAAAAATATATATATATATATAAAAATAAAAAAAACTTAAAATATATATCAGAATGTGATATATATCAGAATATCACAGTACTATGTTGTGTTTACAATAATTTGAAAGTCACGAAAGTCACGCACGCACGCACGCACAGTAGAGATGCGCGGATGGCCTCTCACGTCACCCGAATCCATGTACAAATTAATTATCCGCCCGTTATCCAACCGCAATAATTATATTATCCAATTTAAATATCCGCACCAACCGTTTTTCCCGTATGTCAAAATATTATTATTTTCTGGTATTCCCCGTTAGTTTTATTATTAGTTGTGATCACAAAATGCATTGATTTAGCCTATGGAATGTCGGTGCGTCTTTTTTCTTTTTTTAAAAACCGGTGCTGCTCTGAACAGAGCGCACTGCTCTGCTGCGCTGAACATACAGTACAGACTCTGTGCGGCATCCAACATACAGGCATCCAACATACAGAGCGCACTGCTCTGCTGCCAGCGGCACCGGTTTAAAAAAAAAGAAAAAAGACGCACCGACATTCCATAGGCTAAATCAATGCATTTTTTTGTGATCGCATGGCACAGAGGCTGCTCTACACACTCTCACACAGACACAAGCACGCAGAGATTTAGCTGTTTTATGGATAGATATATTAGATGTCATTAATTTATTTACCGCAATATTTCACCCGCGGTTTATCCGATATTAATTAATAATTATATTTGATTGACCCGAATCCACCCAAACCGCGGTTAACTGCGGCAACCGCGGCTAAAACTAGTGTTCTTGGCACACAACATGAAGAGAGTATAGCAGAGGTGAGGGCCGACTCGGTCGGCAAGACTTTTTTTTTTGGTTCGTCACAAGACGAGAGTGACGAGAGTTTAAATTTTATTTTAAAAGTCGTTGTTTGTTAACCGTTTCAAGCTGCCACGCCCTGCCATACTTATGTTTTATAGTTGTTGTTTAATGTAACTAACAGCCCTGTGCAGAATATTGTCTGTCGTATTGTTAGATATTGGCCAAAAAGAGAGCGAGTTGTCTGGAGAGGAAAAAAAAGACACTGTGACAATTAATGCGCCTGTTTTATTTTTCTGTTACATGAATGAAGGCTTTCAAGGGAGGCTATTGATCTGCATTGCTTGTACTGTCTGGTAACAAACGACTTCAGCAATAAATCCTAAACTTTAGGAAATATCTTGTCTTGTTTGATCCTTAACCCTGCAAGACCCGCTGTTGTAATAATACAACATTTGTATTTTATCAAAAAAAGTGTATAAATCATTTGTTTTCCTGTTATTTTTTCACCTAAACATCATCATTGGATCCTATTGTTTAGTCTTGCAATGTCAGTGGCCAGGATATTTGCATATAAATACCCCCCACAGAGGCAGGAAATGTCACAACTTGAAAATCCTTGAAGGAAGAAAAATCTCTTTTTCACTGGACAGGATTCCTCACAAAAAAGTAAGTAAAATGTCTGTAATAATTATTTTGGTGATCATTAGAATGTCTAGAACATGTAGATATGTTGTTATTGTGAAAGATATCCCCCAAATGTAAATTAGAGCATGCTTTATACTTGTTGTATTTTTACAACATTGGGTCATGGTGGTAGCAAATAGCAATGCACCTGTTCATTTTACAGAGTGGAATGCAGTGGAGTATTATTCGTTTTCACAATACATTTTGTAACCAATTGTGCTCGAAGACAAATATACTGCATTAGCTTATAACATTTCATTGCCTATAATGTTTTAGCAAAATATTTTGGTAATGTTTGTGATTAGCAATCAGTGTATGGTAATTGTTCATATGGGAGTCGCCCAGTTAAGACTCATCATTGTTCATGTGATGGGTGTTGGGGATTGCTTACTTACAGCCATCCTCAATCCCTTTGTTAGGCTAAGCACCATCAGTGATGATGGTGCTTAGCCTTTGTGAGGATAAGCAAAGCACAATAGGTTGGCCAGACAGTATTGTGTGACTTGTGAAATATGTACCTGCAGTGAGATGTGCTACTAATGTGCTAAAGGTATGTCTTCATTTATCATTTCAGAATGCCACAAGCAAGGAGAGAGCCTCGCTTCACTGCAAGGGATGTGTTGGATATTGTAATGAATGGAGAGAGTGATGTGGACATCGACTAAAATAAAATAAAAACTTAAAAATATGGCTTATTGATGTTATTATTCATAATGTACTGTTCTGAGGCCAAATATTATTCATAATGTATACTGTTCTGAGGCCAAATAATAAACCATAACCATATAAATGAACCCTTAAGTTGTTTTAGTGAAGTATATAGACATTTGCCATGTTATTCTGATAGTGAGTAACAATGGCCTATAGGACATTCTGCTACCCGTTAGACCCAATGTTGTAATATTACAACATTTCAATAAAACCTTACGAAAACTATTTATTTTAAAAAACATTATATTTTCCTCTCCAAAGTACTCCTACAACACCATCTGAAAGGTTGAAAAAATTTTTTTGCAAGTAGAAATATATCCGGGTCTTGCAGGGTTAAATCCTTTCAATACATTATGGGCATTATGAAACTTTTTTTTAAACCAATAGACTATGCAATGTCGGCTCTATAATGAATTGCAGCTTGGTTAAAGGCACGTTCGTTTAATTAATTAAATAAACACGATCGTTCGAACGAACGTCCTTCGATGGTTCGAAAGTCGAACCATCGTTGTATTCATTAATTAATAAATACAACGATGGTTCGAAAGTCGAACCATCGTTGTATTAATTAATTAATAAATAAGACGATGGTTCGACTTTCGAACCATCGTTTTGTTAATTAATTGGTTAAAAACGATGGTTCGACGTTCGAACCATCGTTTTGTTCATTAAATAATTAAATACGATGGTTCGAACGTCCGTTCGAAATTCCTCGCCGAAGTTCAAATCCTAAAAACAGGGTTTGGGTACAGCCCTACTGGGACGAAGAAAAAAGAAAAAAACTCAGACGATTTTGTTTGATATTGTTTGATAGCGAAATAAATCATGACTGATAGACATGAAAGAAGACCCTTCACAGTTAATAGAGAATTTTAAATTTTAAGAATCGGTTCAGAATTGAATGAGTACGGCTATAGTTAAAGCGTCCTCTCATATATTCAGTCTATATATAAATACAATACATTATTTTAAACATAATCTTTGTCACAGTAATTTATAGTAGTCCATGCACTGCATTGAGGCATGTAAGGAGATAAATGAACTATCAGCTTTTGAGACAGAATAAGTGTGCACAATATATTACAATGTATACAATTGTATTATACTTTATATCAACGCAATAAAGCCAGTGGCTTGTTGCGTCTTTTCTGTTAATTTACACTGTGTGTGTGTGTTTGTGTGAGATGCGCAACGAGTGATCGGCGGGGGCGAAGGGGGGGGCAGCCGGTGTTTCGGCATGGTTTCGGGTTTCAAGCATTGTTTATGTGGCCACATGTGGAGGAGGACCATGTATACGTCGAGGGAGAAGGGAAAAAACAAAAAAAACGTGTACACGTGATGCGGAAGTCTGCCGCGGAGGAGCTGTGGAGAGTTGTCGAGCCTACACTTGATGTACACTCACTAAATGCGGAAGTAGAGAGCCTCCTCGGCTCCTCCACTCGACTCCACTCGCCTCCTCCAAGAAGCAACTGAATAATTGGACCCTGACTACTTCCGGTTTGAAGTCGGAGTGACCGAGTGGGAGTGACCGAGTGGGAGTGACCGAGTGGGAGTGACCGAGTGGGAGTGACCGAGTGGGAGTGAGCGAGTGGGAGTGACCGAGTGGGAGTGAGCGAGTGGGAGTGAGCGAGTGGGAGTGAGCGAGTGGGAGTGACCGAGTGGGAGTGACCGAGTGGGAGTGAGCGAGTGGGAGTGACCGAGTGGGAGTGAGCGAGTGGGAGTGAGCGAGTGGGAGTGAGCGAGTGGGAGTGAGCGAGTGGGAGTGACCGAGTGGGAGTGACCGAGTGGGAGTGACCGAGTGGGAGTGAGCGAGTGGGAGTGAGCGAGTGGGAGTGAGCGAGTGGGAGTGACCGAGTGGGAGTGACCGAGTGGGAGTGACCGAGTGGGAGTGACCGAGTGGGAGTGACCGAGTGGGAGTGAGCGAGTGGGAGTGACCGAGTGGGAGTGAGCGAGTGGGAGTGAGCGAGTGGGAGTGACCGAGTGGGAGTGAGCGAGTGGGAGTGAGCGAGTGGGAGTGAGCGAGTGGGAGTGAGCGAGTGGGAGTGACCGAGTGGGAGTGACCGAGTGGGAGTGACCGAGTGGGAGTGACCGAGTGGGAGTGAGCGAGTGGGAGTGACCGAGTGGGAGTGAGCGAGTGGGAGTGAGCGAGTGGGAGTGAGCGAGTGGGAGTGACCGAGTGGGAGTGACCGAGTGGGAGTGAGCGAGTGGGAGTGACCGAGTGGGAGTGACCGAGTGGGAGTGACCGAGTGGGAGTGACCGAGTGGGAGTGACCGAGTGGGAGTGACCGAGTGGGAGTGAGCGAGTGGGAGTGAGCGAGTGGGAGTGAGCGAGTGGGAGTGAGTGGGAGTGAGCGAGTGGGAGTGAGCGAGTGGGAGTGAGCGAGTGGGAGTGAGCGAGTGGGAGTGACCGAGTGGGAGTGACCGAGTGGGAGTGAGCGAGTGGGAGTGAGCGAGTGGGAGTGAGCGAGTGGGAGTGAGCGAGTGGGAGTGAGCGAGTGGGAGTGAGCGAGTGGGAGTGAGCGAGTGGGAGTGAGCGAGTGGGAGTGACCGAGTGGGAGTGACCGAGTGGGAGTGAGCGAGTGGGAGTGAGCGAGTGGGAGTGAGCGAGTGGGAGTGACCGAGTGGGAGTGAGCGAGTGGGAGTGACCGAGTGGGAGTGAGCGAGTGGGAGTGACCGAGTGGGAGTGACCGAGTGGGAGTGACCGAGTGGGAGTGACCGAGTGGGAGTGAGCGAGTGGGAGTGACCGAGTGGGAGTGACCGAGTGGGAGTGACCGAGTGGGAGTGACCGAGTGGGAGTGAGCGAGTGGGAGTGAGCGAGTGGGAGTGACCGAGTGGGAGTGAGCGAGTGGGAGTGACCGAGTGGGAGTGACCGAGTGGGAGTGACCGAGTGGGAGTGAGCGAGTGGGAGTGAGCGAGTGGGAGTGAGCGAGTGGGAGTGACCGAGTGGGAGTGACCGAGTGGGAGTGAGCGAGTGGGAGTGACCGAGTGGGAGTGACCGAGTGGGAGTGACCGAGTGGGAGTGACCGAGTGGGAGTGAGCGAGTGGGAGTGACCGAGTGGGAGTGACCGAGTGGGAGTGACCGAGTGGGAGTGAGCGAGTGGCCGAGATTTTCGGGTTTGTAATTTGGCTTAGGGTTAGGGTTAAGGGTTAAGGTTAAGGGTTAGGGTTAAGGGTTAAGGGTTAAGGGTTAAGGGTTAACATGGTAACGTACCAGCTGGTTTCCAGTAGAGTTGCGTTTGGCTCGTCTGAAGGACTCTGCAGAGGGAACACAGAGCAGACCCACAGCTGACAGCACTCTGCACAGAGCTCCTATCACCTGCTGCACCCTGACGCCCCCTGGAGGCCTCTGCATGTCACTGCAGCAGCTCCCAGCTCTGACACACACACACACACACACACACACACACACACACACACACACACACACACACACAGTAGATGTATGACAGAATGCAGATTCATACAAAGATGATCCAAGCTTTACTTACAGCTGAAATGTTGGTGATTAGTGGTGTAAAGTAACTAAGTACATTTACTCAAGTACTGTACTTAAAGGGTTCACACCATGAATTTCATTTTTTTTTTTTGGGGGGGGGGGGGTATTTTTTGGGCTCCCCAGTGTCTCTTGTACCCCAACAAAAAAAATGTTTTAACATTCAGTCATTCATTCTCATTTCAGAGATTTTCAGAATGGGCGTGTCTGAACAGGCCATTTCAGAATGGCAATGCAAGTGACATCACTTGCATTGCCATTGCATTGATGCTGGCCAGACAGAATTGCTCAGTAGCCCCCCCCTGCCCAAGAGGACGTTTTGGTATTGCAGCTGAAAGTGCTGTATAAGCCAGAGACAATTGACTTGGGATGAGTATATCTGAGTGATGATTTACCTTTTGAAAAAGGTTTGAGGGACATACACCATATGATATTAAATATAAAAAAAAAAAATTAATTCATGGTGTAGATCCTTTAAGTACAATTTTGAGGTATTTGTACTTTACTGGAGTATTTCCAATTTTCAGTACTTTTACTTCTACTCCACTACATCTCAGAGACAAATATTATACTTGTACTACAATTATTTGAAAACTTTAGTTACTTTAGTTAGATTTTGATCTCATGTCTTACTAAATAAAGTTCATCAATCAATCAAATGGGCTTCCCTGAATAAATAAAAAGGAAAAGAAAGAAGTTGAGTAGATGTACTCAATTACTTTACACCACTGAACCTCTAGTTACATTCAATGTGATTAATAAGTATTATTCACTTACCTTCTAGAGTAATACTCCTCTGAATAACGTATAAAGTATTACATTATCTTCTACAGTAATACAACTCCTATGAATAAAGTATAAAGTATTACATTATCTTCTACAGTAATACAACTCCTCTGAATAAAGTATAAAGTATTACATTATCTTCTACAGTAATACAACTCCTATGAATAAAGTATAAAGTATTACATTGTCTTCTACAGTAATACAACTCCTCTGAATAAAGTATAAAGTATTACATTATCTTCTACAGTAATACAACTCCTCTGAATAAAGTATAAAGTATTACATTGTCTTCTACAGTAATACAACTCCTATGAATAAAGTATAAAGTACTTTAAAACACGTTAATAACATTCATTCTTTCAACACAGTTGAGTTTCCGCACCGCGCGACAGGAAAAACAATCAACATCCTGTGTTACACCGACATTTGTGTCCTATCGAAGACGGAAGACGGAAACCACATGAGAACTTGTACACAGTGAAACAGCGCCCCCCCTTCTCACAGAATTCGTCAAGGCACCATTCACGGTGTGACAGCCGTGATGGTGCCGTCGTCAGGGACGTCAGCAGAGGAAGTTAGTTTCGATTGGCTGAAGTTTATGATTGACAGCCCTGCTGACCAATCGCCGACGTGAAGATTCCGTGGGTGTTACTTTACATTTTGAGCTTTTTGTACAAAATAATTGTAACAACAAAACAACAAAACATATTAAATACAAATCCTGTATATTACACACACACACACACACATATATATATATATATATATATATATATATATATATATATATATATATATATATATATATAAATATATATATATATACATTTAATGTACATATACATATAATGTACATACGTGTGTAACACAAAACATAACACAAAACATTAAATACAAATAAATCCTGTATAAAACATAATTAATCTAAATAAATAAATAAATACATGAATACAAATAAATCCTGTATTAAACACTCTTTAGATATCATATTCTCTAGGAATAAAGTAATTACTGTAGGAGGGACATTAGAAGATATTATGTTATAATTAGAAAACAATAATGTCCTAAGTTACATTAGAACATATTGTTTTCCAATTAGAATATAATATGTTGATGGCCAGAAGTTATTAGAAGTTATAATAAAGAAAAACATCACATGGATGCAACTGGGACGTATCATCAGTGTTGTAGCCTGGGGTCATCGGGTGTTTCGGGTCTCCCAACATACAACATACACCCTCGCCCAGGTGACCCAGCCAGGGTTGATCAAGCCCCGACCTACGTCCCAGTAGCTACCCACGGTCAGTCCTCTTAGGGAAAGACAGGGCCACTCAGTCCGCTTCTCCGGAAGTACTCTGCCGGGACTCGGGGAGGCGCTGGCACGTGGAGGGACTAGGCTCTGTGGGTTGTCTCCTGGCCGGGCTCCTCCTTCGTCTCACCAGGTCCAGGACCTGAGCGCTGCGCCAGATCTGGTGCACCGCCCCGATCCAAACATTTCATTCTGGCGTGATGGTTCCTTGAGCCGGTAGAACTAAGACTGCAGGCTCCACTTGCGCATTGCTTGAAAGGCCCTCCTAAAGGCCTCACCATGGGTTTGTTGGGCTTCTTCCTCACGGAAGACACAGTCTTAGTTCTACTGGATCTCTTCTCTAGTCTTAGTTCTACTGGATCTCTTCTTCACTAGTCTTAGTAGCTGGATCTCCTCTCCCTAGTGGAGAGGAGATCTGACTTCTCCTCTAGTTCTACTGGATCTCTTCTCCTCTAGTCTTAGTTCTACTGGATCTCTTCTCCTCTAGTCTTAGTTCTACTGGATCTCTTCTCCTCTAGTCTTAGTTCTACTGGATCTCTTCTCCACTAGTCTTAGTTCTACTGGATCTCTTCTCCACTAGTCTTAGTTCTACTGGATCTCTTCTCCACTAGTCTTAGTTCTACTGGAGTCTGGATCTCTTCTCCACTAGACTTAGTTCTACTGGAGTCTGGATCTCTTCTCCACTAGTCTTAGTTCTACTGGATCTCTTCTCCACTAGTCTTAGTTCTACTGGATCTCTTCTCCACTAGTCTTAGTTCTACTGGATCTCTTCTCCTCTAGTCTTAGTTCTACTGGATCTCTTCTCTAGTCTTAGTTCTACTGGATCTCTTCTCCACTAGTCTTAGTTCTACTGGATCTCTTCTCCACTAGTCTTAGTTCTACTGGATCTCTTCTCCACTAGTCTTACTTCTACTGGATCTCTTCTCCACTAGTCTTAGTTCTACTGGATCTCTTCTCTAGTCTTAGTTCTACTGGATCTCTTCTCCACTAGTCTTAGTTCTACTGGATCTCTTCTCCACTAGTATTACTTCTACTGGATCTCTTCTCTAGTCTTAGTTCTACTGGATCTCTTCTCCTCTAGTCTTAGTTCTACTGGAGTCTGGATCTCTTCTCCTCTAGTCTTAGTTCTACTGGATCTCTTCTCCACTAGTCTTAGTTCTACTGGATCTCTTCTCCACTAGTCTTAGTTCTACTGGATCTCTTCTCCTCTAGTCTTAGTTCTACTGGATCTCCACTAGTCCCTCTCTAACGTTTTAGTCTAGTTTTAGTTTGTTGACGAAATAGTCAGTATATTTAGTCATGGTTTTAGTCATTATAGCTTAGTTTATATTAAGTTTCCGTCAGTGAGAAAAGGTAGTCGACAAACTTCACACAACGTTTGTTTAGCAGTGTGTTAGACAGTAGCAACGGTTTGTGTTGTTGATGATGTAACAGCAGAGCTCCTGTCAGCCTATAAAAGAATGTCCATGTTACCTTTATATGTGGATCTGAGCCCGATAACACCCTACACACTCACATACACACACACTCACACACACACACTCACTCTCACACTCTTTCAGCCGTGGTTCTCATGCAGTGAGACATGCTGTCTGTGGTGATGAGTCTCACGGCTCCCAGAACATCAGGTCTGGTCCAGAGGAGACCCAGGGCCTCCCGACCCCTCGGCCCCGCCTCCACGTCAGCCTCCCTGGTGAAGGTCAGGAGACGATGCCTGGAGGAGGAGGAGGACGGCATCCAGACGCTCCTCCAGGAGGAGGCGGAGGGAGAGGAAGGAGAGAGAGGCACAGAGACCAGGCTGACGCTGATGGAGGAGGTTCTGCTGCTGGGCCTGAAGGAGGAGTCTGGACACACCTCCTTCTTCAACGACTGCCTGTCCTCCGGGCTGAGAGGCTGCATGCTGGTGGAGCTGGCCCTGAGAGGGAGGCTGGGCCTGGAGGAGCGGCACGGCTCCTCCAGGAGGAACCAGGGCCTGCTGAGCAGGAAGGTGGTCCTCCGGTCCGACGCCCCCACGGGGGACGTGCTGCTGGACGAGACGCTCCGCCAGGTGGCGCGGCGGCAGCCCGCCGTGACGGTGCAGAGCTGGGTGGAGCTGCTCAGCGGAGACACGGTGAACCCTCTGAAGAGACGCTGCCGCCTGAGGAACGTGCGGCTGCGCCTGGCCAAGGGCCTGGTGGAGAAGGGCGTTCTGACCACCCGCAAGCAGAGCTTCCTGCTGTTCGACATGACCACGCACCCGCTGGCCGCCGCCGCCGGCAGCGACGGCGCTCGGGTCAAGAGGCGGCTGGTCAAGAAGGTCCTGGACGCTCTGCTGGACCAGTGGGTGCTGGGCGACCCGCCGCGCCGCGCCGTCAACAAGCGCCTGCTGGCCCTGGTCCTGATGGCCCACGCCTCGGACGTCCTGGACAACGCCCTGGACGCGCTGCCGGACGAGCGCTACAACCTGGCCATGGAGAGGGTCCACGACCTGGCGGCTCTGGAGGCCGAGGCCGAGAGCGGCAGACCCGACGCCAACCAGCTCATGTGGGCCGTGGTGGCAGCCTTCACCGCCGGGCACAAGTTCCTGGAGCTGCTGAAGTGATCATAATGGTCCGCTCAGCGGGGAGGGGGGGCCGGGGGGGTCTTTCATTCCAAGGACCCCCACAGTTTGATCTCTGAGACCCCCGATTTATACTAGTGTTAACTCTGAGACCCGTACGGGTCCATTTGGTTCCATTTTTACACTCTCAGAGATTACACACCCTGTAAGGCTCCATTTGGTTCCCTTCACACAGTGTCACGACCCGACCCGGACAGAACAGTAGAACCCAATTGCAGGATCCGGAAACCAGAGTTGTATAAATAATACTTTACTTTCGAATAACAGATAAACCAGGTACAACTCTCACAGAGGGAATTAAACAGTAAACTGGAATTTACACAAACGTCTCGATTCTCGAACACAGGGAGAAAGACAGGAGAATACTCAGAACCTCTCGGCAACGTGGCATAAACCTATTAACAAGCACCGAGCCAACAAAGGGAGTCCAGTTAAGAACAGCAGTCATTAGGCCGACACAAAGAGAGTCCAGTTAAGAACAGCAGTCATTAGGCCAACACAAAGAGAGTCCAGTTAAGAACAGCAGTCATTAGGCCAACACAAAGAGAGTCCAGTTAAGAACAGCAGTCATTAGGCCGACACAAAGAGAGTCAGTTAAGAACAGCAGTCATTAGGCCGACACAAAGAGAGTCAGTTAAGAACAGCAGACATTAGGCCGACACAAAGAGAGTCAGTTAAGAACAGCAGTCATTAGGCCGACACAAAGAGAGTCCAGTTAAGAACAGCAGACATTAGGCCGACACAAAGAGAGTCAGTTAAGAACAGCAGACATTAGGCCGACACAAAGAGAGTCAGTTAAGAACAGCAGTCATTAGGCCGACACAAAGGCAGTCCAGTTAAGAACAGCAGTCATTAGGCCGACACAAAGAGAGTCCAGTTAAGAACAGCAGTCATTAGGCCGACACAAAGGGAGTCCAGTTAAGAACAGCAGTCATTAGGCCGACACAAAGGCAGTCCAGTTAAGAACAGCAGTCATTAGGCCAACACAAAGAGAGTCCAGTTAAGAACAGCAGTCATTAGGCCGACACAAAGAGAGTCCAGTTAAGAACAGCAGTCATTAGGCCGACACAAAGAGAGTCAGTTAAGAACAGCAGTCATTAGGCCGACACAAAGAGAGTCAGTTAAGAACAGCAGTCATTAGGCCGACACAAAGGGAGTCAGTTAAGAACAGCAGTCATTAGGCCAACAAAGAGAGTCCAGTTAAGAACAGCAGTCATTAGGCCAACACAAAGAGAGTCCAGTTAAGAACAGCAGTCATTAGGCCGACACAAAGAGAGTCAGTTAAGAACAGCAGACATTAGGCCGACACAAAGAGAGTCAGTTAAGAACAGCAGTCATTAGGCCAACACAAAGAGAGTCCAGTTAAGAACAGCAGTCATTAGGCCGACACAAAGAGAGTCAGTTAAGAACAGCAGTCATTAGGCCGACACAAAGAGAGTCAGTTAAGAACAGCAGACATTAGGCCGACACAAAGAGAGTCAGTTAAGAACAGCAGACATTAGGCCGACACAAAGGCAGTCCAGTTAAGAACAGCAGACATTAGGCCGACACAAAGAGAGTCAGTTAAGAACAGCAGTCATTAGGCCGACACAAAGAGAGTCAGTTAAGAACAGCAGTCATTAGGCCAACACAAAGAGAGTCAGTTAAGAACAGCAGACATTGGGGGCACGGTGGCACAGTCGGTAGTGCTGTCGCCTCACAGCTAGAAGGTCCTGGGTTCGATTCCCGCAGGGGACGCTGTGGGCGCTGGGGGTGTGTTCTCTCCTCCGCGTCATCAGTGCCCATACCCTAGGTGGGGTTGGCGAAAGGGCCTTTCTGTGTGGAGTTTGCATGTTCTCCCCGTGTCTCCTAGGGTAGGTACCCTCACAAAAACATGCAGTAATCCTGGTCACTATACTGCCTCCCCCTGGCCAGCCGGGGCGCCTGATGGAGGGGAAGGGAACTGGTTGGAATAACGTGTTCCTTCCATGCGCTACGTCCAACCAGGGAAACTCTCCCCTGTCAGGTGACAAGAAGGTCAGTTGGCTCTCATGCATTGAAGGAGGCATGAGCTCGGCCCTGGCCTCCCTAGGTTGGCAGAGGGAAGGTAGTGCCCAGGATTACATAGACAATTGGCACTGGGTGTAAAAAAATAGGGTTACAAAATCGTGGGATAAAAAATTTAGAGGTAAGAACAGCAGACATTAGGCCGACACAAAGAGAGTCCAGTTAAGAACAGCAGTCATTAGGCCGACACAAAGAGAGTCCAGTTAAGAACAGCAGTCATTAGGCCGACACAAAGAGAGTCCAGTTAAGAACAGCAGTCATTAGGCCGACACAAAGAGAGTCCAGTTAAGAACAGCAGTCATTAGGCCGACACAAAGAGAGTCCAGTTAAGAACAGCAGTCATTAGGCCGACACAAAGAGAGTCAGTTAAGAACAGCAGTCATTAGGCCAACACAAAGAGAGTCAGTTAAGAACAGCAGTCATTAGGCCGACACAAAGAGAGTCAGTTAAGAACAGCAGTCATTAGGCCGACACAAAGAGAGTCAGTTAAGAACAGCAGTCATTAGGCCGACACAAAGAGAGTCCAGTTAAGAACAGCAGACATTAGGCCGACACAAAGAGAGTCAGTTAAGAACAGCAGACATTAGGCCGACACAAAGAGAGTCAGTTAAGAACAGCAGTCATTAGGCCAACACAAAGAGAGTCCAGTTAAGAACAGCAGTCATTAGGCCAACACAAAGAGAGTCAGTTAAGAACAGCAGTCATTAGGCCGACACAAAGAGAGTCAGTTAAGAACAGCAGTCATTAGGCCGACACAAAGAGAGTCCAGTTAAGAACAGCAGACATTAGGCCGACACAAAGAGAGTCAGTTAAGAACAGCAGACATTAGGCCGACACAAAGAGAGTCAGTTAAGAACAGCAGTCATTAGGCCAACACAAAGGGAGTCCAGTTAAGAACAGCAGTCATTAGGCCAACACAAAGGGAGTCAGTTAAGAACAGCAGACATTAGGCCGACACAAAGAGAGTCAGTTAAGAACAGCAGACATTAGGCCGACACAAAGAGAGTCCAGTTAAGAACAGCAGTCATTAGGCTGACACAAAGAGAGTCAGTTAAGAACAGCAGTCATTAGGCCGACACAAAGAGAGTCAGTTAAGAACAGCAGTCATTAGGCCGACACAAAGGGAGTCCAGTTAAGAACAGCAGTCATTAGGCCGACACAAAGGGAGTCAGTTAAGAACAGCAGTCATTAGGCTGACACAAAGGGAGTCCAGTTAAGAACAGCAGACATTAGGCCGACACAAAGAGAGTCAGTTAAGAACAGCAGTCATTAGGCCGACACAAAGGGAGTCCAGTTAAGAACAGCAGTCATTAGGCCGACACAAAGGGAGTCAGTTAAGAACAGCAGTCATTAGGCCGACACAAAGGGAGTCCAGTTAAGAACAGCAGTCATTAGGCCGACACAAAGAGAGTCAGTTAAGAACAGCAGTCATTAGGCCGACACAAAGGGAGTCCAGTTAAGAACAGCAGTCATTAGGCCGACACAAAGGGAGTCCAGTTAAGAACAGCAGTCATTAGGCCGACACAAAGGGAGTCAGTTAAGAACAGCAGTCATTAGGCCGACACAAAGGGAGTCCAGTTAAGAACAGCAGACATTAGGCCGACACAAAGAGAGTCAGTTAAGAACAGCAGACATTAGGCCGACACAAAGAGAGTCAGTTAAGAACAGCAGTCATTAGGCCGACACAAAGAGAGTCCAGTTAAGAACAGCAGTCATTAGGCCGACACAAAGAGAGTCCAGTTAAGAACAGCAGTCATTAGGCCGACACAAAGAGAGTCCAGTTAAGAACAGCAGTCATTAGGCCGACACAAAGAGAGTCCAGTTAAGAACAGCAGACATTAGGCCAACACAAAGGGAGTCCAGTTAAGAACAGGGGGGAGCAAGCCGAGAGTGGTGACAGAGGGGAGGGGCTGGGGACAGAGAGGGGAGTGGCATGCAGAGCTGTAACGGTTCCATTTGGACCCCTGGTGGTCCTGGACCTTATGTTGAAGACCAGTGTAATAATAGTCTATACGGGACCCTCAAACTATAAGCAATGAAAACATCCCCATCAGGGGTCCTCACTCCCCTTTTCCCTCTACACCAAATGTCTTTGCTGAAAATACCTTTGGTTTTTTTATTGATTCAAGAGCAATGTCTTCCATTTCAACATGCTAACTTTACAGGAAGAGAAAGCCTGTAGTGTCTATTAGCTTGGATTCCCCATCGATGATGTCACTGGTAGGCAAGTTTCTGAACTGTCCACAGCCCTCCTCTGAGACACAGAGTGATGCTAATATGCTATACAAATAGTTATAATTATTATTTCATTATTATTATTATAATCATCATAACTGTACCAATATATTTAGTTTATTTATATTAGCCACAAAAAAAATTTTTTGCAGATAAAGTATAGTTTTGGAAATTCAAGTGAACTTGAGCCACGAGAGGCACCACTGAGTGAAGAGGCACCACTGAGTGAAGAGGCACCACTGAGTGAGCTAAAGAGTGAGCTAAAGAGTGAGCTAAAGTGAGCAAGTTGCCGTGCCGAACGTTTGCAAAGTGGCTACTGGCCAATCACAGCGCGTTCTTGCACAAGTGGTATAGTCTTTGGAATGACGCGACCCAGATGGATGTTTTTATGGCAGCTGGACAGACCTATTTTTGGGAAGGCAAACTGCCTAAAGTGACTGGCCAATCACAGTGCGTCCTTTCCGGGACTTGGCAGAATCTAGTTGTACGTCATATCTTCATACAACAAGTCTCCTCATTGGATTAAATTGGTATCCCGAAAATACCAATTGTATTCTCTGTTTATTAAAGAGCTGGAGAGACATGGAGACTCCTGTTACTGAACAAACACTAGCAATAATTACTATCACAATATAGATCTATTTAACACTGTTACTGAACAAACACTCTATAGTAATGATTACTATCACAATATATATCTATTTAACACTGTTACTGAACAAACACTCTATAGTAATGATTACTATAACAATATAGAGCTATTTAACACTGTTACTGAACAAACACCATTGAAACTAACACAACTGCATCTGTGTCAATACACACTCATGGCCTTATTCTAGACTTTTTACCTCTAAACCACAGCTACCCTGAGTATACATTTAAATACTTGTTCTGAATACTAACAGCCAGTCCAGCCTACAAACACACACTGACCTCACACTGTCTTCTACAGCCACTGCTGAAACATTGACCTGCAGACCTCTCAGTAAAGGACATCCCTGCTCGTCAGATACAGATATAAACAAATCCATAAGATCTGTGGCCTTGAAAGAGTGCAGAAAATATTAAATTGCAGGTTTACCATTGTGGGATGGGGATATTTATCAAGGTTTTATTTCATTTATACTCATACAGGTGAACCGTTTCCCTGAATGTTGTGTGGTGATTAATTTCCTTTGTGCATCATCTGAAAAGAACCAGAACGAACCAGGGCAAAGGGGAATGCTAAGCTGCCTGCCTTTGATTGGTTTGATACTGTAACCAGTGGATATTACAGTGTTGTGAGGTCAGTGTAAACCATGATACTGTAACCAATAGACCAGTGGATATTACAGTGTTGTTGGTGTGAGGTCAGTGTAAACCATGATACTGTAACCAATAGACCAGTGGATATTACAGTGTTGTTGGTGTGAGGTCAGTGTAAACCATGTCAGTTTTACAGCTTCATAAATGAATGGTTTCTGTCACGGTCCGCTCCTCGGACCGTGGACTGTGACTTTATTATTTAGCCATTGTCTGACCTTATACGGTTTTGGACCCTTTTGTCCACTCTTCCTGTTGTATTGTTCCCTGTTCTCCTTGTACCTTTATTCTGTAATGTTGTCACTGTGTTCTGTCTGTTTCCTGTTGTCCATTTATTCCCGGTTTAAGTAATAAATCCCCCTGCATCTGATTCACTCTGTCTCCGCTCACTGTCTGCGCTTGGGTCCTACACTTCTCTGCCCCGCACCGTGACAGGTTTCAATCTGCTCTTTGCCCTCTGGTAGCCTGCACTCATGTTTAACTCTTCCTGACACGTGTGTTTAATAATGGACCGACCCTTGTCGTAAGATTACATTTAATATCGTCACATAAAAAGATAAATAATAATAACATGGCTCCTATGTGGATCTCTATGACGTATAACTCCATATTTGGACATAGTTTGGCCTACAGTACTTGGCAGCACAAGACGTGTGGAGCTGATTGGTCAGTAAATGAAGTCCACCCTACCCCCAAAAAAGAAGAAAAAAAACATTGTGATGAAGAGCTCTGGACGCTGTATGCATCATATTGACCTTCATCTCTGACCTCAACCATCTCAATAACCTCGCTGGTGAAATGTAGAGACTCTCTTCAGGGTTCCTCCACCATCATCTGCCTTCAGCTCTTCTCTCAAAGCAGGCTTCTTCTTCAAAGATTCTTCATGTGTCTGTGATTGTCTGCTTCTTCTTCAAAGACTCTTCATGTGTCTGTGATTGTCTGCTTCTTATTGGCCAAAGACTCTTCATGTGTCTGTGATTGTCTGCTTCTTATTGGCCAAAGACTCTTCATGTGTCTGTGATTGTCTGCTTCTTCTTCAAAGACTCTTCATGTGTCTGTGATTGTCTGCTTCTTATTGGCCAAAGACTCTTCATGTGTCTGTGATTGTCTGCTTCTTATTGGCCAAAGACTCTTCATGTGTCTGTGATTGTCTGCTTCTTATTGGCCAAAGACTCTTCATGTGTCTGTGATTGTCTGCTTCTTCTTCAAAGACTCTTCATGTGTCTGTGATTGTCTGCTTCTTATTGGCCAAAGACTCTTCATGTGTCTGTGATTGTCTGCTTCTTATTGGCTTATTGCTCCATGTTTGTGATCTCATTTTAATCTTGGTTAATTTTTTTTATTCCAATAGTGTATATATTTTTTCTATCGTACTGACAGAAATTGTGACCATTTTAAACAGAGATGACCTGATGAAGGTCGTGTGACCGAAGCGTTGCAGGAGAGAACAGTAGGATCATTCTCCACATGTAAAAAATCCTCTGTTCAATACTTCTGTTCACCTGTTCATTGAAAGCAGGCGTGAGAAAATACATTTTCTACAAAGAGAATGTAAAACATTCCCCTCTTCAACATAGAGCCAGGACAGGATGGACAGACGGACGGATGGACGGAAGGATGGGAGGATGGGTAGGAGATGGAGAAAGGGGAGAACAATACATGCTGGTATATCAGTTCGTCGGAGGTCAGGAGGTCAGCAAACCTTTCTACTCGTCGACGTAGTCGAAGGGCTCCGGGGGTTCGGGCTCCTGCCCCTCCTCCTCCACCCGGGGTCCATGGGAGGAGACCGGCTCCACTAGCTCCTCCTCCTCCTGCCTGGTGTCCTCCATGATGATGATGCCCCCGCTGGCCAGCGGTTTGAAGGGCCGGTAACGGCAGTTCTCTGGCATGCCGAGGACTTTGAGCTGCGCCGGCATCACCCTGGCCGGGTTCTCCAGGAGATGGAGGCCGGGCTCTGCAGGCTCTCTCTTCTTCTCCTTCTCCTTGTCCACCTCCATCTTGTCCTTCTTGGCCTCCTGCAGGTTGTCCACCTCCATCTTGTCCTCTTCCCTCTCCTTCTTCTCCCTCTCTTTCTTCTTGGCTTTAGCCGTGATGGAGAGAACGGCGGTGGAGACCTTCTCCCTCTCCTTCTCCTTGGTCACCTTCAGGGCGGCCGGGTAGGAGAAGGTGGAGGGCTTACAGTTGGAGCAGAACTGCACCTTGGGCATCTTCAGGTCCTTGTTGAGTCCGATGATGGCGGTGGGGGTGAAGGCCAACGACAGGAAGTGGGACAGCGGGAACCAGAACCAGAACTGGGTGAAGACCAGCAGGCCGACCACGGTCGGCATGTGCGTGTGGCCCGTCCTGGACTGCAGAGAGATGGTCACGTTGCGTCCGCCCGCGTCCAGGATGCCCTGCGCCAGGATGGCGCCGAACTTGGCCATGACGTCATCGTGTTTGTCGTTGATTACCTTGGTGTACAGCTGTCTGAACTGGCTGACCTTTGGACATGTGACCTCGGTTTGTTGGATCATGATGAGGGCCGAGGCGATGAGCGCTCCCTGTCGGACATAGTTCACTGGGTCGTTGCTCATGGGCTCCAGCAGGTTGATGGCCTCCTTGTTGCCCGTCCCGGAGCAGCAGATGCCCAGGGCCATGGCCGCTCCGCAGCGGACGTGGGGGTTGTAGCTCTCCGCCAGGAGGGACACCACGCTGTGGCACTGCTCCGGAGTCCTGAACATGATGAAACCGATGGACTCGATGGCGGCCCTCCTGACGTCATCGTTCACGTCGCTCACCGCCACGTGCAGCAGCCGTCGGATGGCCTTGTTGTTCCCGGATCCGCAGTAGGCCATGCCCACCGTGTACATGCCCGAGCGCCTCAGGATGGGGTCCTTGTCCCTGCACAGGCTCTTAATGAGGGTGTCGGCCTCCTCCATGCATCCGTACATCACCAGGGCGATGCCGACGGCCAGCCCGCGCAGGATCTTCTCGTGCTGCGTGTCCTGGGTGTAGCCCACCATGTCCTGGATGGCCTGGTCAGACTTGGAGCCCAGCATCACCAGACCCAGAGCCAGGCCGGCAGCCTCGCCGGTGACGGCGTCGTCCTGGTCCAGGTTGGACTTGAGAAGGTCGTAAACATCCAGTCTGGCCGTGCCCAGGGCAGCCAAACCCAGGCCGAGGGCACCGCCGTGGCGAACCACGTCGTTGCTGGCGCTCTTGAGCTGGTTGAGCAGGTAGTCGATGATGTCTCCTCCGTGGTTGGCGTGGATCAGGCCCAGGGCATACAGGCCGCCTCCCTCCTGGTAGGTGGAGCCAGGGGAAGTGTCTTTGGGCAGGTAGGTGGCCATTAGCTGCAGCGCCTCTTTCTCATGGCCCTTGTGAATGACACCCAGACTAGCTGTGGCAGTGAACTTGGCCCAGTTTGTGGCTCTTGCTAACCACTCCAGGTTTTCACGGAGGAACTGGTCGCTCGTGGTTCCCGAGTGCATGAAAGCGTTGGCTATGACCGTGGCTGTGTGGCACACTGAATTTCGAACCGCATCCTTTGTTTTCTTGAGGATCATCAGGTCTGTGTTGTTGTTTCGGATGAGGAACTGCAGGTGCAGCTCAATGGCCATTTCTCCGTTGAGGATTCTAATCATCTTGGCAATCTGGTCCTTGAGTTCGTCTTTTGTCTCTGTCTCGGCTGCGATGGGCATGGTGGGCACGGTGCCAGTGTGGGCAGGGATGATGGGCGTGGCCGCAGTCTGGAGGTTCTTGATGACGACAGAGAGGAACTGCTGGCTGGCGCACTCGTACAGGTCGAAGCAGATCTGATAGGGCGTCAGAACGTTGCCCTCCTTCACCAGCTTCTCCAGGATGACGCTCACCTTCTGCGGCTCGTACAGGAAGATCAGGCACTGGCAGACGTTAATAAAGTCTGGCTTCTCCGGGTTCTCGTACAGTTTGACCAAAACTCTGAGCACTTCATTGCGGAACTTCTTGTTCTGTATCAAGGACATGCAGACCTTCAGGCTGTAAGCCAGCAGTCCACTCCTGTCATTTGAGTTCCTGATGGTCTCCTCAAACTTGTCAAGGCGCCTGGTTTCCAGGGCGATACCGATCGCCGGCTTGTCCTGGCAACCTTCCAACATCTTGTTGACGATGCCCTCCAGGCGAGGGTCGATGGGTTTCTCCTCACCTTCGGGCAGCTCTGCATTTTCCACCTGCAGCCTGGTGTAGTGGTCAACGCATTTTGAAATGATGGTCTCCACATACTCAGACCCGTCTGTGACATTGAAGTATTCTCCGGCTCCCAGGGCGTAGTTCAGAGCATTCTCAAAGGAGTCCAGATGGTAGAAGACCTTGGAGGCCACCAGGGCGGCTAAATCCCTTCTCTGAAAGGACTTGTCATCATAGAGGGCCTCGATCTTGTCCACGGATCCAGAAATCTCGGGCCAGAAGTCGTTGACGATGGAGTTGAGTTTACGCAGAGCAAACACCTGGAGCTGGGGGTCATCCTCGTCGAGGAGGGAAATAAGTCCAGCAGCAGATGTTATAGTTCCAGATGTTATCATGTTACTTCCAGATATTATCATGTTACTTCCTGAGTCCTGACTCAACACCTTGGCCTTTTACTACCAAACAGGGTTTCAGGAGTTACAAGTGACAAACAGTATCTGTCTCAACGATCCAGCAAGTCCAACAGCGTCCATCTTTTTATGTCCAGCTTTTTATATCTCTGACGCATAGAATGCACGTGTCATTGGATGATGTGACCATTTGATGACGTCATCATTTGATGACGACACCATTTAATGAAGTCACCCCTGCATTGCTTGGTTTCGCATCACAGTGATGCAAAACAATGACATCATCGCATGGACATTTCCGCATTAAAGGAATCTGGGTTCAGAATGCACCATGTCCCATTACTCTTTTCAGGATTTTCATCATAATTATTACTTTAGGGGGCCAAGCACGTAGTCCTAATGGTGCCCCTTTGATTTTATAGTTAGTCCTTTCTTCTTCTTCCGCCACTTTTTGCAGTTCTGGCTTAACCGTGCAATCGTTTTTTACGGAACTCTACAATATGGTAGAGGGCTATGCCAAACGGTGAAGACACAAAACTCACAACAATTGGCAAAAGGGTGACGCTATAGCAACCAATTGAATAATGCTAACTTTGAATAGGCATAGCTCATGAACCAGTTGACCGACAGCAATAAAACTTCAATACACATATGCGTCTCCTTATGAGGAACAAATGTGTCACTTTGACCTATGACCATTAGATCTCCCACCATTTCGAATTATATGAAAAACTGTTCAAATCTATCTCTTTTTGCAATGTTAACGAAACTTTATACACATGAACTTTGGACCTCGACAAAAACTTTGAAGTGAAAAAATAGCTTTTATGAGCCAATGAATATTGCAGTTTTATGAAAATTATTCTTCTGCCCCTAACTACATGAATGCAGAGTCATATTTAAAAAAACTATATTTTATAACTATAAGAACTATAGCAATCAGAACAGGCATAAGTCATGCCTCGTTTGGCCTGAAGCCATGTAACTTGCTTACAGATGTACCTTGACTCATGAGGAACACATCTGTCTCTTTGACCAGTAAGCTCCGCCCGTAGATTTTCTGCCATTTTGAGTAGTTTTGAGTAGTAGAAAAACACTTAAACCCGTTTTCTTCTGGGATTTTTAAGCAATTTGCGTGAAACGTTGTACACACAATCTATGGACCATTATCTAAAGTCCCAGTTGAGGAAAAAAATTAAGCCTCCATGGGCCAATGGATATAGTAGAGGGCTGGCTTCATAAAAAAAAAAAAAACCTCCATGGGCTCCTTTCTCTTATTTAAGTCTCTCGATCCAATGTCTCAGTCTGTAAAGTGTCTACTTATCAGTCTGAAGGTCCCTGGTTCAAACCCTGATTTATCCTGTCCAAATTTTATTTGCCAAACAGAAATCATGACTTTTAAGCAAGTGCACTTTTTAAAGACAAGATGAAATGGCATTTTGACTGTATGTGTTTTTGTGACAAAGTGGAATCCCCCAGAAGCAAAGATTTGAGTTAAAAATGTTCGCTTTAAATTTTTTTATATATTCAAAGATTTGCCCAAGATTAAAAAAGCAAAATCTACAAGCTCATAGTGCGGCACTCGGTAGCCCAAAGTATAAAATAACATTTAAATTGCGTTCCCGTTTTTAATGGGTTAAAGTCTTTCAATTACCATCATATGCTTTTTGGTAAATGATGGTCCCATACATTTTAAAATTGATGATAAAGTAGGGTAATGCTTCTAAGGCTGTATTTCATATGAATTGAACTAAATGAGCTGTCCAATCAGAGCGTGGTGGAGTGGCAACGTCATCACGCAGCACACAGCGTTCTGTGTCACGGCATAAATAGACGGAGCCGATATGGTCAGAGAGCAAATCAACCACACAGGCTGACATATCCATTGTCTCTTAACCTGATCGTTCACACTGACTGATTGAAACATGGTAGACGCCGAGACTAACGTGATGTTAGACTCGGAGATGAACCGGGTGGAGGACGTGCAGTCTCTTATCAAGAAGTGGGAGACCCTCATGCAGAAACCCAAGTATCAGAGACAAGTCTACCACAGACAGATCTACCAGAAACACGTCGTGGACGTGGACTCGGACTATTCCAAAGCCTCCCGTCATCAAGGTGAGAGCGAACAGTCTGTCGTTGTGAAGGGTGAGTCTTTCCTTCAAGGCGAAGGTCAACAGGCTTTTATTATGAATATGAAGCGTGAGTCTTTCATTCAAGGCGAGGGCGGAGGCCAACAGGCTCTCATCACCAAGGGCGAGTCTTTCTTCAAAGGCGAAGCGGGACAACAAGCCCTTATCATGAAGTCTTTCATCCAGGACAACAGAGACCTTCAGGTCGACCGGCCCACGTCCAAGGGAGGTCAACAGGCTCTTATTGTGAAGGGCGACGGTCAACAGGCTCTCTATTTGAACCGGGAGTCCTTCATCCGGGACAGAGAGCTTCAGGTGGAGCGGCCGTCGCTGACCCGAGGCTCCAGGCAGGTGGGCACCTGGAAGACTGTGGGCGACAGGGTGGCGGACATGGAGCAGAAGGTGGCCAACATGGAGAGGATGGAGAGGAAGATGGTGGAGCTGGAGCAGAGGCTCACGGAGAAGATGTCCAGCGTGGAGCGGAAGACCACGCACCTGGAGCGAAAGGTCATGACCATCGAGCAGAACATCACCTTCCTGGACCAGAAGAGCACGTACGTGGAGCCCAGCACCGGCGTGGAGCGCATCATCACGGACATGGAGCGCAAGATCATGTTCGTGGAGCACAAGACGTCCGACCTGGAGAAGGAGATCAAGAACATTAGATCCCATGACCGGCTGTCGTCCTTCATGAAGACGCCCAAGTCCCTCCTTGCACAAAGACTCAAGTTCTTCAGAAAAGAGAGAAAGAAAGCGAAATGAATGAAACTCAAACTGCATTTAATCATTATTTACAATCGAACCGAGTAAAATGTCCTGCTTTTCTTCGGATGTGTTAGAAATTGATTGACTATTGAAAAATCCATGTGGATCTTAGGTGTGTGTGTCTGTTAATCTACAAACAAACTATAATTCTTCTGCCAAGACCAAGGAAGTACATCCACACATTTCACACTATTGTTTACTTTTTAAAGCTACTAGTGGTTCTCAATGTGGGGTTTGGGGACCTCTAGGGAACCAAATGGACCTTCTACAAGTCTGTAACTCAGAGTGTACAAATGGACCCTTACAGGTCCATTTGGTTCCATCTGTGGATTCTGAAATTAACACAGGATTAGCAGAGCCCCTCTTTCCTTATAGAGAAGCATTTTATTTCAGCTGTTGTTGGAATTCAACTAAACTATTGAAAAAGTTCACGGCTGTGAACGTGGAGGAGATGGCGACAGCATGGAAGCAAGCCAGTGGATGGGTGGACCTGGCTTCAGCTTAGTGGACCTGGCTTCAGCTGAGTGGACCTGGCTTCAGCTGAGTGGACCTGGCTTCAGCTGAGTGGACCTGGCTTCAGCTGAGTGGACCTGGTTTTAGCTGAGTGGACCTGGTTTTAGCTGAGTGGACCTGGTTTTAGCTGAGTGGACCTGGCTTCAGCTGAGTGGGATGTTGTTGAAATGAAGCAGAAGCTTTCACAGTCATGATAAAACGGTTGTTTTTTCCAGTGGTCTATGCTCTGAAACGACAGTAATAAACCGTCCATTCCGTCACAGTCCTGACTCCATGTGTACGGGAGGCTATGTGGTGGACTACAAGGAACCCCAGTGTGATATGCATTAGGCCACGGACCCCCGTTTGGTACCATTTTTTGTAGGGGGTGCTGTCGGCCACAGTGCACAGGGGCGGAACAGCAACGACAGGTCAAGGCGATTTTTTGTTGGTTTTTTTTTACCTCCTGATGCCCCTGCGTCTTTTAATTTTCCTGTCTTTTTTTTCGGCAGTAATTTTATTATTTAAATAAGAGAGTTTACAGAGACTGGAGGCTGTGGATAGTGAGGGCTTCACCGCTTAAACCCTTCGACGGTGGGTATGTATCCTTTTTTCCCTCTAATCCCTCTGTTGAAAATAGCTACAAGCTCACTCGTTGTGAGCTTGTGTATAAGCGCACACTTTTTGGATGGACACACTTTTTGGATAGACACACTTTTTGGATGGACACACTTTTTGGATAGACACACTTTTTGGATGGACACACTTTTTGGATAGACACTTTTTGACACACTTTTTGCTGACACTCCTACAGATTGTATCCACAACACAGATTATTTTTGGAGTCGTGATGAATATGTATAGTAACAATCTGTATGGTCCATGTCCAGTGGCTTCCATAGTCTATCTAACCCTAACCCTTAGTCCATGTCCAGTCCATAGTTTATGGTGTATTTTAACTTCCATAGTTTAGGGTGTATTTTAACTTCCATAGTTTAGGGTGTATTTTAACTTCCATAGTTTAGGGTGTTTTGAATTGGTTTGTATTGTGTAGTGAGTATTCAATGTATCAATGAGTCAATGGGTTCCCATTCCAGGTGACTTTAGGTGTGATTATGTGGGCGTGGCACACAGTGGGGGTGACAGATCCTTATAAGGAAGTAAGCCAGTGTGCATGTTTATATGACCTGAAGAAGTTCCACAGCAGATTGAAACGATGTCAGTTATTTTGTAATAAAGAAGTAACTTTTACCTGCTTTGGTGTGCAGGCTCAACCTTTTGGAAACGTTTATTACTGTGTTTACTAATGCTTAGTAATGAATGAATAATGCTTTACAAATGATGCATTAAGTATTTACCACTTAACTAATGCTTAATAGTTATTATAAAGTATTACCAAGTACATAAAGTGATTATAGTGATTATAGTGAGTAAAATATTTTCTATCAATTACACCCCAATTACCCCATTAAGCCTTGAATTGTTTTAGTCACATTCCAGAGACAATAATTTGATGACCGGGTCATCAGTCAGTAGGACACTCAGTAGGACACTCAGTAGGACACTCAGTAGAACACTCAGTAGGACACTCAGTAGGACACTCAGTAGGACACTCAGTAGGAGACTCAGTAGGACACTCAGTAGGACACTCAGTAGGAGACTGTCAGTCTACTGTCCTATCTACTGTCTACTGTCAGTCTACTGTCCTATCTACTGTCTACTGTCAGTCTACTGTCCAATCTACTGTCTACTGTCCTATCTACTGTCTACTGTCAGTCTACTGTCCTATCTACTGTCTACTGTCCTATCTACTGTCTACTGTCAGTCTACTGTCCTATCTACTGTCTACTGTCTACTGTCCTATCTACTGTCTACTGTCAGTCTACGGTCCTATCTACTGTCTACTGTCCTATCTACTGTCTAATCTACTGTCAGTCTACTGTCCTATCTACTGTCTACTGTCTACTGTCCTATCTACTGTCTACTGTCAGTCTACTGTCCTATCTACTGTCTACTGTCCTATCTACTGTCTACTGTCAGTCTACTGTCCTATCTACTGTCTACTGTCTACTGTCCTATCTACTGTCTACTGTCAGTCTACGGTCCTATCTACTGTCTACGGTCCTATCTACTGTCTACTGTCTACTGTCCTATCTACTGTCTACTGTCCTATCTACTGTCCTATCTACTGTCAGTCTACTGTCAGTCTACTGTCTACTGTCCTGTCTACTGTCCTATCTACTGTCTACTGTCTACTGTCAGTCTACGGTCCTATCTACTGTCTACTGTCCTATCTACTGTCTACTGTCCTATCTACTGTCAGTCTACTGTCTACTGTCCTATCTACTGTCTACTGTCAGTCTACTGTCCTATCTACTGTCTACTGTCAGTCTACTGTCCTATCTACTGTCTACTGTCAGTCTACTGTCCTATCTACAGTCTACTGTCAGTCTACGGTCCTATCTACTGTCTACTGTCAGTCTACGGTCCTATCTACTGTCTAATGTCCTATCTACTGTCCTATCTACTGTCTACTGTCCTATCTACTGTCCTATCCAAATAAAGGCATAAAAGCCAAAAATATCTTTTAAAAAAGGGTGAATCAAGTCTATAAGAACTTGGATGCCAATTTATTATCCTGGACGCCAATATGAGTATTTATATCACCTAATAATAAAATCTTATATAGCATAGTTAGTGCTTATGATGGAAAGTAGATGACCCTATAGTGCTCACCTATCCTGTGTCTGATTTGAACATGCTTTTAGAACATTTCACATTTAAGGCCTAATTTCAACAATTGCTATAAAACGTGTGGATGTCATTATGGCATAAACAATAAGATGAAGGGTACATTTTAGAGGTTCCAATCATGTACAGCCTACATAACATTATTTCATACCATTTTCCAAAGCATATTTCTATTATTAACTTTTTGCCAACAGCCAATGTCAAACTGCAAAACATACATACATACACAATACATATCTGGTGCATATGGTCTGTTACAACATGACCATGTTACAGTAAGTGTGATGTAGTTGCCTAATGCAGGTGTAAGACCTGTTGTGTTTGTGTTGTGTTATGTTATAGGTAGAACTGAGTCTAAGCATTTCTGTGGTTTAAACATTTTTGCCCACGCGGACAGAATAGGTGTCCATTACTTTAATTTCTGGGAGTTGGCAACCGATAGATAGATAGATAAATATATAAACTGATATGATACATGGACAGACAGACAGACAGACAATTAGTTGATTTAGTTGCCAGTTCTGCCCCTGATTAATATGCATTTGTCCGCTCCATTTTTCCACCAGGATCCCCCCCCCCCCCCCCCAAAAAAAAACCTGGTGGTTTCATTAACCTTTTGACCTGGACGATGACCGGCTTGGTGCAACGGAGCTGAAGGTCGGAGGTCACGCGACAGAAGATTGTTTTTACTTCCTGAAGGTCGAAGGTCACGCAACAGAAGTTTACTTCAATTGATTTTATTTCCAATATCAAATAAAACATCATAAATACTTTAAATTAAGACATTTGTTTTGTTTACAAAAAAAACACACCGGTTAATGGTTGATATATATATCAATACACACATATGATACACATTAATGTTGGTACAAAGTATCTTTAAAACAGCCTTCAGTTCTGAGAGAGAGAGAGAGAAGAGAGAGAGAGACACAGAGAGAGAAGAGAGAGAGACAGAAATAAAAGAATAACAGATAGAACAGTCACGCATGTGTAGAACCACTTCCGTTCTACTTCCTATCACAGCTGTTTATGTAATAGCGTATGCAGTGTGAGCCACGATGACGTCACATGTTTCCTCCGTATTGCATGTTTCCATGGAGACGCCAGAGATTTCCACTCTAAACGCACATCTGATGTTTTATTTAATGGTTTTCTCTACAGAAGGGTGTGGTCTAAACGGGGCCTCAGTGACAGTTAAGGTGCTTTTATGAACCAACAGTGTAACTGGCTGATAACACAGATCATAAAAAGTTAAAAAAGAAACATAGACAGGAAAAAGACAAAAGATAATTTCCACTAATCATTGTTTGTGCCCCATCTCAAATTGTGCCTGGCTGTGTGAGCTGCATTGTTATTACGTACTGCAGCTTTAAATGTGAGCAGCCTGAGTGTTGCATCATTTGTTCTACATCAGTGGTTCTCAATGTGCGGTTCTGAGGGTTGAGAATGGAACCACTGTTCTACATGAAAGAGAATGGAACCATTGTTCTACATGAAAGAGAATGGAACCATTGTTCTACATGAAAGAGAATGGAACCACTGTTCTACATGAAAGAGAATGGAACCATTGTTCTACATGAAAGAGAATGGAACCATTGTTCTACATGAAAGAGAATGTAACCATTGTTCTACATGAAAGAGAATGGAACCATTGTTCTACATGAAAGAGAATGGAACCATTGTTCTACATGAAAGAGAATGGAACCATTGTTCTACATGAAAGAGAAGCCTTAACTCAAATGAAACTATAAAAATGTGCTCCTCGGAACAGGTCTCCTCCAGGGCAGGTAGCTTATTATTATTATTAACAGAGGTCAGAGGTCAGGGCAGGTAGCCTATTATTATTATTATTAACAGAGGTCAGAGGTCAGGGCAGGTAGCTTATTATTATTATTAACAGAGGTTAGAGGTCAGGGCAGGTAGCTTATTGTGGGACAGCAAAGTGTCAGGGCAATCGGACACTGCGTTCATGATTTGTGGCATTTTGTTCAAAAGGGACTCCTGCAAACTTTGGAAGCCAATCTTACCCAATCAGGATGGAATATGAATATATTATTATTATTATTATTATTATTATTATTAATCAGGATGGAATATGAAAAATCGGACAGATCTGTCTTGATCACATGACTATTCAGATAATGTGTACCGATCTGTGTGATGTTTGGACAAAATCTGTAGGGGTAATATAAATAAAAAAAACGAATCAAACATCGGCCTCCTGGGGGCGCTATAACAGGCCGATGTGAATATTTGTGGCAGAGGTTCTGCTCTGACGGATACAAAGACGGACGGCACTAGCCTCATAATTGCCCAACTCATATTTTTAAAGGTGTTCAGGAGAGACAAAACAAAAAGAAATCACTGCTGATTCATCCTGCCTTATTGCCCATGTCCTCAGCCTATCAGAAGGCTTGTTACATTCAAAATCATTTCTGCCTAAGTCAAAAAAGTTGACTTAAAGCACTTTCTGCTTAAGTCTTTTTGGAATGTAGCAAGCATTCTGATTGGCTTAGGATATAGGCAATAAGGCACAATGATGCAGCAGTGTTAGGAGAGTAGAAAATGAGTTAGCCTCATAGCAATTATGCTATGAGGCTAACGGCAATTATGCTATGAGGCTAACGGCAATTATGCTATGAGGCTAATGGCAATTATGCTATGAGGCTAACGGCAACTATGCTATGAGGCTAACGGCAACTATGCTATGAGGCTAACGGAAACTATGCTATGAGGCTAACGACCGACGGACGGACGGCCGGCCGGCCGGCCTTCAGCCTGGCGGAGACTATGAACTGACAGAAAACCTTGCTCTTTGTTTCTGTTCGCTCCACTTCTTGGTCCACTTTTAATGAAAGGACAGACATTTGATTTGTTTACAAAAGGTTTTGTGACTTTTCACCATGAGCTTCAGACGCCCAAAAAATAATATTACTATTATTACTTACAAAAGATCATAATAATCACTCTATACCCGTAACTCAACATGACTTCCAATCTACGCCTTCAAGGATCCTTATATCTATGTGCTTGTTGGAACACAGATACAATGTGATTATTATATCTATGTGCTTGTAGGAACACAGATACAATGTGATTATTATATCTATGTGCTTGTAGGAACACAGATACAATGTGATTATTATATCTATGTGCTTGTAGGAACACAGATACAATGTGATTATTATATCGTTGTGCTTGTTGAACACAGATACAATGTGATTATTATATCGTTGTGCTTGTTGAACACAGATACAATGTGATTATTATATCTACAGTATGTGCTTGTTGAACACAGATACAATGTGATTATTATATCTATGTGCTTGTAGGAACACAGATACAATGTGATTATTATATCGTTGTGCTTGTTGAACACAGATACAATTAGTGCTGCACGATTAATCGAAAAAAGATTGTGATCTCGATTCAGACACCTATGCGATCTCGATTTTAAATTATGACGATTTTTTTTTCAATTAAAAAAAAGAAATCGTGTGAGAATCGTGATCTCAATTCTTATGGAGGAAAATCGTGATTCACATTTGAGCAAGAATCGTGCAGCACTAGATACAATGTGATTATTATATCGTGCTTGTTGAACACAGATACAATGTGATTATTATATCTATGTGCTTGTTGAACACAGATACAATGTGATTATTATATCGCTGTGCTTGTTGAACACAGATACAATGTGATTATTATATCGTTGTGCTTGTTGAACACAGATACAATGTGATTATTATATCGCTGTGCTTGTTGAACACAGATACAATGTGATTATTATATCGTTGTGCTTGTTGAACACAGATACAATGTGATTATTATATCTATGTGCTTGTTGAACACAGATACAATGTGATTATTATATCGCTGTGCTTGTTGAACACAGATACAATGTGATTATTATATCGTTGTGCTTGTTGAACACAGATACAATGTGATTATTATATCGCTGTGCTTGTTGAACACAGATACAATGTGATTATTATATCGTTGTGCTTGTTGAACACAGATACAATGTGATTATTATATCGTTGTGCTTGTTGAACACAGATACAATGTGATTATCATATCGTTGTGCTTGTTGAACACAGATACAATGTGATTATCATATCGTTGTGCTTGTTGAACACAGATACAATGTGATTATTATATCGCTGTGCTTGTTGAACACAGATACAATGTGATTATTATATCGTTGTGCTTGTTGAACACAGATACAATGTGATTATTATATCGTTGTGCTTGTTGAACACAGATACAATGTGATTATCATATCGTTGTGCTTATTGAACACAGAT
>NC_137621.1:417500-435000 GCF_963280865.1 Gymnoscopelus braueri | reverse complement strand
CCAGGGCCTCTGGCTCCCTAGGCGGGCTCACTAACCACTCAGCTATGGCCGCCCCTAAATAGGGGGAAGGTTGCTGACTAGATGACTCTTTTCTAGCTACACCCACCCTCACTAACCTTCACCTCAGTAAAACAACGACCTAACCTCAAGAAACACTATTTGTAAAACAAAGAATTCGCAATGATGATCACTTCAAAACATTGTTGGGGACAGGGATCGAGCCAGCGACCTATGGATTCACAGGCTGCCTCTCTTCTCATTGAGCTAGAGATATGGCCTCCCTGATGGTGTCTGTTGATATCGATAGGTTCTTCCGTACGTTATGAACCGAGCCTCTGTTTCGCTAACTACTCTAGATCTCTGGTTCACAAAACATTTACCAATAAAGATTTTTTTTGTCTTCTCGGAATGGAAACTAGTGAAAATAGTCGATCTACAACGTTGCTATCTGAAAAGTTGTGAGATTGTAGATCGGCTATTTTCACAAGAAAGTATGTCATACATAAAAAACAACTACTCTCAAAAAAGCATTTCGTGTTATTTTTAAAAAAATGTCTGAATTAACAGGGTCATGTTTTGTACAATGCAATTTAAATGTAAACTGTAATGAGTGGGATTTGAACCGGGGACCTTTGGAACATGAGACTATTCTTTATTGATTGAGCTATTCAATCCGCAGCCTCAGACAGTGAGAAAGGAAGATCCAACAAAACAAAAGGGCGAATGAAGTACGTCATACATTGAAAATAACTACGTTCAAATAAGCATTTCACGTTATCTTTAACAATTGCACATGTATTCATTGATACAGTCATGTTGTGTGCAATGCACTTATAATGAAGTCTACATGAGGTGGGATTCGAACCGGTGACCCTGTGATTTCAAGGCAGATGATTAAGCAATCAAGCTATTGGACCAACAGACCTGAACCTGTGAAAAAGGTGCTCACACATTTGACACAGTTTCACGCAAATTTCTCAGAAATCCTTGGTTTAAATGTTTTTCAAACTGCTCAATATGGCGTAAAATCTGAGGGCGGAGCTCACTGGTCAAAGTGATAGATGTGTTCCTCATGAGTCAAGGCACATGTGTAAGCAAGTTTCACGGCTGTCGGCCAAACGAGGCATGACTTTTGCCTGTTTAAAGTTTGCATGTTCAAAAAATTGCTATAGCGCCCCCCTTTGACCAATTGGAGTAAGATTGGTTTCAGTGACACTTGGAATGACCCTCTACATTATTGCAAAGTTTCAAACAAATGTGAGTCTGCATGTATGTGTTAGGGGCAGACGAATAATTTTCATAAAACTGCAATATTCATTGGCTCTTAAAAGCTACATTTTTTAATTTACAAACTTCTCATGAAGTGGGATTTTAGATATTGGTCCAAAGTTCATGTGTAAAAGGTTTCGTGCAGATTGCTCAAAGATCCCAGGAGGAGATAGATTTTTACTGTTTTTCATATCATTCAAAATGGTGGGAAATCTAAAGGTCAGAGGTCAAAGGTCAGAGTGTGAAAGTTGTTAGGCATGAGGAGACGCATGTGAGTATCGAAGTTTCATGGCTGTAGGTCAAACAGGGCATGAGTTGTACCGGTTCAAAGTTGGCATTTTTCAATTGATTGCTACAGCGCCACCCTTTGGCCGATGGTTGTGAGTTTCGGGTCTTCGCCGTTTGGCATGGCCCTCTATGGCCGCCCCACACAATAAAGATTATATAAAACACAGTACACACAGTATTATATATATTATATATAGTATTATATATATTATATATCTTACCAGTCCATTGAGGTTTTTGATGTTGTTTCTTCCCAGTGATAATATCTTCAGATTCTCTGGTAGAACAAACAAAACAAAACAACACTGTATTACTGTGTGTGTGTAGTGTGTGTGTGTGTGTGTGTGTGTGTGTGTGTGTGTGTGTGTGTGTGTAGCGTGCGTGCGTGCGTGCGTGCGTGTGTGTGGCCGTTGTAACCATCGATTAAGCCATCACTAATGCAGTAGGGGTTTGAGATGTTCTGGACAGTCTTTGTGCAGAATCTGCCTTGTTATCACTACGCTAAAATCAGCCTTTAAACAAGCGCTGAATAGTGGCCGCGTTTACAAACAACGCCTGAATGTTTACGACCCGAGTTCGGGGGTATTCCTGTGGACTTCCAGCAATATGTGTGACCGTTGTCAGACCATGAATGGATTACCTTCCAACAGCATGAAAGAACGTCCCGAGGGACACTGGACACCAAACTGCTGCAAGAAAGGACTAACTTCACCGTCACCCCCGGTGGCGCCGAGAAATGGAGCAGACTGGTCTCTGTTCTGGTTGGGGTTTCTTTGAGAATGGAATATTCTCCACTATGCAGCGAAACAGACGGCCATACAGACTGAAATATGCTGCTAGAATCCTAAAGAAGTTCCCCCTATGTGACGACTACCCAGTGTATATTACACCCGACTCCATCATAACCTGGATTGAGGCGCAGCTATGTTTTGTCCGTGAAAGGATCCAACCTGCGCTCTGTGCCACTGGGACTCAAACACATCGGCAGCAGAACAAAGTTACCAGAAACAAACTGGCATATCTTTGGCAACATCGTAAGTCAAAAGCAATCGATATCATCATGAACAACAGCTGTTTCCCTGAACCACCGCCCGCTGTTAGTAACACAGCTACTGTATTTGATTATTATAAGGCTAAATACCAAGACGTACCCACCACTACGCCCCCTTGGCATGACGTCATTGAGAACATAGAACCAGGTTACCTCCCAGAAACCTGCAGGTTCACAGCAGAGGAGGTAGACACTGTTCTGATTTCTCTCCCTAACAACAAAGCTAGTGGCTCTGATGGAGTAACCTATGAGACCCTGAGAGCTACTAGACCCATGTCAACACAAACACTTACAGATATTTGTAATACCTGCCTGATTAATGAGCCTGACTCCTGGAAAGGTGCCCTCATTTATAGGACACCAAAAAAAGACAATAATCCAGATGATCCCTCCATCTCCTTACTCCCTACCATATACAAAGTCTTTATGAAGTGCCTGCTTGCCCACATCCTACCCTGGCTGGTGGACACAGGAACACTCTCCCCACACCAGAAAGCATATATCAATAGCGAAGGGGGGCTGACGGGGGGCTGAAGGGGGGCTGGGGGTCTCAAATGTAGAGTGGATCTATGCAGCAACGAGGCTGACCCACCTACTCCACATGCTTAATAATGATGATGGCACTGTCAGAGAAATGGTCAGGCCATCACTCCTACTGGACTTACGCAGGAGGAAGCTCCCCCTGGCTGTTGCAGACCAGAATAATTTCCTAGGTTTCAGGAGGAAAGACTCTGGAAAACTGGACTCACAAAACAAGGGCTTTGGGGTCTGGTCTGATTGGCCAGATCTTAATGACCTCTGCCACTGGACAGGAGTCCAGCTAAACTGGGCAAAAAACAACACAAAAGTGCTCATCTCTGATGGACTAATTACAGACCCCAGTGTGGTAGTGGAGGCTACTCTCTCTCACCAGGGAGGAGACACTAGACTACAGTGTGGTAGTGGAGACTACTCTCTCTCACCAGAGAGGAGACATTAGACTACAGTGTGGTAGTGGAGACTACTCTCTCTCACCAGAGAGGAGACACTAGACTACAGTGTGGTAGTGGAGACTACTCTCTCTCACCAGAGAGGAGACACTAGACTACAGTGTGGTAGTGGAGGCTACTCTCTCTCACCAGGGAGGAGACACTAGACTACAGTGTGGTAGTGGAGACTACTCTCTCTCACCAGAGAGGAGACACTAGACTACAGTGTGGTAGTGGAGGCTACTCTCTCTCACCAGAGAGGAGACATTAGACTACAGTGTGGTAGTGGAGACTACTCTCTCTCACCAGAGAGGAGACATTAGACTACAGTGTGGTAGTGGAGACTACTCTCTCTCACCAGAGAGGAGACACTAGACTACAGTGTGGTAGTGGAGACTACTCTCTCTCACCAGAGAGGAGACATTAGACTACAGTGTGGTAGTGGAGACTACTCTCTCTCACCAGGGAGGAGACACTAGACTACAGTGTGGTAGTGGAGGCTACTCTCTCTCACCAGAGAGGAGACACTAGACTACAGTGTGGTAGTGGAGGCTACTCTCTCTCACCAGAGAGGAGACATTAGACTACAGTGTGGTAGTGGAGACTACTCTCTCTCACCAGGGAGGAGACATTAGACTACAGTGTGGTAGTGGAGACTACTCTCTCTCACCAGAGAGGAGACATTAGACTACAGTGTGGTAGTGGAGACTACTCTCTCTCACCAGAGAGGAGACATTAGACTACAGTGTGGTAGTGGAGGCTACTCTCTCTCACCAGAGAGGAGACACTAGACTACAGTGTGGTAGTGGAGGCTACTCTCTCTCACCAGAGAGGAGACATTAGACTACAGTGTGGTAGTGGAGACTACTCTCTCTCACCAGAGAGGAGACATTAGACTACAGTGTGGTAGTGGAGACTACTCTCTCTCACCAGAGAGGAGACATTAGACTACAGTGTGGTAGTGGAGGCTACTCTCTCTCACCAGAGAGGAGACACTAGACTACAGTGTGGTAGTGGAGGCTACTCTCTCTCACCAGAGAGGAGACATTAGACTACAGGAAGACACAGCTAGAAGGGTTCTGCTTCATATGAAACAGACTGAGGCCAAACAACACTGGCGTGGACTTCGACTGCAGGGAAAGTTAGCCTGTGTTGATTCCGCTGATCATTCTGTTTCACATACGATGTACAAACATGCAGTAATTGGGGAGGATGTGTTAAAATTCACCATCAAAGCAAGAATGCAAGTATTACCAACCAAGTACAATCTGTCAATCTGGTATCCTGACATCATAGTCCACTCTGTATAAACCATCATGATTCTGAACAACACCTAGAATCCATTACACACATCACCAATGGATGTAGTGCATATAAAAACGTGTACATTGCTCGCCACGACCGCATTGTCGACATAGTGTCCGATGCAGTCAAAACATGTATGCCATCCAGTGCAGCAATGTACAAACAGTCAAGAGTGTTACCAGATTGGTTTGGTGTAACTTGTGATGTCTTTGTTAACATCCCAAATACCCCTGATGTTGTTTTTGTTGACACCTGTCACAAGGAGGCTCTGATTCTGGAGGTGGTGTCTTTGACCTATACATGAACCAGGCTTTCCAAGATAAGCATTCTAAGTACCAACCGCTACTGAGAATCATAACAAATCTTGGGTACAGATGCAGATTCTCTGTACTATTTGGAAGCCTGGGCCATGTACATAAGCTGACCACGAGTGGCCTAGCAATTGCTGGCAGGACAAAAAGCAAAGCCAAACAACTTGCAAAATATTGCTCTGTTTCAGCTGTCATAGGCAGTGTGTCTGTGTGGAGGAGAAGGTGTCATGTGTATCCTTAGGGACCATGAACTATCAACCCCATTATATTTGTTTCCCTGTAAATTAATTGTAATTTGTGGATTCAAATAAAGAATTCAATTGTGTGTGTGTGTGTGTGTGTGTGTGTGTGTGTGTGTGTGTGTGTGTGTACTCACTCAGGCCGTTGAGGTTTGCTATCTTCTCTATACAGTTAGTAGACAGGGACAGTCTCCTGCAGGGGGCAGTATGATCAAACTATCACTCACTGGATAATTAGCTACAATATAAAACCATTTACATTGTATCCATTTTATTTATCAGACCATTTATCTTAACCAGTGATTTAAGTGTTAAGTGTTAGAACACAATAAACAACAAGATAAACAAAGAGAGAGAACTATGTAGTGTCCTAAAGAAAGTATAGGATACCATGTAAACAATAAACTATATACATAACATTATGTACATTATAAACTATATACATAACATTATGTACATTATAAACTATATACATAACATTATGTACATTATAAACTATATACATAACATTATGTACATTATAAACTATATACATAACATTATGTACATTATAAACTATATACATAACATTATGTACATTATGTGTGTGTGTGTGTGTGTGTGTGTGTGTGTGTGTGTGTGTGTGTGTGTGTGTGTGTGTGTGTGTTGGAAGTTCAATAGAATGCATTGTAAACTAGGTCTCCGCCAGGTCAGGTAAGTTATTGTGGCCTCCTGGTGGCGCTATAATAGGCCAATGTGAAATGGGTGGCATTTCTTCCTCGGCCTAGTGGGAATGTGTGTGCAAATTTTCACGGAAATCGCACGCCGCGTTCATGATTTGAGACATTTTGTTGAAAACGGACCAATCCTGCAAACTTTGGAAGTCAACCTTAGCCAATCAGGATGGAATATGAAATATCGGACAGATGCGTCTTGATCACATGACTATAGAGATACTGTGTACCGATTTGCGTGATGTTTGGATAAAATCTGAAGGATTAATATCCAAAAATGTATTTGACATAAGTCGGCCTCCTGGTGGCGCTGTAAAAAGCAGATGTAAAAAATGCAGTGCAGATGTTTTTCCTTGGCCTCTAGGGAGTAGGCGTGCAAAGTTTCACGCAGATCGGTGCAGTTATAGTTAAAAATGCAAATCGGCCTGTTATAGCGCCACCATGAGGCTGATGTGAAAACTTTTAAGTGCCATTTCTTCCTCGGCCTAGTGGGAATGTGCGTGTGCAATTTTATGGAAATGGCAAGCTGCGTTCATGATTTGAGGCAGTTTGTTCAAAACGGACCAATCCTGCAAACTTTGGATGGTAACCTTAGCCAATGAGGATGGAATATGGGAAATCGGACAGATCAGGGTTGATCACGTGACTATAGAGATACTGTGTACCGATTTGCATGAGGTTTGGTTAAAAACTGTAGGAGTAATGGGAAAAAATGGGTTTTGCACAAATCGGCCTCCTGGTGGCGCTATAACAGGCCCATGTGAAATATTTGAGGCAGAGGTTCTGAATTGGCATCCAGGGAGTGTGTGTGCACAGTTTCGCAGCGACCGGGCCAACGGTGCCGGAGATTTGGTGCTAACACACAGACAGGACACACGGACGGACGGACGGACACACGGACACACGGACGGACGGACGGACGGACGGACAGGGGCGAAAACATACTCTCTCGCCATGCCTTTCGGCCTGGCGGAGACAATGAGAGCAGCCTATGAACAAACACTATTTATGAATGATCTGTCTGTCTGTCTGTCTGTCTGTCTGTCTGTCTGTCTGTCTGTCTGTCTGTCTGTCTGTCTGTCTGTCTGTCTGTCTGTCCAGGAAACTCAAAATAAGGTAAAAACACTGACTGAACCTCTTCATGCTGTTTACATCTATGACTAATAAAGTGTTCAATCAATCAATCAATCAATCAATCAGTCAATACTCACTGACAGTTGACCAGGGTGGACAGGGAGGCGTCCATCTTCTCTATAGGAGGAGACTGACTGTACAGCTTCACTGCTGTGGCTTCTGACACCTTCTCCCCCTGCTTCTCCTCCTACACACACACACACACACACACACGCACACGCACACGCACACGCACACGCACACAGACACAGACACACACACACACACACACACACACACACACACACACACACACACACACATCAAAGTAGGTGACTTTATACATTATCAGATACTTGAATGTGTTCTTATATTATCATCACTTTACCCACATACATTATATTATATTATTATTAAATTACATACATTATATTATATTATTATTAAATTACATACATTATATTATATTATTATTATATTAAATACATTATATTATATTATTATTATATTAAATACATTATATTATATTATTATTATATTAAATACATTATATTATATTATTATTATATTAAATACATTATATTATATTATTATATTAAATACATTATATTATCAACACAGCTCCAGTGGAGTTAGGAGGTTTTTCACCATTAATGTGGAGATTTTTTTTCTGTCTGACTTGGTCATTCTAATCTATGATGGACAAAACAACTATCTCCACAAGGTGGAGTTAGGAGGTTTGACTGACAGTTTGAGGATCCAATGGAGTTAGGAGGTTTAGTCAGAAGAGCTTTTAATAAAGAAAAACATCACATGGATGCACCTGGGATGTATCATCAGTGTTGTAGCCTGGAGGACGTATCATCAGTATTGTAGTCTGGAGGATGTATCATCAGTGTTGTAGCCTGGAGGACGTATCATCAGTGTTGTAGTCTGGAGGACGTATCATCAGTATTGTAGTCTGGAGGATGTATCATCAGTGTTGTAGCCTGGAGGACGTATCATCAGTGTTGTAGCCTGGAGGACGTATCATCAGTGTTGTAGTCTGGAGGACGTATCATCAGTGTTGTAGCCTGGAGGATGTATCATCAGTGTTGTAGCCTGGAGGACGTATCATCAGTGTTGTAGTCTGGAGGACGTATCATCAGTGTTGTAGCCTGGAGGATGTATCATCAGTATTGTAACCTGGAGGACGTATCATCAGTATTGTAACCTGGAGGACGTATCATCAGTGTTGTAACCTGGAGGACGTATCATCAGTGTTGTAGCCTGGAGGACGTATCATCAGTGTTGTAGCCTGGAGGACGTATCATCAGTGTTGTAGTCTGGAGGATGTATCATCAGTGTTGTAGCCTGGAGGACGTATCATCAGTGTTGTAGCCTGGAGGACGTATCATCAGTGTTGTAGTCTGGAGGACGTATCATCAGTGTTGTAGCCTGGAGGACGTATCATCAGTGTTGTAGCCTGGAGGATGTATCATCAGTGTTGTAACCTGGAGGACATATCATCAGTGTTGTAGCCTGGAGGATGTATCATCAGTGTTGTAACCTGGAGGACGTATCATCAGTGTTGTAGCCTGGAGGATGTATCATCAGTGTTGTAACCTGGAGGACGTATCATCAGTGTTGTAGCCTGGAGGACGTATCATCAGTGTTGTAGCCTGGAGGATGTATCATCAGTGTTGTAGCCTGGAGGATGTATCATCAGTGTTGTAGCCTGGAGGATGTATCATCAGTGTTGTAGCCTGGGATGTATCATCAGTGTTGTAGCCTGGAGGACGTATCATCAGTGTTGTAGCCTGGAGGATGTATCATCAGTGTTGTAGCCTGGAGGACGTATCATCAGTGTTGTAGCCTGGAGGATGTATCATCAGTGTTGTAACCTGGAGGATGTATCATCAGTGTTGTAGCCTGGAGGACGTATCATCAGTGTTGTAACCTGGAGGATGTATCATCAGTGTTGTAGCCTGGGACGTATCATCAGTGTTGTAGCCTGGAGGACGTATCATCAGTGTTGTAGCCTGGAGGATGTATCATCAGTGTTGTAACCTGGAGGATGTATCATCAGTGTTGTTGCCTGGGACGTATCATCAGTGTTGTAGTCTGGAGGACGTATCATCAGTGTTGTAGTCTGGAGGACGTATCATCAGTGTTGTAACCTGGAGGATTAATCATCAGTGTTGTAACCTGGAGGATGTATCATCAGTGTTGTAGCCTGGGACGTATCATCAGTGTTGTAGCCTGGAGGACGTATCATCAGTGTTGTAGCCTGGGACGTATCATCAGTGTTGTAGCCTGGGACGTATCATCAGTGTTGTAGTCTGGAGGACTTATCATCAGTGTTGTAGTCTGGAGGACGTATCATCAGTGTTGTAGCCTGGAGGACGTATCATCAGTGTTGTAGTCTGGAGGACGTATCATCAGTGTTGTAGCCTGGAGGACGTATCATCAGTGTTGTAGTCTGGAGGACGTATCATCAGTGTTGTAGCCTGGAGGACGTATCATCAGTGTTGTAGCCTGGAGGACGTATCATCAGTGTTGTAGCCTGGAGGACGTATCATCAGTGTTGTAGCCTGGAGGACGTATCATCAGTGTTGTAGCCTGGAGGACGTATCATCAGTGTTGGGCGGCAGTGGCTCAGGGGTAGAGTGGCCGGGTGAACTGGAAACCGCAAGGTTTGATCCCGGGCTGGGGGGCTCCCCCAGAGTTAGTGTTGAAGTGTCCTTGAGCAAGACACTGAACCCCTAATTGCTCCCGATGAGCAGGTTGGGTGCCTTGCATGGTTTCCTCCGGCCATTGGTGTATGAATGTGTGTGTGAATGGGTGAATGTAGTGCACAATCTATGTAAAGAGCTTTGGATAAAAGCGCTATATAAAATGCACCATTTAGCCTGGGACATATCATCAGTGTTGTAGCCTGGAGGACGTATCATCATTGGGGCGGCCATAGCTGAGTGGTTAGTGAGCCCGCCTAGGGAGCCAGAGGCCCTAGTTGCCCCAGGTAGGAGGAGGACGTATCATCAGTGTTGTAGCCTGGGGTCATCGGGTGTTTCGGGTCTCTCAACATACACCCTCGCCCAGGTGACCCAGCCGGGGTTGATCAAGCCTCGACTTACGTCCCAGTAGCTACCCACGGTCAGTCCTTTTTAATACTTTTCATTGGTTCAATATTTGTAAAACCCACACACAGACATAAAGGGTGTACATTTATAAAAATAAAAAAAAATAAGTTGACAAATGGAGATAGCTGGTTTCTGCCCGACAACAACGATATGATTCCATCATATATTGGCACTCTAAATGCAGAGGGACAATATATGATGTCATCTTAATCATATGATATATTATAAATATAGAGCTGTGTGCATCACTCACCCATTTGACCAGAGCTTCTTTGATGGTTGTTGCTTTATTCTGCAGACAAACAGAGTTAAACAGAGTTAAACAGAGTTAAACAGAGTTAAACAGCAAAGATTGATGCAGTGAAACCAGAGCAAACATGTGAACCTAAACTCTGTAGAGTAACAGTGTGTTGACTAACATATTATAATTCAGTCATTTATCAGACGCTCTTAATCCAGAGTGATTTACAGTAAGCAGGTAAACATGAGAGGGTTTTATCTTGTTGAGTTCGGAGCTGAGAGTTTTCTCAACCTGCAGCCTGTCCCTGTCCGAGACTAGCAGGGCCGAGTCATCTGCGAACAAAATGTTAATGCAGTCCATGATCATAACACCAGAGGCAGCTCCACAAATCATGTTCAACCCAGATTTGGCTCAACTAAGGGTATGAACTCGTTCTCATGCTATTCATCAAAAATGTGGAATGCCCTACCAAAAGGAGTAAAGGAGTGTAAACAGAGTTAAACAGCAAAGATTGATGCAGTGAAACCAGAGCAAACATGTGAACCTAAACTCTGTAGAGTAACAGTGTGTTGACTAACATATTATAATTCAGTCATTTATCAGACGCTCTTAATCCAGAGTGATTTACAGTAAGCAGGTAAACATGAGGTAATACATCAAATACATAGAAATAGACATAGAAATAGTAATCTATGATCATAGGTAGACTAAGAACCTATCATCAGTCTAAACCGGTGGTTTTTATCCTCCTGGAACGCCTCTCCAGCTATCTTGGCCTCACGGACACAGCCCTCGCCTGGTTCCAGTCATACCTCTCCAACAGACAACAGTTTGTCACTGTCAACTCTTCCAGATCACATCCAGCCCCAGTCAAACACGGCGTGCCGCAAGGTTCCGTACTTGGTCCACTACTGTTCATCATATACATGCTCCCCCTGGGTCAGATTATTCGCCACCATGGACTAAGCTTCCACTGCTATGCTGACGATACTCAACTGTATCTGAGAACCACACCTTCCAGTCAGCTTCCCCCCCAGTCCCTAGTCAACTGCATCACTGAAATAAAAGCCTGGATGACCACTAATCTTCTCAAACTAAACAGTTCAAAAACAGAGCTCATGGTTGTGGCTCCCAAGGCACTGCTCAAGAAGATTGGAGATGTTCTACACCATGTCGATGGCAGCTCCTTATCTCCATCTCTGGAAGTCCGCAACCTTGGCATTATTCTGGACTCAACCCTCTCCTACAGTATCAGTAACACATCAAATCCATAACCAAATCGTCCTTCTTCCACCTCAAGAACATCTCTAGGCTCCGTCCCTCACTCTCTGATTCTGTGGCTGAGACCCTCATTCATGCATTTGTAACCTCCCGTCTGGACTACTGCAATGGAGTCCTGTTTGGACTCCCAAACAAATACCTGGATAGGCTCCAGTATGTCCAAAATTCAGCTGCCAGAGTTCTCACCCGCACCAAGCCTTGGCAGCACATCCCCCCTACCCGTAAACAACTGCACTGGCTTCCTGTTCAATTCCGCATCCATTACAAACTCCTCCTTCTTACCTACAAATGTCAAAATGTCCTCGCTCCACAGTACCTCTCAAGCCTACTCCATAAACCCACTCGGTCACGGACCCTGCGGTCCACAGACTTGGACCTCCTCTCTGTCCCTAATGCAAACAAGCAAACCCTCGGGGACAGAGCCTTCAGTGTGGCAGCCCCCCCACCCTGTGGAACACCAGCCCCCCCACCCTGTGGAACGCCATGCTCCAGCCCCCCCCCCACCCTGTGGAACGCCATGCTCCAACACTGGACTCTTTCAAAGCTGCCTTGAAAAGACACATATTCTCTCAGGCTTATGGCATATAGTTGTTTGTTGTTTGTTGGTTCATTTGTCTATTAGTTGTTCATGGTTTTGACCCCCATCTCAAAATGTGTTGTTCCAGGGACCCCCAGAAGCACAGATTTGAGTTACAAATGTTGGCTTTAAAAATATATATATTCAAAGGTTTGCACACATTTTCACGATTTTTCAAAAAATAGCAGATCTACAAGCTCATAGTGCTCGCTTATGAGCTTGTAGATCTTTTGAATAGCCAAAGTATAAAAGGTTAAAGTGGTTAAATGATTGTGATGCAATATTAACACATTTTGCTGGGGACCCCCTGGAACCCCCCAAGGACCCCTGGGGGTCCCCGGACCCTACTTTGAGAACCAATGAGATGTAAACAGAAGGCATTCAGATTTTAAACTCTCCCCTGTGAAAACAGAAGAGGTGTTTAAAAAATTGAGTGCTCTTCATCAACACAAAGCCACAGGCCTCGACAATATCCCCGCCAAATTTCTAAAAGACTCGGCCGCCTCCATTGCTCCAATTATTACCCACATAATAAACCTCTCCATCATACAGGGACGGGTCCCTAACGATTTTAAAAAAGCAAGGGTGACCCCTCTGTACAAAAAAGGAAACAAATTAGACCCTGGCAACTACCGCCCTATTTCTATTCTTAGCTCCATCTCGAAAGTCATGGAAAAAATAGTCTATGAACAGGTCGATAAGTATCTTGCCGAAAAAAATCTAATCTACAAATTCCAATCTGGCTTCAGAACAAACCACTCCACTGACACATGCCTTCTCTATTTGAACGACTCTATCAAACAAGATGTCGACACGGGCAAATATTGCGGCATGGTCATGCTGGACCTCCAGAAGGCCTTTGACACCGTCAATCACCCAATTATGATCAATAAGCTCAAAGCTATAGGTTTTGATGATACGTCAGTGAACTGGATGAGATCCTACCTGGAAGGGAGGGAGCAAGTGGTGGAAGTAAACGGCACCCAGTCCCCCCCCTCCCTGTGACTTGTGGTGTCCCACAAGGAAGTATACTAGGACCTTTACTGTTCCTGATATATGTGAATGACATGTCATCGGCCTGCGACTGCAAGCTGTTCCTGTTCGCAGATGACTCGGCCCTGCTAGTCTCGGACAGGGACAGGCTGCAGGTTGAGAAAACTCTCAGCTCCGAACTCAACAAGATCTGCATCTGGCTCTCTGACAACAAACTCTCATTACACCTGGGTAAAACTGAATCCATCCTCTTTGGACATCAAAGTGGGTGATGATGTCATCAAAAGAAAGGATGAAATTACCTACCTGGGCTCCATCTTGGAGGCAAACCTCTCTGGTAACAAAAACGCCGAAAAAGTGATCAAAAATGTCAACACGCTATTTGTGGAGGATTGATCGCCTAGTCAGTAAGAATACTCTGAAGATTCTTGCAGGGGCCCTCATTCAAGGTCATTATGATTATGCATGCACTTCATGGTATCACAACACCTCCAAGGCCTTAAAAACAAGGCTCCAAACATCCCAAAACAAACTTGTAAGGCTACTTCTTGGCCTCAATCACAGAACCCATCTAACCCCTGCTCATTTTGCTAGGATTGGATGGCTTAGGGTTGAGGACAGAGTACAGCAACTTGCTATGGGCCTGGTTTTCAAGATACACCACAACATTGGGATCCCCCTGTATTTGTCAAAATACTTCCAAAATGTTAATGCAGTCCATGATCATAACACCAGAGGCAGCTCCACAAATCATGTTCAACCCAGATTTGGCTCAACTAAGGGTATGAACTCGTTCTCATGCTATTCATCAAAAATGTGGAATGCCCTACCAAAAGGAGTAAAGGAGTGTAAAACCCTACTCACTTTCAAAACTGCCCTAAAGATACACCTTCAGGAGGCTGCAATTCAAAAATGGCCCCTGTCTAAGTCTTAACCTACCCCCCCCTACCCCCCCCTCCTTCATTTTCCTCTTTTGTATATATATATATATATATTTTTTTTTTCTCTCTTCATACCAGTAACCTGAAAGCTGATTGTATGACATTCTGTATAGTAGTGTGTATATCTGTCTGCCTCTTATATGTCATCATGATTTGTGTGCATGGGGTTCTCATCTTAAACAAGCTGCGTGCTTCCAGTTTAGTAGACCTTGTATTGTGAATTTGTACTTCCATGTACTGTTATGTACTGTCATGTACTATTCTCATGTCTTACTAAATAAACTACATCAATCAATCAATTCAACAAAGCTAATGCTAGCAGCATCATTAAGCATTATGTTGTTATATTATATTATATGATATTATACATTATGTTACATGTTACATAATGACAGATTAACACTAACCCTTCATTAAGGAGCAGAAACACATTCATATGAACATTCAATGATAAACATAAGGCTAACAGCAGCATTAGAACCATAATAACAGTATTAAGGCTGTGTGTAGATGTTACATGTTATATAAACACTAAACCTTCATTAAGGAGCATAAACACATCTAGAATAGGATTAAATATGAACATTAAATGAAACAACAAACACTCACCATGTTGTCAGGCTGACAGGCGTTGCTATGACGACACCACACCGGACGATGATGACAACACGCGGCGCACGCATGCGCACTGACGCTCTCCCAGGCAGAACAGAGCGCTGTTGTTCTTCTTCTTCTTTTGCGTTTCCGGCAGGCTGTACACGGTGATGTGTAATGCTGCCCTCCACAGGCGATTCATATATCTCATTTGGTGCTAATCCCCACCCCACCCAGTGATCCCCCCCCTCCATATATATTCCATTCTATGACCCAGACCCAGCGGACAAGAAGAACATGACAGATGGATCGCCCGTCCGTCACGAGTGTCATCATGTCTGAACTTGAACCTGGTGTTTGCACTTTCTCTATTTACAACCTTTACATCTACATAAACGTTTATATTTCAAATATAAAGTGCTTACCTTATGGCCACGGATGTTAAAAGTGTGTACGGTCTCTCAAATGTACCCGTATATTTCGTATTGTTCAATAAAAAGCATTTGAATCTGATTAGTGGCCATTTTCTCTGAATTTTCTCCACGCTTTCACATACGTGACCTTATCGGTTGGAAGGTGTATTGCACTATAATACATTATAACTATATGAGAAAATGGCCATCGATCGGATTAAAATGCTTTTTATTGAACAATACGAAAGGTACGGATACTTCTGAGGAGCCGCACATAATTATAACATTTGTGGCCATGAGGTAAGCACTTTATATTGGAAATATAAACCTTTATGTAGATGTACGGGTTGTAACTGGAAAAGTTACAACCCGCACACACACACACACACACACACACACACACACACACACACACACACACACACACACACACACACACACACACACACACACACACACACACACACACACACACACACACACACACACACACACACACGCACATGACCCTCTATATAAGTGACATAATTCATTTAAAGTTACACAAGTCAATTCAGATACTTTATGCAAAGTAGTATTTATGTATTTATTTATTTACTTACTTACTTACTTACTTACTTACTTACTTACTTACTTACTTATTTATTTATTTATTTATTTATTTATTTATTTATTTATTTATTTATTTATTTATTTATTTATTTATTTATTTATTTATTTATTTATTTATTATTAATTTACGTAAAACAGAAACAGCTTTCTTCATGACCTGTTTATCAGTAACACCATAGAGTTATATATAATCAATAAACATGATCAGTAACACCAGAGTTAGTTACAGTATATATATCAGGGTTAGTTAACCTCCTTAGGCACGTGCCTTAGAGAGAGGATTTTTACTTTGAAATAAAATATTTAAATACATTTACTCAATTAGATTAAGTCTGTCTGCAAATGACCTCCTGGACATAATTCTACATTCATTCAATCTCTGACTGGGAGCAAGTCTGGGAGATAGTGGGTTATCGACAGTGGTGGAAAAAGTACTCAAATGTTTTACTTAAGTAAAAGTATCAATACTGCAATGTAGAAGTCCGGAATTAAAAATGTACTTTGCGACGCGTTGTGAGCTTGTAGATCTGCTATTTTCAAATTAGCTAGGTATAAAATAGGGCTAGAGTGGTAAATGTATGTTTCATAATATCATAATTTAAATCATAATATATATATTATATTATATATATATATATATATTATATTATAAGTTTTAAAATGATTGTAGTGGCGTAAAAGTACAATATTTGCCTCTGAGAAAGTATTGACAATTGGAAATACTCCAGTAAAGTAAAAGTACCTCAAAATTGTACCAAAAAAAAGTACAGTACTTGAGTAAATGTACTTAGTTACTTTACACCACTGATTACAATGCCCAGAAAAAATAAAGGTTATGTATATGGACAGTCACAATCAGTTGGAAATATATTGTGATGTGATGTCATAACTCATAATTAAACTTCATGTTCATTTGGCACACTGACTATCAAGAGAATAAAAACATGACATTGTTTTTTATAGATAGACTATGAACTATTCAGTCAGACAGGAGTCTTTATATCTATTTATAAAATATAGAACATATATAATATATATATATATATATATATATATATATATATATATATATATATATATATATATATATATATATGGAATGGAAACATGGCATTTCACGTCAAAAAGGTTGCTTTTTATACATAGATTATGAACTATTCAGTCAGACAGGAGTCTTTATATCTATTTATAAAATATAGAACATATATAATATATATATATATATATATATATATATATATATATATATATATATATATGGAATGGAAACATGGCATTTCATGTCAAAAAGGTTGCTTTTTATACATAGATTATGAACTATTCAGTCAGACAGGAGTCTATACGCTGACTCCTGGTTTATTTCAACGTCAAATCCAATACCATGGCGCCCTCTTGTGGTTCAGCCTAGTATAGACGAATCCACAACGAGCATTAGCATCATGTTAGCCTTGAGCTTTATAACTATTATT
>NC_137621.1:395000-407500 GCF_963280865.1 Gymnoscopelus braueri | reverse complement strand
TGCAGGCCCTGGGTAGACCACCCGGCCTGGCAGAGATCTGCTCTCTGAGGATGAGCACAGCGTTCTAGTTAAAGCAGGAAATCAGTTCTACATGCTCAGCCCTTCAGTAACTCTGTAGCCATGTCTTCCTTTTCCCAGTGGAAAGCAGGAATGTACAGAAAAACAACTTCCCTCAGACTACATGTGGGGTCATAACTATACATATAAGGTCTATGATATAACCTATATATGACATAACTATAACTATACATATAAGGTCTATGATATAACCTATATATGACATAACTATAACTATACATATAAGGTCTATGATATAACCTATATATGACATAACTATAACTATACATATAAGGAGAGAGATTTCTATATAGATATAGATATTTCGTATTTTATTTACTGTGTCTATTTTGGAGCAGTATTTATACGGCTGCATGATGTGTAAATGATGTGAAACAAGAAAAAGTGCTCCTCGGAGCACAGGTCTCCGCCAGGTCAGGTACGTTATTCTGGCCTCCTGGTGGCGCTAATAGGCCAATGTGAAAAGGGTGCCATTTATTGTTAGGTCTTTCACGGCAATCAGACACTGCATTCATGATTTGAGGCATTTTGTTCCAAAAATGTGTTTTGCTAAATTAGACCTGCTGGTGGCGCTATAACAGGCCAATGTGAAAAGGGTGGCATTTCTTCCTCGGCCTAGTGGGAATGTGCGTGTTAAAATTCACGGAAATCGCAAGCTGCGTGCATAGTTTGAGGCTTTTTGTTCAAAACGTACCAATCCTGCAAACTTTGGAAGCCAACCATAGGCAATGAGGATGGACTATGGGAAATCGGACAGATTCGTGTTGATCACATGACTATAGAGATACTGTGTACCGATTTGCATGACGTTTGGATCAAATCTGTAGGAGTAATGTAAAAAAATGGGTTTTGCACAAATCGGCCTCCTGGGGGCGCTATAACAGGCCCATGTGAAAAAATTGGGGCAGAGGTTCTGAATTGGCATCCAGGGAGTGTGTGTGCACAGTTTCGGAGCGACCGGGCCAACGGTGTCGGAGATTAGCTGCTAACACACAGACAGGACGGACGGACAGGGGGCAAAACATACTCTCTCGCCATGCCTTTCGGCCTGGCGGAGACAATGAATGAAACAGTAAATAAATGGACTAGATGACAGATTAAACTCCAGTGTTGGAGATTGTTTCCATTGTGGTCCTGTGTATTCAATTCATGAAGACATTTAAAGACAATAATATACAGTAATATACAATACATCATCAACACTAGTAGCAATGAACTTATATGTACAGTAAACAGTTTGGGGGGGGGGTCATGTTAAGCTTAGAATACTTTTCTAGGACCATTTACAAATAGACAGGAGCTCTTTAGAAGGAGGGTAAAGAGTCACACTTTGTTTGTTATGGCATTCCACATTCTGGTGGCATAGACACACACGACCGGAAGCGGAAGGCCTACAAATCCACGCCCACTTTTGAGACAGCGCCGCTACTCGGGGTCCGTTAGAACGATGAACTGCAGCTGTCAATGCATTCCCTATGAGAGGATATGAGAATTAGCCTACTTTTAAAATATTCCTACATTAACTGGAGACGATATTGATTTAAATAAAAATATGTTTCCAAATGTATGGAGTGTCTTTGTCAACATATCTTCTTGTTTTCTTAATAGTTGATGTGTTTCACATTTAATTTGCCACTTTAACGAGTTACCCATAATGTTAACACAGCAGAGGGTAGACGGCAGACAGACAAGTTGTCGAATTTCAGTGACATCGCTGTCTTTACGAGCGCCGACCAGTGGCGTACCCACTGTAGAGGCAGGAGAGGCGGTCGCCTGCCCAACTAAGATCTCGCCTCCCCTAAAAAAAACAAATAACCCGAAAGGTGTCAATGCGTGCTTAATGTCCTCAAAGTCACGCATCCAACAAGCTTTGAACTGAGCAGATTGGACCTTCTGTTCCAGAGATAATGACCAAAACATATTGAAAACGGCCACTTTCGCCAGTTTTCTGGGTATTGAAAACCTCAAGGGATGCGTCCGTGACGTATATACCATGCGACCACTTAAACTCTAGATCTCCGATGCTAGCGGTTTTGACATACTGATGGAGTATATTATAGTATATTGTGGGTAGTATATCGAGATGACAGATATGGGACATTAAAAAGGACAAATTAAACAAATGGGACAGTTTATTAGAACACAAAAAAAATCGCTACAGCCTCAGTAGTTAACCAGTGAAATGACGGTATTTTACAATGCCTCTCATAGAGAATGCATTGAGAGCTGCAGTTCATCGTTCTAACGGACCCCGAGTAGCGGCGCTGTGTCAAAAGTGGGCGTGAATTTTTAGGCCTTCCGCTTCCGGTCGTGTGTGTCTATAGCAGTAGAATTAACCCCATGTTGGTGCCAAATCTGGGTTGAATGAGTTCAGTGGAGCTCCCTCTGGTGTCTGGTGTGTGTCTTTAACATTATTGAAGTAGTCTGACAGGTACATGGGTGTCTTTGTGGTGTGGCGTGGCCTGTTCTGTCCTCTACCCTGAGCCATCCCACCCTAGCATCATGAGCAGGGGTTATGTGAGTGCTAGGTGTGAGGTCTAGCATCACCCTAGCATCATGAGCAGGGGTTAGGTGAGTCCTAGGTGTGAGGTCTAGTATCACCCTAGCATCATGAGCAGGGGTTAGGTGAGTCCTAGGTGTGAGGTCTAGTATCACCGTAGCATGGTGAGTCCTAGGTGTGAGGTCTAGTATCACCGTAGCATGGTGAGTCCTAGGTGTGAGGTCTAGTATCACCGTAGCATGGTGAGTCCTAGGTGTGAGGTCTAGTATCACCGTAGCATGGTGAGTCCTAGGTGTGAGGTCTAGTAGTGTGGTCCTCATTGGGCTGTTAACATTCCTCAGAAATGATATTCGAATATTGGTCTTCAAAATTATCCTGAATATAATATTATTATAATTTGTATGTTTATTTGAAAGGGACAATACAAAAAACAATGTATCAAGTGCTCGGATCCTATACAAAATATATTTTGTTTGTTTTTATAACTTGATACATTGTTTTTTGTATTATAATATAATAATAATAATACAAATAATAATAATAATAATACATACGATTTATATATCGCTTTTCTAGGTAATCAATGTCGCTTTACAGAACAGATATGAAAACAACTTTATTAGAAAAAACTAGTTAAAAAGGTTAAAACTATAAAGAAACAGGGGGGCGGAGGTTGGGGTTTTATGTAGGGAATGTGAGTCTGAAAAGGTGGGTTTTGAGTAGGGGTGTGTCGATATATCGTCCCGCGTTATATCGAGATATGAAAACGGTACGATATGTATCGTCGTGACGTCATACTGTATCGAAAAAATATATATTTTTTTTTATTTTTCTTATTTTTTTTGGAGGGGGGGGGGGCTAATGAAAGTTAGAGGAGTTCTTACTGTATGGTGTGTGTTATATGGAATGTGAGATTACCATAATCACTTTAGTCCTTCATATATTTAGTCCAATCATATTCTATCATATTCAAGGGCTTTTGGAGAGACATGAGACTCCAGTCACTTTCAGTTTAGAGCGCTGCAGAGGGCAGGTGTTTGTGTCTGTGTCCAGCTGACACTCGTTGATGCTCGTTAATGTTAAATACATCAAGGTCTGTCGAATAGGCCTGCATCTAATCTATAGCATCAAAGTCAAGCCCTCTCTAGCTTATAGATATTCTGTTCAAGCTGTTAATAACTAGGCTACACTTGGTTGGTAAAGATGACAAGAATATGACTTATGATTTTAGTGAAATTTATATTTATGCAGCATTTATATTATATTTGTTATTAGTGTCCATATGTCCTCTGAAACAAAGGGGTTTATAGTGAGAACTTACTTTTCTGTGTTTTATAAATAAAGCAATTTTAAACTGAAGATGATGGCCAATGTTGATAATAATTGAAAAAGAAATAAAAATAATAATATTGTATCGTATCGAATATGATGTGAGCTGGGAGTGAGTTCCACAGTGACGGGGCGGGGCCGCCGAGAAGGCCCTGTCACCCCATTGGTTTATTTCATAGACATATAAAGGTAGGTAGGTAGGTAGGTAGGTAGGTAGGTAGGTAGGTAGACATAGACATATAAAGGTAGGTAGGTAGGTAGGTAGGTAGGTAGGTAGGTAGGTACCTAGACATATAAAGGTAGGTAGGTAGGTAGGTAGGTAGGTACCTAGACATATGTAGGTAGGTAGGTAGGTAGGTAGGTAGGTAGGTAGGTAGGTACCTAGACATATGTAGGTAGGTAGGTAGGTAGGTAGGTAGGTAGGTAGGTAGGTAGGTAGGTAGGTAGGTAGGTACATAGACATATAAAGGTAGGTAGGTAGGTAGGTAGGTAGGTAGGTAGGTAGGTAGGTAGGTAGGTAGGTACATAGACATATAAAGGTAGGTAGGTAGGTAGGTAGGTAGGTAGGTAGGTAGGTAGGTAGGTAGGTAGACATAGACATATAAAGGTAGGTAGGTAGGTAGGTAGGTAGGTACCTAGACATATGTAGGTAGGTAGGTAGGTAGGTAGGTAGGTACATAGACATATAAAGGTAGGTAGGTAGGTAGGTAGGTAGGTAGGTACATAGACATATAAAGGTAGGTAGGTAGGTAGGTAGGTAGGTAGGTAGGTAGGTAGGTAAGTAGGTAGGTACATAGACATATAAAGGTAGGTAGGTAGGTAGGTAGGTAGGTAGGTAGGTACATAGACATATAAAGGTAGGTAGGTAGGTAGGTAAGTAGGTAGGTACATAGACATATAAAGGTAGGTAGGTAGGTAGGTAGGTAGGTAGGTAGGTAGGTAGGTAGGTAGGTAGGTAGGTAGGTAGGTAGGTACATAGACATATAAAGGTAGGTAGGTAGGTAGGTAGGTAGGTACATAGACATATAAAGGTAGGTAGGTAGGTAGGTAGGTAGGTAGGTAGGTAAGTAGGTAGGTACATAGACATATAAAGGTAGGTAGGTAGGTAGGTAGGTAGGTAGGTAGGTAGGTAAGTAGGTAGGTACATAGACATATAAAGGTAGGTAGGTAGGTAGGTAGGTAGGTAGGTAGGTAGGTAGGTAGGTAGGTAGACATAGACATATAAAGGTAGGTAGGTAGGTAGGTAGGTAGGTAGACATAGACATATAAAGGTAGGTAGGTAGGTAGGTAGGTAGGTAGGTAGGTAGGTACATAGACATATAAAGGTAGGTAGGTAGGTAGGTAGGTAGGTAGGTAGGTAGGTAGGTAGGTAGGTACATAGACATATAAAGGTAGGTAGGTAGGTAGGTAGGTAGGTAGGTAGGTAGGTAGGTAGGTAGGTAGACATAGACATATAAAGGTAGGTAGGTAGGTAGGTAGGTAGGTACCTAGACATATGTAGGTAGGTAGGTAGGTAGGTAGGTAGGTACATAGACATATAAAGGTAGGTAGGTAGGTAGGTAGGTAGGTAGGTAGGTACATAGACATATAAAGGTAGGTAGGTAGGTAGGTAGGTAGGTAGGTAGGTAAGTAGGTAGGTACATAGACATATAAAGGTAGGTAGGTAGGTAGGTAGGTAGGTACATAGACATATAAAGGTAGGTAGGTAGGTAGGTAAGTAGGTAGGTACATAGACATATAAAGGTAGGTAGGTAGGTAGGTAGGTAGGTAGGTAGGTAGGTAGGTAGGTAGGTAGGTACATAGACATATAAAGGTAGGTAGGTAGGTAGGTAGGTAGGTAGGTACATAGACATATAAAGGTAGGTAGGTAGGTAGGTAGGTAGGTAGGTAGGTAGGTAGGTAGGTAGGTACATAGACATATAAAGGTAGGTAGGTAGGTAGGTAGGTAGGTAGGTAGGTAGGTAAGTAAGTAGGTAGGTACATAGACATATAAAGGTAGGTAGGTAGGTAGGTAGGTAGGTAGGTAGGTAGGTAGGTAGACATAGACATATAAAGGTAGGTAGGTAGGTAGGTAGGTAGGTAGACATAGACATATAAAGGTAGGTAGGTAGGTAGGTAGGTAGGTAGGTAGACATAGACATATAAAGGTAGGTAGGTAGGTAGGTAGGTAGGTAGGTAGACATAGACATATAAAGGTAGGTAGGTAGGTAGGTAGGTACCTAGACATATGTAGGTAGGTAGGTAGGTAGGTAGGTAGGTAGGTACATAGACATATAAAGGTAGGTAGGTAGGTAGGTAGGTAGGTAGGTAGGTAGGTAGGTAGGTAAGTAGGTAGGTACATAGACATATAAAGGTAGGTAGGTAGGTAGGTAGGTAGGTAGGTAGGTAGGTAGGTACATAGACATATAAAGGTAGGTAGGTAGGTAGGTAGGTAGGTAGGTAGGTAGGTAGGTAGGTAGGTAGGTAAGTAGGTAGGTACATAGACATATAAAGGTAGGTAGGTAGGTAGGTAGGTAGGTAGGTACATAGACATATAAAGGTAGGTAGGTAGGTAGGTAGGTAAGTAGGTAGGTACATAGACATATAAAGGTAGGTAGGTAGGTAGGTAGGTAGGTAGGTAGGTAGGTAGGTAGGTAGGTAGGTACATAGACATATAAAGGTAGGTAGGTAGGTAGGTACATAGACATATAAATGTAGGTAGGTAGGTAGGTAGGTAGGTAGGTAGGTAAGTAGGTAGGTACATAGACATATAAAGGTAGGTAGGTAGGTAGGTAGGTAGGTAGGTAGGTAGGTAGGTAGGTAGGTAGGTAAGTAGGTAGGTACATAGACATATAAAGGTAGGTAGGTAGGTAGGTAGGTAGGTAGGTAGGTAGACATAGACATATAAAGGTAGGTAGGTAGGTAGGTAGACATAGACATATAAAGGTAGGTAGGTAGGTAGGTAGGTAGGTAGGTAGGTAGACATAGACATATAAAGGTAGGTAGGTAGGTAGGTAGGTAGGTAGACATAGACATATAAAGGTAGGTAGGTAGGTAGGTAGGTAGGTAGGTAGGTAGGTAGGTAGACATAGACATATAAAGGTAGGTAGGTAGGTAGGTAGGTAGGTAGGTAGGTAGGTAGGTAGGTACATAGACATATAAAGGTAGGTAGGTAGGTAGGTAGGTAGGTAGACATAGACATATAAAGGTAGGTAGGTAGGTAGGTAGGTAGGTAGGTAGGTAGGTAGACATAGACATATAAAGGTAGGTAGGTAGGTAGGTAGGTAGGTAGGTAGGTAGGTAGGTAGGTAGGTAGGTAGGTAGGTAGGTACATAGACATATAAAGGTAGGTAGGTAGGTAGGTAGGTAGGTACATAGACATATAAAGGTAGGTAGGTAGGTAGGTAGGTAGGTAGGTACATAGACATATAAAGGTAGGTAGGTAGGTAGGTAGGTAGGTAGGTAGGTAGGTAGGTAGGTAGGTACATAGACATATAAAGGTAGGTAGGTAGGTAGGTAGGTAGGTAGGTAGGTAGGTAGGTAGACATAGACATATAAAGGTAGGTAGGTAGGTAGGTAGACATAGACATATAAAGGTAGGTAGGTAGGTAGGTAGACATAGACATATAAAGGTAGGTAGGTAGGTAGGTAGGTAGGTAGGTAGGTAGGTAGGTAGGTAGGTAGGTAGGTACATAGACATATAAAGGTAGGTAGGTAGACATAGACATATAAAGGTAGGTAGGTAGGTAGGTAGGTAGGTAGGTACATAGACATATAAAGGTAGGTAGGTAGGTAGGTAGGTAGGTACATAGACATATGTAGGTAGGTAGGTAGGTAGGTAGGTAGGTACATAGACATATAAAGGTAGGTAGGTAGGTAGGTAGGTAGGTAGGTAGGTAGGTAGGTAGGTAGGTACATAGACATATAAAGGTAGGTAGGTAGGTAGGTAGGTAGGTAGGTAGGTAGGTAGGTAGGTAGGTACATAGACATATAAAGGTAGGTAGGTAGGTAGGTAGGTAGGTAGGTAGGTAGGTAGGTAGGTACATAGACATATAAAGGTAGGTAGGTAGGTAGGTAGGTAGGTAGGTAGGTAGGTAGGTACATAGACATATAAAGGTAGGTAGGTAGGTAGGTAGGTAGGTAGGTAGGTAGGTAGGTACATAGACATATAAAGGTAGGTAGGTAGGTAGGTAGGTAGGTAGGTGGTAGGTAGGTAGGTACATAGACATATAAAGGTAGGTAGGTAGGTAGGTAGGTAGGTAGGTAGGTACATAGACATATAAAGGTAGGTAGGTAGGTAGGTAGGTAGGTAGGTAGGTAGGTAGGTAGGTACATAGACATATAAAGGTAGGTAGGTAGGTAGGTAGGTAGGTAGGTAGGTAGGTACATAGACATATAAAGGTAGGTAGGTAGGTAGGTAGGTAGGTAGGTAGGTAGGTAGGTAGGTAGGTAGGTAGGTACATAGACATATAAAGGTAGGTAGGTAGGTAGGTAGGTAGGTACATAGACATATAAAGGTAGGTAGGTAGGTAGGTAGGTGGTAGGTAGGTAGGTAGGTACATAGACATATAAAGGTAGGTAGGTAGGTAGGTAGGTAGGTAGGTAGGTACATAGACATATAAAGGTAGGTAGGTAGGTAGGTAGGTAGGTAGGTGGTAGGTAGGTAGGTACATAGACATATAAAGGTAGGTAGGTAGGTAGGTAGGTAGGTAGGTAGGTAGGTACATAGACATATAAAGGTAGGTAGGTAGGTAGGTAGGTAGGTAGGTAGGTAGGTAGGTAGGTACATAGACATATAAAGGTAGGTAGGTAGGTAGGTAGGTAGGTAGGTAGGTAGGTACATAGACATATAAAGGTAGGTAGGTAGGTAGGTAGGTACATAGACATATAAAGGTAGGTAGATAGGTAGGTAGGTAGGTAGGTAGGTAGGTACATAGACATATAAAGGTAGGTAGGTAGGTAGGTAGGTACATAGACATATGTAGGTAGGTAGGTAGGTAGGTAGGTAGGTAGGTAGGTAGGTAGGTAGGTAGGTAGGTAGGTACATAGACATATAAAGGTAGGTAGGTAGGTAGGTAGGTACATAGACATATAAAGGTAGGTAGGTAGGTAGGTAGGTAGGTAGGTACATAGACATATAAAGGTAGGTAGGTAGGTAGGTAGGTAGGTAGGTAGGTAGGTAGGTAGGTAGGTAGGTACATAGACATATAAAGGTAGGTAGGTAGGTAGGTAGGTAGGTAGGTACATAGACATATAAAGGTAGGTAGGTAGGTAGGTAGGTAGGTAGGTAGGTAGGTAGGTAGGTAGGTAGGTAGGTACATAGACATATAAAGGTAGGTAGGTAGGTAGGTAGGTAGGTAGGTAGGTAGGTCGGTAGGTAGGTAGGTACATAGACATATAAACGCCTCCTTCGGCTCTGAGGCATTGGTATCTCGGGCGCCATTTTAGAGGAGGAAAGCTTCCGCGTGTGTCACAGAAGGGGGCGTTCGGTAGGCCAATCAGAGGCAGGTGGGGGTCTTTTCGTAAGAGGCAGCCACGCAGCAAAAGTCAGTTAGACATGCTGTGATTGGCCAGTAGTCAACGTACTGTGATTGGCCAGTAGTCACTTTAAATGGTAGCTTTCCTACTCTAAAATGGCGACCGCGATACAAGTCGCTCCAACGAACTGCAGAGGCCAATGAGGTATCTTGGTTTCTATATCTATGGTTTATTTGTCCAGAGGGAGCGGGAGGGGGCGTGTCTTAGGGACCAGGGTGTCTAGGAGGGGGCGTGTCTTAGGGACCAGGGTGTCTAGGAGGGGGCGTGTCTTAGGGACCAGGGTGTCTAGGAGGGGGCGTGTCTTAGGGACCAGGGTGTCTAGGAGGGGGCGTGTCTTAGGGACCAGGGTGTCTAGGAGGGGGCGTGTCTTAGGGACCAGGGTGTCTAGGAGGGGGCGTGTCTTAGGGACCAGGGTGTCTAGGAGGGGGCGTGTCTTAGGGACCAGGGTGTCTAGGAGGGGGCGTGTCTTAGGGACCAGGGTGTCTAGGAGGAGGAGGGGGCGTGTCTTAGGGACCAGGGTGTCTAGGAGGGGGCGTGTCTTAGGGACCAGGGTGTCTAGGAGGAGGAGGGGGCGTGTCTTAGGGACCAGGGTGTCTAGGAGGGGGCGTGTCTTAGGGACCAGGGTGTCTAGGAGGGGGCGTGTCTTAGGGACCAGGGTGTCTAGGAGGGGGCGTGTCTTAGGGACCAGGGTGTCTAGGAGGGGGCGTGTCTTAGGGACCAGGGTGTCTAGGAGGGGGCGTGTCTTAGGGACCAGGGTGTCTAGGAGGGGGCGTGTCTTAGGGACCAGGGTGTCTAGGAGGGGGCGTGTCTTAGGGACCAGGGTGTCTAGGAGGAGGAGGGGGCGTGTCTTAGGGACCAGGGTGTCTAGGAGGAGGAGGGGGTGTGTCTTAGGGACCAGGGTGTCTAGGAGGGGGCGTGTCTTAGGGACCAGGGTGTCTAGGAGGGGGCGTGTCTTAGGGACCAGGGTGTCTAGGAGGAGGAGGGGGCGTGTCTTAGGGACCAGGGTGTCTAGGAGGGGGCGTGTCTTAGGGACCAGGGTGTCTAGGAGGGGGCGTGTCTTAGGGACCAGGGTGTCTAGGAGGGGGCGTGTCTTAGGGACCAGGGTGTCTAGGAGGGGGCGTGTCTTAGGGACCAGGGTGTCTAGGAGGGGGCGTGTCTTAGGGACCAGGGTGTCTAGGAGGGGGCGTGTCTTAGGGACCAGGGTGTCTAGGAGGAGGAGGGGGCGTGTCTTAGGGACCAGGGTGTCTAGGAGGGGGCGTGTCTTAGGGACCAGGGTGTCTAGGAGGAGGAGGGGGCGTGTCTTAGGGACCAGGGTGTCTAGGAGGGGGCGTGTCTTAGGGACCAGGGTGTCTAGGAGGGGGCGTGTCTTAGGGACCAGGGTGTCTAGGAGGGGGCGTGTCTTAGGGACCAGGGTGTCTAGGAGGAGGAGGGGGCGTGTCTTAGGGACCAGGGTGTCTAGGAGGGGGCGTGTCTTAGGGACCAGGGTGTCTAGGAGGAGGAGGGGGCGTGTCTTAGGGACCAGGGTGTCTAGGAGGTTGGCATCACCCGACCTGAGGGCGTGGGAGGGGGCGTGGCGTTTGATGAGTCCAGAGAGGTATCGGGGGCGTGGCGTTTGATGAGTCCAGAGAGGTATCGGGGGCGTGGCGTTTGAGGGCTTTGTAGGCAGTTAGTATTTTAAAGTCAATTCTGTGCTTGACTGGGAGTCAGTGAAGGTCACGGAGGACAGGACTGATGTGGTCCCTGGATCGGGTTCTGGTGAGCAGGCGGGCGGCAGGATTTTGTACGTACTGTAGTTTTTGTCCCTGTCAAATAAACATAAAAAAAAACCATATATATATAGATGTATTTATATTTATATGTTTATATTAATATATTTTTTTAAATCAAGTTTACACTTTTATATTCAAATATATATATTTTTATGTGATGTAATAATAGAAATAATTGAATACTAACCATCAGGCTATCCTACACATAATTAAGGAAAGTCAGTCTCACATTTTTCTCCTGACTGGCTTGAGCAGCTGATCTCAACATGCACAAGGGGGGGGGGGGTATAGATCCACACCCAAAACATACATTTGTTTTTATTCCAATTCATTTTAACCGACCTCTCCCGTGATATATGCGCGACTCTCTCCCTCCCCTCTCTCTCTCTCGTCAAGTGCGCAGCAGTGTTGCCATGTCCGCTTATTAAGCGACTTTGGGCCTGTTTTTCTGTAAAGTTGCTTGAAAGTGTAGTTGCTTATTTGGCCTTGTTTCCTAATGTTGGAACATTTTGGAAAGGACCTCCAAATTAATATCTGTCCGCAGACCTCCCCCCTTCTGAAGATATGTTGTGCCATAGACCCCCATACAAGATCTGTGTGGATTAGGAAAATATTCCACAATTTTCACATTCTTTCAAGATTTTTATTTGAAAATAGCCGATCTACAACGTGAGCTTGTAGATCGGCTATTTTCAAATATCCAATGTATTTGTATATAGGTTTAAAGTGCTCATAGTCACTTTTGTTGGGCTTGTTTTCACAAACCTGGTTGCTTATTTCTCTCAAAACCTGGCAACGCTGTCAGATACACGCTGCACACAATCACAAATGGAGCCAGCTCTCGCTCTCTCGGTCTCTCTCTCTCTGTCTGTGCAATTCCTCTTAAATAAACAGCCCCCCATCGAGCACGCTCGCTCACTCTCTCATTTTGTTTTATAATGTTTAACTTAATACAGGACTGGACGGTAACATTGCGGTAGGGACTGTTTGTTGTGGTCAGATCCGCCACGGTGGCTGTAATGTGCTCTTATTGGCTGTAGCGTGCATCTCCTCGCAGAGTGGCCTCAGCTCCTTTCATACTGTATGATACTGTCTGATGTCCAGTCGGCGACAGAGCCGAATATCTAACCTGATAGATATCTAGAAACACTCGGGAAGGCATCGCCGAGCGTAATTATCGCGGTTACATCGTCTCGCAGAGCCTTTCACACACAGCGACCAAAACCTCGCCGATCACAGCCCGATCTGCATCAGATCGGAGGTTTTGTCGGCGAGCCCCAAAAAAGGTCCCCGACAGCATAATCGGA
>NC_137621.1:287500-392500 GCF_963280865.1 Gymnoscopelus braueri | reverse complement strand
GTAGACTCTGGGTCCATAGACATATAAAGGTAGACTCTGGGTCCATAGACATATAAAGGTAGACTCTGTGACCATAGACATATAAAGGTAGGCTCTGACCATAGACATATAAAGGTAGACTCTGACCATAGACATATAAAGGTAGACTCTGGGTCCATAGACATATAAAGCTAGACTCTGACCATAGACATATAAAGGTAGACTCTGACCATAGACATATAAAGGTAGACTCTGGGTCCATAGACATATAAAGGTAGACTCTGACCATAGACATATAAAGCTAGACTCTGACCATAGACATATAAAGCTAGACTCTGACCATAGACATATAAAGGTAGACTCTGACCATAGACATATAAAGGTAGACTCTGGGTCTGTATCATATTAGAGGAGACACACTTCCTGACTACTGGACAATCACAGCGTTTCTTTTCCGAGACTTGGCAGAATCTAGTTGTATAAAAAGACATTATATACAATATATATACAATATATTTTTATACAACTAGATTCTGACAAGTCCCGGAAAAGACACGCTGTGATTGGCCAGGAGACAGGAAGCGTGCCCCCTCTAATATGGGGCCGCGATACAGGTCGCTCCAATGAACCAATGAGGTGTCTAGGTTTCTATATGAGACACACAAACACACAGTGTGCTCATTGTCTCCCCCTACAGGTTAGGTGGTGTAATATCAGCCTACAAGATAGTTCCTGATGAACTGGAAGACATCAAGGTGAGACTTTAATTATGACCAATTAACCTCTTTAATGATAATTAATTATGACCAATTAACCTCTTTAATGATCATTAATTATGACCAATTAACCTCTTTAATGATCATTAATTATGACCAATTAACCTCTTTAATGATAATTAATTATGACCAATTAACCTCTTTAATGATAATTAATTATGACCAATTAACCTCTTTAATGATAATTAATTATGACCAATTAACCTCTTTAATGATAATTAATTATGACAAATTAACCTCTTTAATGATAATTAATTATGACCAATTAACCTCTTTAATGATAATTAATTATGACCAATTAACCTCTTTAATGATAATTAATTATGACCAATTAACCTCTTTAATGATAATTAATTATGACCAATTAACCTCTTTAATGATAATTAATTATGACAAATTAACCTCTTTAATGATAATTAATTATGACAAATTAACCTCTTTAATGATAATTAACTATGACAAATTAACCTCTTTAATGATAATTAATTATGACCAATTAACCTCTTTAATGATAATTAATTATGACCAATTAACCTCTTTAATGATAATTAATTATGACCAATTAACCTCTTTAATAATAATTAATTATGACCAATTAACCTCTTTAATGATAATTAATTATGACCAATTAACCTCTTTAATGATAATTAATTATGACATTAATCTCTTTAATGATAATTAATTATGACAAATTAAAACCTTTAATGATGATTAATTATGACAAATTAACATCTTTAATGATAATTAATTATAACAAATTAACCCCTTTTAATGATAATTAATTATGACAAATTAACCCCTTTAATGATAATAAATTATAACAAATTAACCCCTTTAATGATAATTAATTATAACTAATGAATCTCTTTAATGATTATTAATCATTAATCATAATTAATCATTAATTATAACAAATGAACCCCTTTAATGGTAATTAATTATGACAAATTAACCCCTTTAAAGTTGCACAATGCAGATTCACAAATAACGATTTTTAGCAACCTCTGCTGGTCACTACCGTCACTGCATACAATTTCCGTAGTCCTCGATTACCCAGAATTCCATTTGTTTTCACCGGAAGCCGGAAGCGTTTCAAAAAGCGTTCTTTTAATTGTTTTATACTATCTGCGGATCATTTCTCTTAGCCAGTGGAGCATTAGTTACCATGAGCTGTGCTTTCTTTTTCTGTTCTTTTTCGATCTTCCAATCCTACATTCTCTTAAAATCAGCGTGAGGTTCCTTTTTGTTATTAGCGCGGTAGTTCCTGGCCAAACAGGAAACCGTTGCGGTAGTTCCTGGCCAAACAGGAAACCAGTGCATTTCCGCCTCCGTTTTCCGGCCAGATGACGTCATTTTCCCGGGAAAGTCCCCCCCGTCACCGTTCAATAGAAAATATATAAATAAAAGGCTTCCGGGGGTGAAATTCATGGAGTGGGTGTTGTGAAACTTTTGCCACTCACAAAAGATACACAATTTAACTTTAGTTTAGTTGAAAACGTTACCTAGTATTACTTTAACTCATTCACTGCCTAGAACGACTAAAACGACTTTTGTCCTTTAAGCCCCCACTGCCAAGAACGACTAAAACGACTTTTTTTTTTTTTCTTATTTATTTATTTAATTTTTAACCTAAAGACCAAGGAGATATGATTTGTTGAAGATCTAGACTCCAATCCACTTCCTTGTTAACTTAAAACTTAAACATTTTGTATCTTGGCTCCTGAGTACTTTCTTTTTCTATGAAAAATCTCTGGCAGTTTGTCAAACGCAAAAATAAAAAAGTTCTGGCAGTGAATGAGTTAATGATAATTAATTATAACAAATGAACCCCTTTAATGATAATTAATTATAACAAATTAACACCTTTAACGAATAATTATAACTATATAACTATGTCACGGTATAGAGACTAACATGGACAACGCACACACACTCATCTCACTACACAGCTGCTTCTAATTAATCATCCTGGCCAGCTTGGAAGTGACTGTTAGATTAGATGTTGTCCTATTTGAAAGTGCAGAAACATAATTGCCTTAATGCCTATAACATTAACGAGCATCAACGAGCGTCAGCTGGACACAGACACACACACCTGCCCTCTGCAGTGCTCTAATTTGAAAGTGACTGGAGTCTCATTTCTCTGCAAAAGACTTTGAATATGATGGAATATGATTAAGGATTACCTTGATCATGATAAGATCACATTTCATATAACACATACCATACAGTAAGAACTCCTGTAACTTATAAAAAAAAACAATACCGATATTTTCCGATATTACATTTGTATGCTAATATTGGCCGATAATATCGGACATCCCTAGTGATCACCTCACCTGTTTCTCCTCTGTTAATTAGTTAATAAGTTAATTAGGGTGATCACCTCACCTGTTTCTCCTCTGTTAATTAGTTAATAAGTTAATTAGGGTGATCACCTCAGCTGTTTCTCCTCTGTTAATTAGTTAATAAGTTAATTAGGGTGATCACCTCACATGTCTCTCCTCTGTTAATTAGTTAATAAGTTAATTAGGGTGATCACCTCACCTGTTCCTCCTGTTGATTGGGAGGTGCCAAGTACTGTATTGGAGAGGGGTGTTTGCTCCTGTTTTAACTGTTGTGTTTTAGCAGCTGCAAAGCTGCTCTACAAAGAGACAGAGACATCGTCATCCGCGACACCTATTTCATCCGCGACACCTATTTGTCATTTGCTGTCCTGGCTGTCCTTCACTACTTTAAGCCAATGGGGCCACTTCCCCGTTTAAGCCAATGGGGAGACGGCCCGTCCTCCGCAGTACCACCCCTGAGGAAATCAAGGCTCCTTAGTTTCTTCAACAACAGTATTCTGCAAGTGCAACGTAGCTTCAGACGGTGCGGACTACAGAGTTAGCTTAAATGCTAGCGTGCTTCCTCAGACCTAGTTGGACTATTACGTTATTATTTGGCCATGTTCACCCTGACTTTAATCTTCGCTATTGTTGGGAAGACCCGTGTGTTGTCTAAGAAGGTTGCCAACACTTATATAAAAAACATAATTAGCGTTTAGCGGCGCACATTCAATGTTGCCAGGTTTGGCGAGAAGTCAGGCTATTGAGTTTTGAGCCTAAATGCTAGCGTGCTTCCTCAGACTTAGTTGGCCTATTAAGTTATTATTTGGCCATGTTCACAGTTACTTTAATCTTCGCTATTGTTAGGAAGACCTGTGTGGTGTCTAAAAATGTTGCCACCACTTATATAAAAAACATAATTAGCATTTAGAGTCGCACAGTTGCCAGGTTTGGCGAGAAACAAGCAGGTCTATGATAACAATCACACACACACACGCTGACAATCCACACACACACACACACACACACACACACACACACACACACACACACACACACACACACACACACACACACACACACACACACACACACACACACACACACACACAATATACAGCATGCAGCTGCTAATAATATGACTGTCAAGTCATATTTATTCTTGTTTTCCTAATTCTAACTTTGAGTGAAGTGTCACCTGTTATATTAAATGCAAAAGACTGGTTATATGAAATGGAAACGATTTGAAAATAATTGTTAAGTAATTAATAGATAACTCATGGGCCATAGTTTGCCTGGTTTGGGTTAATTGATACATTATGTGTTCTTGGTATGACCCACCTGCTTTAAAGTGGTGGCTGCATGGGCCATAGAGTTATGATATATTATATTAGTTATAATATAATATAGTATGTTGGGGCCCGGTGTAGCTCATTAGGAAGCTGTTCGTTCAGCCTTTTGCCTGTTTTAATTTAAAAATACAGACTATTCTTTTATTAAACAGTTTTCTGCAGGAAATAAATATTCAGCTGTTTGAGCATAAAGATGAGGAATATTTATATATAAATGTATATATTTATACGTATATTTATTTAGATGAGGAATTAGCATTACGATATGGTGGAAATATGGTGACTGTTTATTTCAGCTGGAAAGATGCTTCTATACAGAGAGACTGCCTTTTCCACTGAAACGTGTGTGTGTGTGTGTGTGTGTGTGTGTGTGTGTGTGTGTGTGTGTGTGTGTGTGTGTGTGTGTGTGTGTGTGTGTGTGTGTGTGTGTGTGTGTGTGTGTGTGTGTGTGTGTGTGTGTGTGTGTGTGTGTGTGTGTGTTACAGGAAGTGTTGTTGGACTGGTGTGATGATCAGGAGTTGAATCTCATCCTGACCACTGGAGGCACCGGCTTCGCACCGCGGGATGTAACACCTGAGGTAGGTACACACACACACACACACACACACACACACACACACACACACACACACACACACACACACACATACACATACACATCACCGGCTTCGAATGCTATCAATACGGGCGGCAGTGGCTCAGGGGTAGAGTGGCCGGGTAGAGTGAACTGGAAAACCGCAAGGTCTGGAAAACCGCAAGGTTCCCAGTTCGATCCCGGGCTGGGGATTAGTGTCGAAGTGTCCTTGAGCAAGACGCTGAACCCCTAATTGCTCCCGATGAGCAGGATGGTGCCTTGCATGGTTTCCTCCGCCATCGGTGTATGAATGTGTGTGTGAATGGGTTAATGGCACAATCAATGTAAAGCGCTTCGGATAGAAGCGCTATATAAAATGCACCAAAAAAAATAAAAAAAATAAATACATTGAATGGGAGATTATCACGTTTTATCAGACCATTGAATGGGCGAGTAGGCGACGAGTAGGCGATATACGGACCTACCCGCGATCTGTCAGACCATTCATTGGGCGTAATCAGGAGCTACTGACCTACTTGGAGGCGGAGCAGTCCCCACAACATTATCTACGATTCTGTGCCTATCGGTACATAACTCCAACGGCGCTGAGTAGGCTCAGGCGAACGTCACACCGTTCAGGACGGCAACTCGGTCGCTTTAGCTCCCTCGGTGGTCCTTCACGGGGTGACAGATCGCCTGAGACTGCGCGCCTCCGTCATGGTCCCAAACCAAAACCTAAACCGAAACCTAACTATTTAAATCATCTCCGTTGGTAGGTCAGTATGTCTTGATAACACCCAATGAATGGTCTGATAAATCCTATAGTTTACACTACACTGTCTATCGTATTATTAATTAATTGTATTGTATTGTATTGTATTGTATTGTATTGTATTAATTGATTCATGGTATTGTAGTAATTGTATTGTTTTGATTGTATTGTCTTGCAGGCCACCAGAGAGGTGATAGAGAGAGAAGCTCCAGGCATGGCTCTGGCCATGTTGATGGGCTCCCTCAATGTGACGCCTCTAGGCATGCTGTCCAGGTACAATGATAATAATAACTAGAAAGTACTGTTCCTGAAGAAACAGTGTGGGATCGCTAAGGATGAATGTTGATAGTATCACACTAGAAAGTACTGTTCCTGATTAATTCTGTCTTACCTATTTATATTACATATTGTGATGTCACGTGAAGCTTGACCAATCCAAGAACGGGCGGAATAATAATAATAACTGGAAAGTACTGTTCCTGAAGAAACAGTGTGGGATCACTAAGAATGTTGCTAGTATTGATAGTGTTAGTAGTGTTATAGTAGGGTCATAATACAATGACATCAGTATTATGACATCACTAGAATGGCATTATGCATTATGACTAGAATGGCATTATGCATTATGACGTCACTAAATGGCATTTCTCCATTGAAATGACCCAAAAAACGGGAGGAATAATAATAATAATAATAAATAGTGAAGATAACATTAGTGCTAAATGTAGCGCTAAAGCGATCCCACAACTAAGTATAAAGGGTTTAAATGGACTTATCTTCATATAATTGGTCCTCACTAATGCTCTTTAGGACAGTTCAGAAACATGCCTGCAATAGTTGGGTTGCTAACTTTCCAGGAAGAGAAAGCCTACAGGTAGTAGCTTGGATTCCCCATCGATGATGTCACTGGTAGGCAGGTTTCTGAACTGTCCACAGAGTTAAGGCCTTTGCACACAGGGTGCGATTAGTCAATCAGTTTTTACCGCATGCGAAAAGACGCACGAATCGAACTGGGTTCGATTGAAAAAAAACGCATCGCCGCATCGCATCGCCGCACGGTAAATTGGGAGCCGGTGTGCATGAGGTCATAGAGAACCATGTGTTCATTTAAAAAATGATATTGTCCGTTTTTTCCGTGCGGAAAATCGCACCCTGTCTGCAAAGGACTTTATATGAAGATAAAGTTGAAAATGGCTGAAGTTTCCCTTTAAGTAGACCTTTTCCACAGCAGCCATTTTGACATGAACTAGTCTGGTAAATACAGGTGTTAAGGCCCTTAAATACAGGTGTTAAGGCCCCATAAATACAGGCGTTAAGGCCCTTACATACAGGTGTTAAGGTCCTTACATACAGGTGTTAAGGTCCTTACATACAGGTGTTAAGGTCCTTAAATACAGGTGTTAAGGTCCTTACATACAGGTGTTAAGGTCCTTACATACAGGTGTTAAGGTCCTTACATACAGGTGTTAAGGTCCTTACATACAGGTGTTAAGGTCCTTACATACAGGTGTTAAGGTCCTTAAATACAGGTGTTAAGGTCTTTACATACAGGTGTTAAGGTCCTTAAATACAGGTGTTAAGGTCCTTACATACAAGTGTTAAGGTCCTTAAATACAGGTGTTAAGGTCTTTACATACAGGTGTTAAGGTCCTTAAATACAGGTGTTAAGGTCCTTACATACAGGTGTTAAGGTCCTTACATACAGGTGTTAAGGTCCTTACATACAGGTGTTAAGGTCCTTACATACAGGTGTTAAGGTCCTTACATACAGGTGTTAAGGTCCTTACATACAGGTGTTAAGGTTCTTACATACAGGTGTTAAGGTCCTTACATACAGGTGTTAAGGTCCTTACATACAGGTGTTAAGGTCCTTACATACAGGTGTTAAGGTTCTTACATACAGGTGTTAAGGTCCTTACATACAGGTGTTAAGGTCCTTACATACAGGTGTTAAGGTTCTTACATACAGGTGTTAAGGTCCTTACATACAGGTGTTAAGGTCCTTACATACAGGTGTTAAGGTTCTTACATACAGGTGTTAAGGTCCTTACATACAGGTGTTAAGGTCCTTACATACAGGTGTTAAGGTTCTTACATACAGGTGTTAAGGTCCTTACATACAGGTGTTAAGGTCCTTACATACAGGTGTTAAGGTCCTTACATACAGGTGTTAAGGTTCTTACATACAGGTGTTAAGGTCCTTACATACAGGTGTTAAGGTCCTTACATACAGGTGTTAACTCTTTGACTGCGGACGACGCGATAACGCGTCAAGTGCTACTTTGTCCAGTTGGCCGTCGACGCGCTCGACGCGCTGGACGCGCGTTCATTGTTTAATCTCTGATTGCGCTATGCTGCTTAATATTCAATGTTATTCTCGAGTTCCACTTACTTCACGGACATCTGCATCCGGTTTCATGACCTGGATTCCGTTTCCGGTTTTTGATTCTTTTCCCCAGTCATTTTCGTCCAAAATAGGTAAATAAACGGTCTTTCACACGGTATGACGGACAAACGGACAGTTTCTCTTCTATAATCTATGGTCTGGGTGACGATCAGTCATCGCCCTCGTGTATCACGACGGCATTTTGGCGATCAAAACAATCTGGGACGACGTCACTTCCGTTTTCATGTTTTTCTCTGTCTAATCTATCAAGAAGGCTGAGAGAGACCCAACGGCCTGATCACGCAGTCATGTGCTGCACTCTAGTGGCGGACTTGTGCTGGGTCTTTACATTATGTCCCCTTAAATTATTTTCATGAGAAAAATTCAAAATATAAAAATAAAAAAACACGAAAATTGCTGGCACTGGGGGAGTACTTTATGAAAATACTCTGGCAGTCAAAGAGTTAAGGTCCATACATACAGGTGTTAAGGTCCTTACATACAGGTGTTAAGGTCCTTACATACAGGTGTTAAGGTCCTTACATACAGGTGTTAAGGTCCTTAAATACAGGTGTTAAGGCCCTTAAATACAGGTGTTAAGGTTCTTAAATACAGGTGTTAAGGTCCTTACATACAGGTGTTAAGGTCCTTACATACAGGTGTTAAGGTCCTTAAATACAGGTGTTAAGGCCCTTAAATACAGGTGTTAAGGTTCTTAAATACAGGTGTTAAGGTCCTTAAATACAGGTGTTAAGGTCCTTACATACAGGTGTTAAGGTCCTTACATACAGGTGTTAAGGTTCTTAAATACAGGTGTTAAGGTTCTTAAATACAGGTGTTAAGGTCCTTAAATACAGGTGTTAAGGTCCTTACATACAGGTGTTAAGGTTCTTAAATACAGGTGTTAAGTTAAGGTCTTTAAATACAGGTGTTAAGGTCCTTACACAGGTGTGGGGAATTTGACAAATCAAGTAAAGGCTGAGGTTGCCATGGTAATGAATTGGCTCATTTGAGCCACGGCCAGAGCCTTTCCTGGACAACCGCCTATCTGACCCTATCTGACCCTATCTGACCCTATCTGACCCTATCTGACCCACTCAACAGCTCGGGTCGTCTGAGACGCATGTGTTGAATTAGAAGTCGGTGGAACGGTTCTGGAGAGACGTGGATTACAGACGTACAGAGATATTTATATAGAGACATTCTATATATATATATATTTATATATATATATATATATATATATATATATATATATATATATATATATATATATTTATATATAGATATAGATATAGATATATATATTTATATAGATATAGATATAGATATATATAGAGACATTCTGTGCATTTATTGCACAGAATTTGTTCTATTCTATTCTACTGGGAGTGGTTCCTTTTTACGTTTTACATTTATCGTGTTATATTGTTATTTTGTGTGTGTGTGTGTGTGTGTGTGTGTGTGTGTGTGTGTGTGTGTGTGTGTGTGTGTGTGTGTGTGTGTGTGTGTGTGTGTGTGTGTGTGTGTGTGTGTGTGTTTTACAGACCAGTGTGTGGTATTCGGGGGAAGACATTGATCATCAACCTGCCAGGCAGCAAGAAAGGCTCTCAGGTATGATGATAATTACAGTGTTACGGAGCTTAAATCGACATGTAAATATGAAATAAATGTATAAACATGTATTAAAATATAAGGTTAGATTGCTAACCAAATCCTCAGTTTCCATCCAAACATCGCGAAATCGCTGTAAAATCTGCTATTTCTACCCGAACGTTTTGAAAGGTATCACTAGTCTGTTGGCTTGTGTCTAATGTAAATGTCAAATAAAGATGTATAAACAATCATATTTTGTTAAACTGTGAAAAGGTATCTTTGTTAAGTCCTCCTGGTCACTGGAACCAGCCGGTTCCAGCAGGGGGCAGTGGCAAACACTTGGTCTCAGAGAGCATACATAACAAAGAGAGCCTAACCCAAACCCTGTAAACAATGGATAATGTAAATCCCGCTATGCATGATGGGATTGATGAGAGTTTTAACTTGACTTCAGTTCTATAAGCTGTAGTTTCAAAACTATTCACTCAATCTTATTAACCAATATATCTTTATTTTGCTATGATTCCCTGCTTTCATATGACATGAAAAAATGAAGATGAAAAAATGCTAGATGACTGTGTCCCAGTCAAATTTGGTCACATATATACATGTCACAGGGTGAATGGAGAACCAGGTAGATTGAAGACAGAGCGCTCGTTTTTAGGCACGGGGCTTCGGTGCGAGGCGGGGCTTTTCGAGACAGGGTTTATTAGCGAGGCTCGCGAGAAGGAGGACGCGGCGCTGCGAGGCGGGGGTTTGTTAGGGGAACGCTGAACACGCGTTCACACGCACACGCTTGTCCATGACGGAGGCGCGCCGACTTAGTAGAGCTTGAGGCCGAGGAAGTGCGCCCTCGCGCCTCCAGGCGCGAGTGCCCGCGCTGACCGGCCGATGCTCTACTAGTCGACTCAGCGCCGTTTGAGTTGTAAACCGATAGGGACAGAATAGTTCTTTTCATGGATCACTGTGTGTGTGTGTGTGTGTGTGTGTGTGTGTGTGTGTGTGTGTGTGTGTGTGTGTGTGTGTGTGTGTGTGTCAGGGAGAAACTAAAACAAAAGCCAGAACACAATAAAAGTATCTTAACAGTCCTGCTTTCAATAAACCAAATTGAAAGCATGAGCGCGTGTGTGTGTGTGTGTGTATGGTCGCGGCCATATATGTTTGTGCACAAGCCTGGCTCGTGGCTCCCTCTTGTGTTGCTTCTACAGAATAGCTGGGTCGGTGGTTAAAAACGAGCGAGCCTTCTTCAATCTACCTGGTTCTCCATTCACCCTGTAACATACATACAAAAGAAGAATGAAAACGATGTCTGTCCTTGTGTGTGTGTGCGTGTGCGTGTGCGTGTCCGTGTCCGTGTGTGCGCGTGTGCGTGTGCCTGTGTGTGTGTGTATATGTGTGTGTGTGTATATGTGTGTATGTGTGTGTGTGTATGTGTGTGTGTGTATATGTGTGTGTGTGTGTGTGTGTGTGTGTGTGTATATGTGTGTGTGTGTGTGTGTGTGTGTGTGTGTGTGTGTGTGTGTGTGTGTGTGTGTGTGTGTGTGTGTGTGTGTGTGTGTGTGTGTGTGTGTGTGTGTGTGTGTGTGTGTATAATGTGTGTGTGTATAATGTGTGTGTGTGTGTGTATTCTCTAGGAGTGTTTCCAGTTCATTCTTCCTGCTCTGCCTCATGCCGTTGACCTGTGTGTGTGTATATGTTTGTGTGTGTGTATATGTGTGTGTATATGTGTGTATAATGTGTGTGTGTGTGTGTATTCTCTAGGAGTGTTTCCAGTTCATTCTTCCCGCTCTGCCTCATGTGTGTGTGTGTATATGTGTGTATAATGTGTGTATAATGTGTGTATAATGTGTGTATATGTGTATCTAGGAGTGTTTCCAGTTCATTCTTCCTGCTCTGCCTCATGTGTGTGTGTGTATAATGTGTATATAATGTGTGTATATGTGTGTATAATGTGTGTATAATGTGTGTATAATGTGTGTATATGTGTGTATAATGTGTGTGTGTGTGTGTGTGTGTGTGTGTGTATTAGGAGTGTTTCCAGTTCATTCTTCCCGCTCTGCCTCATGCCGTTGACCTCCTGCGTGAAGCGTCCGTAAAGGTCAAGTCCGTCCACGCCGCTCTGGAGCAGCTGCCCTCGCCCCCTCCCCCCCTCCTGGGCAACGTGCACGCACACACACACACCCTGGAGGAGAACGACGTGCACGCCCACACACACACCATGGAGCGCGGCACGCAGTGTGAGGACGAGGACGAGGCCGAGGAGGAGGAGGAGCACCGCCACGCCCATCACCACGCCCACGGCCACACCCACCACCAGCATGGCTCCTCCCACATCACGGCCGCCGCCATCGCTGCCAAGGTAACCACGGTAACCATAGTAACCACGGTAACCACGGTAACCACGGTAACCATAGTAACCACGGTAACCACGGTAACCATGGTAACCACGCCTTGTTACCATCTGGGATCTAGTCCCGGAAAGGACGCGCTGTGATTGGCCCGTACTCACTTTGATTGGCAGGTGTGCCTCGTGAGACTAGTGCGTGCGTTTTTGAATCTACGGCTAAACCTAACCTTAAAGGCATAGTTCACCCAATCTATGGATTAATCACCCCATGGAGATTGTTTTGTTTTTGTCTCATTAATGAGACAATAATAAAGACACTTTAAACACATTATTATAAATGTTATGATTATGATCGTTGTTATCATCCAATCGTTGGCCTTTCATTTCACTGACACACTGTGGCCACATGTCTTCTGTGTGTGTGTGTGTGTGTGTGTGTGTGTGTGTGTGTGTGTGTGTGTGTGTGTGTGTGTGTGTGTGTGTGTGTGTGTGTGTGTGTGTGTGTGTGTGTGTGTGTCTCCATCAGACCAGTCATGCGGTTGTCATGGCTAAGGGGACTCCCTACATGCCTGGCACCTCCCCCGCCCCATCCAATCATTTCACCTGCTCCCATGGCAACCAGGTGAGACACGCTCCCTCTCCTCCTCCTCATTGGTCCATCTTATCACATGTTCTGTGTGACGTCATCATGTTAATTTGACCCATTGTCAGCCTTCTGATTTGTCCCTGACCAACCGACCAACCAGCAGGCTCCGTCTTGCTCCACCCCTGGCTCCGCCTCCTACTGGTTGTTTATGCTGAGTTTGATCAAAATGAGAGAAATATCAGAGAAATAGACCCTATAGTTACTATACTGCACTCCACATGCCAGAGCCTTCATTAGAACCTCTGTGCTACACTAAATGGAACAGAGCCTTCATTAGAACCACTGTGTTACACTAAATGGAACAGAGCCTTCATTAGAACCACTGTGTTACACTAAATGGAACAGAGCCTTCATTAGAACCACTGTGTTACACTAAATGGAACAGAGCCTTCATTAGAACCACTGTGTTACACTAAATGGAACAGAGCCATCATTAGAACCACTGTGTTACACTAAATGGAACAGAGCCTTCATTAGAACCACTGTGTTACACTAAATGGAACAGAGCCTTCATTACATTACATTACATTACAGTCATTTAGCAGACGCTTTTATCCAAAGCGACTTACAATAAGTGTATTCAACATAGGTAGGGAACGAAAACTACTAATCACCAGAAGTCTTTAGTGCATTTTCTGCAAAAACAAGCAACCAAGAGTATACCTAGCGCTAAGGTAAAAGTGCAATATATCAGCTACCTATTTCCTTAAACAGATGAGACAAAATAGCTAAATCAAATGAGCATGAGCTAAAACAAATAAGTGAATCGACTAAACAAGATCCAATAAACAATCCAATAATCCAATAAACAATACAGCAATAGAAAACAAGCGTTCGTACAACTAGTTAACAACAAGTAGGTCATTAGAACCACTGTGCTACACTAAATGGAACAGAGCCTTCATTAGAACCACTGTGTTACACTAAATGGAACAGAGCCTTCATTAGAACCACTGTGTTACACTAAATGGAACAGAGCCTTCATTAGAACCACTGTGTTACACTAAATGGAACAGAGCCATCATTAGAACCACTGTGTTACACTAAATGGAACAGAGCCTTCATTAGAACCACTGTGTTACACTAAATGGAACAGAGCCTTCATTACATTACATTACATTACAGTCATTTAGCAGACGCTTTTATCCAAAGCGACTTACAATAAGTGTATTCAACATAGGTAGGGAACGAAAACTACTAATCACCAGAAGTCTTTAGTGCATTTTCTGCAAAAACAAGCAACCAAGAGTATACCTAGCGCTAAGGTAAAAGTGCAATATATCAGCTACCTATTTCCTTAAACAGATGAGACAAAATAGCTAAATCAAATGAGCATGAGCTAAAACAAATAAGTGAATCGACTAAACAAGATCCAATAAACAATCCAATAATCCAATAAACAATACAGCAATAGAAAACAAGCGTTCGTACAACTAGTTAACAACAAGTAGGTCATTAGAACCACTGTGCTACACTAAATGGAACAGAGCCATCATTAGAACCACTGTGCTACACTAAATGGAACAGAGCCTTCATTAGAACCACTGTGCTACACTAAATGGAACAGAGCCTTCATTAGAACCACTGTGTTACACTGAATGGAACAGAGCCTTCATTAGAACCACTGTGCTACACTAAATGGAACAGAGCCTTCATTTGTATCATTGTTAACACCTGTTAAGGAAGTAAGGAAGAGGCCCCGTTGAATACATTAACTCTTTGACTGCCAGAAATAAAACATAATTTTGCCACTGCCAGCGAGTGTTTTCACTTTGAAAAATCATAGAATATTTATAACAGTTGATTAGACGCTGTTTTATGTAGAACAGTTGAATGGAGGCTGTTTTATGTAGAACAGTTGAATGGAGGTTGTTTTATGTAGAACAGTTGAATGGAGGTTGTTTTATGTAGAACAGTTGAATGGAGGTTGTTTTATGTAGAACAGTTGAATGGAGGTTGTTTTATGTAGAACAGTTGAATGGAGGTTGTTTTATGTAGAACAGTTGAATGGAGGCTGTTTTATGTAGAACAGTTGAATGGAGGCTGTTTTATGTAGAACAGTTGAATGGAGGCTGTTTTATGTAGAACAGTTGAATGGAGGCTGTTTTATGTAGAACAGTTGAATGGAGGCTGTTTTATGTAGAACAGTTGAATGGAGGTTGTTTTATGTAGAACAGTTGAATGGAGGCTGTTTTATGTAGAACAGTTGAATGGAGGCTGTTTTATGTAGAACAGTTGAATGGAGGCTGTTTTATGTAGAACAGTTGAATGGAGGCTGTTTTATGTAGAACAGTTGAATGGAAGCTGTTTCCGCCAAAAAGCAACAGAAACAGGGGATAAAGGAAAGTTTGTTTTGCGATCACTTGACCCGCTGCTCCTCTCCTTCTCTTGGATCCAAACGGTGACCCATAGGCGAGCGAACAGCGCCTTCTAGTGGAAAACCAATTAAAATACAAATCTCGTCAATCTCGTCACTGTGAGCCATTGCAAAATATGAGGAGAGATCTGGTCATTGGCAGTCAAAGAGTTAAACAAAGAGTCAAAGAGTGAGACGGCCAGCCAAGAATGTTTGCTACTATACGTGTCTTAATGATATAAACATGTATTATTAGGTACGTATGCCCATAGGATGAACACTACTATACGTGTCTTAATGATATAAACATGTATTATTAGGTACGTATGCCCATAGGATGAACACTACTATAATGATATAAACATGTATTATTAGGTACGTATGCCCATAGGATGAACACTACTATAATGATATAAACATGTATTGTTAGGTACGTATGCCCATAGGATGAACACTACTATACGTGTCATTAGGTACGTATGCCCATAGGATGAACACTACTATACGTGTCTTAATGATATAAACATGTATTATTAGGTACGTATGCCCATAGGATGAACACTACTATACGTGTCTTAATGATATAAACATGTATTATTAGGTACGTATGCCCATAGGATGAACACTACTATAATGATATAAACATGTATTGTTAGGTACGTATGCCCATAGGATGAACACTACTATAATGATCTAAACATGTATTATTAGGTACGTATGCCCATAGGATGAACACTACTATACGTGTCTTAATGATATAAACATGTATTGTTAGGTACGTATGCCCATAGGATGAACACTACTATACGTGTCTTAATGATATAAACATGTATTGTTAGGTACGTATGCCCATAGGATGAACACTATTATACGTGTCTTAATGATATAAACATGTATTGTTAGGTACGTATGCCCATAGGATGAACACTATTATACGTGTCTTAATGATATAAACATGTATTGTTAGGTACGTATGCCCATAGGATGAACACTATTATACGTGTCTTAATGATATAAACATGTATTATTAGGTACGTATGCCCATAGGATGAACACTACTATAATGATATAAACATGTATTGTTAGGTACGTATGCCCATAGGATGAACACTACTATACGTGTCTTAATGATATAAACATGTATTATTAGGTACGTATGCCCATAGGATGAACACTACTATACGTGTCTTAATGATATAAACATGTATTGTTAGGTACGTATGCCCATAGGATGAACACTACTATACGTGTCTTAATGATATAAACATGTATTGTTAGGTACGTATGCCCATAGGATGAACACTACTATACGTGTCTTAATGATATAAACATGTATTGTTAGGTACGTATGCCCATAGGATGAACACTACTATAATGATATAAACATGTATTGTTAGGTACGTATGCCCATAGGATGAACACGGATATGCTCTAAAAGTGTGAACAAATGTATTTTTCATTTCACCAGACCTTTAATATGTTTAACCTGGAGTCAACTTTATAATATGGAAGTGTGTGTGTGTGTGTGTGTGTGTGTGTGTGTGTGTGTGTGTGTGTGTGTGTGTAGATTCCAGACTCCATCATCTCTCGAGGCGTTCAGGTGCTTCCTCGGGACTCCGCCTCTTTAAGCTCCACCCCCTCCGAGTCGCCGCGGGCAACGCAGGCCACCTCCCGCCTCTCCACGGCGTCCTGTCCCACCCCCAAGGTACACACACACACACACACACACATACACACACATATATGCACACACTCACATGCACTGCAGTGTCATCTTGCATTTGAGTCACTCTTGAGCCGTGTGTGTGTGTGTGTGTGTGTGTGTGTGTGTGTGTGTGTGTGTGTGTGTGTGTGTGTGTGTGTGTGTAAAATGATGCAGCAATGCGTCTGTAGCCTTAGCAACAGAGGGAACCCTAAGAGTTGTAACACCCTAGCAACAAGAAACACAGAGGGAACCCTAAGAGTTGTAACACTCACTCATTGTGACCAATCAGAGGCTTTTCGGTGTTCAGTGAAGCTGAAAAAGTCACGAAAAACTTTTTCTTTACAAAATGTGTTAATAGAGAGTATGCACCAGGACACGCCCCCCTCATCGTTGGACACGCCCCCTCATCTAGACTGAGTGGTAAACATTGAGCAGTATGGAGCGTTGGACACGCCCCCTCATCTATACTGAGTGGTAAACATTGAGCAGGTGGAGCGTTGGACACGCCCCCTCATCTATACTGAGTGGTAAACAGGTGGAGCGTTGGACACGCCCCCTCATCTAGACTGAGTGGTAAACATTGAGCAGGTGGAGCGTTGGACACGCCCCCTCATCTATACTGAGTGGTAAACAGGTGGAGCGTTGGACACGCCCCCCTCATCTAGACTAACGGTCCTGCTTACCACCTGTTTATAAATGTCACTGAATGCAGGAGGCAGCAGGACGTTGTGTTATTAATGCAGGAGGCAGCAGGACGTTGTGTTATTAATGCAGGAGGCAGCAGGACGTTGTGTTATTGAAAACAAGCGCTTCCAAACCCTGACACTCAAAAATAATCACGTGCACAGAATGTATTGACATTAAGTATTGTTATAGAAATATTAATAATAATAATATTCCATTGGGATGAAGTTTTAGATCATTTATTAGGAAGGTTTCAGCAGAGCAAACAGCATACAGACCAGATAGAGCTCTGGCCTCCTGGCCATACAGATCATGAGGAGCAGGGCTCTGGCCCTGCTCCTCCCGCCCCTCGGGGCACAAGCCTCCTGAACCTCCTCTCACACAGTTCTTTATCCTCCACATTGTACCAAAGATGCTCTTCTAAATGGTCATATAAGGTATGGGCTAAAGATAAGAGCCACACATACACAGTTACACAAATACACATAGCTGACACAGTGAGAATAGCACTGGGTTAGGGTTAGATAGGGTTAAATACACAGAGCTGACACAGTGAGAGTAGCACTGGGTTAGGGTTAGATAGGGTTAAATACACAGAGCTGACACAGTGAGAGTAGCACTGGGTTAGGGTTAGATAGGGTTAAATACACAGAGCTGACACAGTGAGAGTAGCACTGGGTTAGGGTTAGATAGGGTTAAATACACAGAGCTGACACAGTGAGAGTAGCACTGGGTTAGGGTTAGATAGGGTTAAATACACAGAGCTGACACAGTGAGAGTAGCACTGGGTTAGGGTTAGATAGGGTTAAATACACATAGCTGACACAGTGAGAGTAGCACTGGGTTAGGGTTAGGGTTAGATAGGGTTAAATACACATAGCTGACACAGTGAGAGTAGCACTGGGTTAGGGTTAGGGTTAGATAGGGTTAAATACACAGAGCTGACACAGTGAGAGTAGCACTGGGTTAGGGTTAGATAGGGTTAAATACACAGAGCTGACACAGTGAGAGTAGCACTGGGTTATGGTTAGATAGGGTTAGATAGGGTTAGATAGGGTTAGATAGGGTTAGGGTTAGATAGGGTTAAATACACAGAGCTGACACAGTGAGAGTAGCACTGGGTTAGGGTTAGATAGGGTTAGATAGGGTTAGATAGGGTTAGATAGGGTTACATAGGGTTACATAGGGTTAGGGTTAGGGTTAGATAGGGTTAGGGTTAGGTTAGATAGGGTTAGGGTTAGGGTTAGATAGGGTTAGATAGGGTTAAATACACAGAGCTGACACAGTGAGAGTAGCACTGGGTTAGGGTTAGATAGGGTTAGATAGGGTTAGATAGGGTTAGATAGGGTTAGATAGGGTTAAATACACAGAGCTGACACAGTGAGAGTAGCACTGGGTTAGGGTTAGATAGGGTTAGATAGGGTTAGATAGGGTTAGATAGGGTTAGATAGGGTTAAATACACAGAGCTGACACAGTGAGAGTAGCACTGGGTTAGGGTTAGGGTTAGATAGGGTTAGGGTTAGGGTTAGATAGGGTTAGATAGGGTTAGATAGGGTTAGATAGGGTTAAATACACAGAGCTGACACAGTGAGAGTAGCACTGGGTTAGGGTTAGGGTTAGATAGGGTTAGGGTTAGGGTTAGATAGGGTTAGATAGGGTTAGATAGGGTTAGATAGGGTTAGATAGGGTTAAATACACAGAGCTGACACAGTGAGAGTAGCACTGGGTTAGGGTTAGATAGGGTTAAATACACAGAGCTGACACAGTGAGAGTAGCACTGGGTTAGGGTTAGATAGGGTTAGATAGGGTTAGATAGGGTTAGGTAGGGTTAGATAGGGTTAGATAGGGTTAGATAGGGTTAGATAGGGTTAGATAGGGTTAGATAGGGTTAGGTAGGGTTAGATAGGGTTAGGGTTAGGGTTAGATAGGGTTAAATACACAGAGCTGACACAGTGAGAGTAGCACTGGGTTAGGGTTAGGGTTAGATAGGGTTAGGGTTAGGGTTAGATAGGGTTAGATAGGGTTAGATAGGGTTAGATAGGGTTAAATACACAGAGCTGACACAGTGAGAGTAGCACTGGGTTAGGGTTAGATAGGGTTAAATACACAGAGCTGACACAGTGAGAGTAGCACTGGGTTAGGGTTAGATAGGGTTAGATAGGGTTAGATAGGGTTAGGTAGGGTTAGATAGGGTTAGGGTTAGATAGGGTTAGATAGGGTTAGATAGGGTTAGATAGGGTTAGATAGGGTTAGATAGGGTTAGGTAGGGTTAGATAGGGTTAGGGTTAGGGTTAGATAGGGTTAAATACACAGAGCTGACACAGTGAGAGTAGCACTGGGTTAGGGTTAGGGTTAGATAGGGTTAGATAGGGTTAGATAGGGTTAGATAGGGTTAGGGTTAGGGTTAGATAGGGTTAGATAGGGTTAGGGTTAGATAGGGTTAGATAGGGTTAGATAGGGTTAGGGTTAGATAGGGTTAGATAGGGTTAGATAGGGTTAGATAGGGTTAGGGTTAGATAGGGTTAGATAGGGTTAGATAGGGTTAGATAGGGTTAGATAGGGTTAGGGTTAGGGTTAGATAGGGTTAGGGTTAGATAGGGTTAGATAGGGTTAGATAGGGTTAGATAGGGTTAGATAGGGTTAGATAGGGTTAGATAGGGTTAGATAGGGTTAAATACACAGAGCTGACACAGTGAGAGTAGCACTGGGTTAGGGTTAGATAGGGTTAGATAGGGTTAGATAGGGTTAGATAGGGTTAGATAGGGTTAGATAGGGTTAGGGTTAGGGTTAGATAGGGTTAAATACACAGAGCTGACACAGTGAGAGTAGCACTGGGTTAGGGTTAGATAGGGTTAGATAGGGTTAGATAGGGTTAGATAGGGTTAGATATGGTTAGATAGGGTTAGATAGGGTTAGGGTTAGATAGGGTTAGATAGGGTTAGATAGGGTTAGATAGGGTTAGATAGGGTTAGATAGGGTTAAATACACAGAGCTGACACAGTGAGAGTAGCACTGGGTTAGGGTTAGATAGGGTTAGATAGGGTTAGATAGGGTTAGATAGGGTTAGGGTTAGATAGGGTTAGATAGGGTTAGATAGGGTTAGGTAGGGTTAGATAGGGTTAGGGTTAGATAGGGTTAGATAGGGTTAGATAGGGTTAGATAGGGTTAGATAGGGTTAGATAGGGTTAGATAGGGTTAAATACACAGAGCTGACACAGTGAGAGTAGCACTGGGGGAAACAGGTCAGCTGTTAGATTGACAGCTGTAGCTGAGTTGAAATTAGCACATTTATGTGAAACCTTGCTTCAATGAGATAACCACAAATACACAACATATATAAAGGTTGGCATTCTAAATATCCATTACAGTATCTCATAACATGTCTCTACGGTGCAGATTGAAAGAGGATAATTCAAGCTTTCCGTAGGCTGCCATGTTGGTGAGTTTAACATTGTTTAATACAATCAGAATGGACTGTTCTGTTTGGATGTATAGTATATATAGGGCTGTTAGTGTTAAGGCCAGAAAGTAGTTTTTTGCCACTCAGTAGGCGTTCACGCATAACTTCTGGGTACAATGATGTCACGCACATAGCCTCTATAGCACAGCAACACTCTAGACATATGTCTGACATACATTTCAGAGCTTAAATCCATATGTAAACACTGCCCAGCAGGTAAAGGAAATGCAATCCTGCAAAGCATGATGGGATAGATAGTGTGGTGTATCAGTATTCAAGACTGATGAATATGAAGTTATTATGATATTAATATATTATAAACACAAACCGTTAAAGTGTCTAATAACAAGGGGAGACCCAAACGTCACTAGGCTATTTGGGAAGATTCTAGTGGTGACTGCCAGCTGCAGTGAATTGATCAAGATAACACTTCTAGCTATCCTGTCTATTGTCTTAGCTGTGAATCTAGACATAGGATCCGGCTGAACTCTTGGTTCTCACAAAGCGCATTCTAATATTAGGCAAGAGTGCCTGTTTGACACTAGAACAGTTGCCCTTTTCAGTCAAGCCAGCCGAGATAAGTTAAAACAAACTTATAAAACGTATACTAATCTTTTCTAAATTCACAGATAGATAGGACTAAGTTTTAGTAAAATAGGGCCGAGGGAAAACCCTTTAGTGGGATAGAATGATCACTCTGTGTCTAAGTCCGAGGTTAATGACGGCATCATTGTTAAAGGGATTTTTCCAGAGAGCTCCGACAGTTGGAGCAGAGCGCTTTTCTTTTAAGTAACTTTAATCATCTAGATCATTCATACAACGTCGGACATGTTAATGTTTAGACTTATTTCGAAGCTAATAAAATGTTGTATAATAATGTCATAATGTGAACATATGGGAAAGTACGGTTTTATAGATAAAGATAAAGAAAGATTTCATGTGGTAAAAGTGAAAGGAGGCAGACGTTAAATCAGTGTCCTGGGAGGAGAAGGCGGACCGAACCTATTGTTTAGACAGGAGCCTATTTGTGATTGACGGTGACAGGCAGGAGGTAGTTAGCTGTACCGAACTGTTTTGTATAAAATGACTTGTATTGGAAGCAGACAGGACTCTGTGTTTTTCGGCTACATACAGTTGTCACGTTCAACAGGACAAAGCAGGTCCTATGAACAAAGATGCGCAATACAACATTTGAACCCTGTATTTGTTCGCCTTTTTGACAATAAATAGATTGTTGAAAATGACTCCTCCGGACTCTAAAAGCTTGTGATTATTCACACCCAGAGAAACATGTCTTCTTCCATCTTCCAAAATGGGCTCAGATACCACAATAGCTTAGTAGGAGAGCAGATAGGTAGATAGATAGAACTAGAGGAGCCGTTCTCTACACTGGCTCGCATCCAGTTGAAAACCCTGGTGCTAGCCTATAGGGCAGTGAAAGGAACTGCTCCTTCTTACCTCCGGGCTATGGTCGATGCTTACACCCCTGCCCGACCACTTCGCTCTGCCACCTCGGGGCGACTGATTGCCTCGTCACTCAAGGGGCCTTCTGGACGATCCACACGGTCACAACTTTTTTCTGTTCTGGCCCCACAGTGGTGGAATGAACTTCGCACTGATGTCAGGACAGCAGAGTCACTGCCCATCTTTCACCGCAGGCTGAAAACCCACCTCTTCAGGAAACACCACTTCCTCTTTGCCTGGCCTACTTGTTGTTAACTAGTTGTACGAACTCTTGTTTTATTGTTGTATTGTTTTATTGGATCTTGTTTATTCGTTACACGTATTTGTTTTAGCTCTTGCTCAGTTGATTTTCCTATTTTGTCTCATCAGTTTAAGACAGTAGGAGCTGATATATTGCACTTTTACTTTAGCGCTAGGTATACTCTTGGTTGCTTGTTTTAGAAGAGAATGCACTTAAGACTTCTGGTGATTAGTAGTTTTGTTCCCTACCTATGTTGAATGTACTTACTGTAAGTCGTTTGGATAAAAGCGTCTGCTAAATGACTATAATGTAATAGATAGGAGAGCAGAGTACTATCTCTGAATGTGATCCATTCAAATGCTGATGTCATTGCTTTTGTGGTTGTTCAACATCTCTCTCTCTCTCTCTCTCTCTCTCTCTCTCTCTCTCTCTCTCTCTCTCTCTCTAGGTGCAGTCCAGGTGTGGCAGTAATGAGAACATTCTTAGAGCCAGTAAGTTGTGTGTGTGTGTGTGTGTGTGTGTGTGTGTGTGTGTGTGTGTGTGTGTGTGTGTGTGTGTGTGTGTGTGTGTGTGTGTGTGTGTGTGTGTGTCATTAAAGCCAGAACATCTCATAATAGTTAAACATTCTCCATGACAGACTGCCCTATGAAGAGAATGGTTCAAAATACATGTTTTTTTAAGTTATTGTGAATAATGAATTTATGATCACGTGGGCGAGAGGATTCTAACAGGAATATTAAACGATATTTAACCTGTGTGTGTGTGTGTGTGTGTGTGTGTGTGTGTGTGTGTGTGTGTGTGTGTGTGTGTGTGTGTGTGTGTGTGTGTGTGTGTGTGTGTGTGTGTGTGTGTGTGTGTGTGTGTGTGTGTGTGTGTGTGTAGGTCACAGTGCGGTGGACATCAGTAAAGTGGCTCGTAGACATCGCATGTCTCCGTTCCCTCTGACCTCCATGGACAAAGCCTTCATCACTGTTCTGGAGATGACCCCCATCCTGGGCACAGAGGTCATCAACTACAGAGGTGTGTGTGTGTGTGTGTGTGTGTGTGTGTGTGTGGATCTATTTGGAGGAGAAAGTGCTTCCTGTACCCATATTTTTTCTCCGTGTTGGTAACATGTCAGACTGAAGTGTATGACCAATGTTAACTGTGAATAAGTTCATGTGCATTTGTTGTTTGTTCTGAACTTGTTTGGATTGAAGCGCTGGGACACATGTTGTTTCCAGTGTGTCCATGTGGGACACATGTTGTTTCCAGTGTGTCCATGTGGGACACATGTTGTTTCCACTGTGCGGGACATCAAAAGCAACTGAAAAATATTTGTGCCCCTGTAATGTATTTTATAAATGTGGACTCAAATAAAGAAATGAAAATATGTGTGTGTGTGAGTGATAAGGTGTTTATTAGATGTGTGCATATGTGTGTTACAGATGGAATGGGGAGGGTCTTAGCTCAGGACATCTACGCCAAAGACAACCTGCCTCCGTTTCCTGCTTCTGTTAAAGATGGATATGCTGTGAGAGGTGAGGCTCCTCTGTCACACTGCAGTGTGTCTACGTAGGTGGTGCACCTCCTACTGGCTCCTCTGTCACACTGCAGTGTGTCTACGTAGGTGGTGCACCTCCTACTGGCTCCTCTGTCACACTGCAGTGTGTCTACGTAGGTGGTGCACCTCCTACTGGCTCCTCTGTCACACTGCAGTGTGTCTACGTAGGTGGTGCACCTCCTACTGGCTCCTCTGTCACACTGCAGTGTGTCTACGTAGGTGGTTTGATTGATTGATTGAAATTTTTATTAGGCAAAAGAATGTAAAACAACACAGTTACATTTATAATGCTTTTGTCTAAAAGGTCCGGCCAAAAAAGTCCTTGCGGACTTGTTTCCGTTGGGGTCCTTGAGTTAATTTCATAGACATATATAGTAGCAACCAAACAGTTCAAAAATCAACATGAAAATACAGATAATACAGAAAAAATACCACTATGTACAAAAAAAAAGCATTTAAAAAATATATGTACAAAAAAAAGGGGGGGGGGAAGCATGGAAAAAATAAAAATTATATACAAAAAAAGCATGAGGAAATACAAAATATGTACAAAAAAGAGGAGGGGGGGGGGGGGGTCGTCTGTCTACAGGGAAACTGGTACTAGCTCCTCTTTCGGCCTCCAGAAAGATGGGTTTTTAGGGCTGTTTTGAATGAGCCCAGCGAACTGCATTTTTTGAGGGATGGGGTTAGACTATTCCATTCCTTGGTGGCTGTGCTATAGAAGGAGAATTTGCCCATGTTTGTTTTATGGGTGGGTGGTACCAGATTGTTGTTTACGCTCCCTCTAGTTTCGTGGCTGTGGGTGTCACTAACTTTTTCGAGGTATTTATACAGATATGCGGGTATAGGGGGCATATCGGGCAAATCTGCATTTACAATTTTGAAGACCAGACCCATTTTTAGTTGTTTAACCCTGTCTTCCACCCTGAGCCAGCCTAGGCTGGCAAAGTGAGTGGGAGAGAGGTGGGTCATGGGCCCCAGTCCGTGCACCTCCTACTGCTCCTATGTCACACTGCAGTGTGTCTACGTAGGTGGTGCACCTCCTACTGGCTCCACTGTCACACTGCAGTGTGTCTACGTAGGTGGTGCACCTCCTACTGGCTCCTCTGTCACACTGCAGTGTGTCTACGTAGGTGGTGCACCTCCTACTGGCTCCTCTGTCACACTGCAGTGTGTCTACGTAGGTGGTGCACCTCCTACTGGCTCCTCTGTCATACTGCAGTGTGTCTACGTAGGTGGTGCACCTCCTACTGGCTCCACTGTCACACTGCAGTGTGTCTACGTAGGTGGTGCACCTCCTACTGGCTCCACTGTCACACTGCAGTGTGTCTATGTAGGTGGTGCACCTCCTACTGGCTCCTCTGTCATACTGCAGTGTGTGGTGCACCTCTTCACAGTGTCAGTTTGCTTGCTAACAGTTCCGGGTGCCTTATAATATTTTTTGAATGAACTTTATATTATTATATTATGATATAATATTTTATGAATGACCTTCCAGCTGCGGACGGGTCTGGAGATCGTTTCATCATGGGAGAGTCACAGGCTGGACAACAGGTCAGAAATACTTTATTACTTTTATTTATTTTATTGATATCACACTGTTAGTACTTTTATTACTATCACACTGAAAAATACTGTATTACTATAATCACACTGTAAAATACTTTTATAACTTCAACTGTGTGTGTACGTGTGCGTGTGCGTGTGTGTGTGTGTGTGTGTGTGTGCGTGTGTGTAGCCCAGTCACACAGTAATGCCAGGCCAGGTCATGAGGGTCACCACAGGGGCTCCGATCCCCTGTGGAGCCGATGCTGTGGTGCAAGTAGAAGATACTGAACTACTGAGAGAGTCTGAAGATGTAAGTACATTATACCATCATTACACCATAGAACCAGGGTGTTTTAGAGAAGAGAGAAGAGTCTAGGACGTGTGGAGCGTTGTCCAGGGTGTTTTAGAGAAGACAGAAGAGTCTAGGACGTGTGGAGCGTTGTCCAGGGTGTTTTAGAGAAGACAGAAGAGTCTAGGACGTGTGGAGCGTTGTCCAGGGTGTTTTAGAGAAGAGAGAAGAGTCTAGGACGTGTGGAGCGTTGTCCAGGGTGTTTTAGAGAAGAGAGAAGAGTCTAGGACGTGTGGAGCGTTGTCCAGGGTGTTTTAGAGAAGAGAGAAGAGTCTAGGACGTGTGGAGCGTTGTCCAGGGTGTTTTAGAGAAGAGAGAAGAGTCTAGGACGTGTGGAGCGTTGTCCAGGGTGTTTTAGAGAAGAGAGAAGAGTCTAGGACGTGTGGAGCGTTGTCCAGAGTGTTTTAGAGAAGAGAGAAGAGTCTAGGACGTGTGGAGCGTTGTCCAGGATGTTTTAGAGAAGAGAGAGAAGAGTCTAGGACGTGTGGAGCGTTGTCCAGGGTGTTTTAGAGAAGAGAGAAGAGTCTAGGACGTGTGGAGCGTTGTCCAGGGTGTTTTAGAGAAGAGAGAGAAGAGTCTAGGACGTGTGGAGCGTTGTCCAGGGTGTTTTAGAGAAGAGAGAAGAGTCTAGGACGTGTGGAGCGTTGTCCAGGGTGTTTTAGAGAAGAGAGAAGAGTCTAGGACGTGTGGAGCGTTGTCCAGGGTGTTTTAGAGAAGAGAGAAGAGTCTAGGACGTGTGGAGCGTTGTCCAGGGTGTTTTAGAGAAGACAGAAGAGTCTAGGACGTGTGGAGCGTTGTCCAGGGTGTTTTAGAGAAGAGAGAAGAGTCTAGGACGTGTGGAGCGTTGTCCAGAGTGTTTTAGAGAAGAGAGAAGAGTCTAGGACGTGTGGAGCGTTGTCCAGGATGTTTTAGAGAAGAGAGAGAAGAGTCTAGGACGTGTGGAGCGTTGTCCAGGGTGTTTTAGAGAAGAGAGAAGAGTCTAGGACGTGTGGAGCGTTGTCCAGGGTGTTTTAGAGAAGAGAGAGAAGAGTCTAGGACGTGTGGAGCGTTGTCCAGGGTGTTTTAGAGAAGAGAGAAGAGTCTAGGACGTGTGGAGTGTTGTCCAGGGTGTTTTAGAGAAGAGAGAAGAGTCTAGGACGTGTGGAGCGTTGTCCAGAGTGTTTTAGAGAAGAGAGAAGAGTCTAGGACGTGTGGAGCGTTGTCCAGAGTGTTTTAGAGAAGAGAGAGAAGAGTCTAGGACGTGTGGAGCGTTGTCCAGGGTGTTTTAGAGAAGAGAGAGAAGAGTCTAGGACGTGTGGAGCGTTGTCCAGGGTGTTTTAGAGAAGAGAGAAGAGTCTAGGACGTGTGGAGCGTTGTCCAGGGTGTTTTAGAGAAGACAGAAGAGTCTAGGACGTGTGGAGCGTTGTCCAGGGTGTTTTAGAGAAGAGAGAAGAGTCTAGGACGTGTGGAGCGTTGTCCAGAGTGTTTTAGAGAAGAGAGAAGAGTCTAGGACGTGTGGAGCGTTGTCCAGGATGTTTTAGAGAAGAGAGAGAAGAGTCTAGGACGTGTGGAGCGTTGTCCAGGGTGTTTTAGAGAAGAGAGAAGAGTCTAGGACGTGTGGAGCGTTGTCCAGGGTGTTTTAGAGAAGAGAGAGAAGAGTCTAGGACGTGTGGAGCGTTGTCCAGGGTGTTTTAGAGAAGAGAGAAGAGTCTAGGACGTGTGGAGTGTTGTCCAGGGTGTTTTAGAGAAGAGAGAAGAGTCTAGGACGTGTGGAGCGTTGTCCAGAGTGTTTTAGAGAAGAGAGAAGAGTCTAGGACGTGTGGAGCGTTGTCCAGAGTGTTTTAGAGAAGAGAGAGAAGAGTCTAGGACGTGTGGAGCGTTGTCCAGGGTGTTTAGACAGAGGACTGTTCAGCATTCCTTTGTCAGCTGATCTAAGTGAGCAGGAATAATAATAACAAACTCCATGTAATAAAGTGTAAACCTACAGGATGATGTTTCAGGGTACAGATGTTTCAGGGTACAGATGTTTCAGGGTACAGATGTTTCAGGGTACAGATGTTTCAGGGTACAGATGTTTCAGGGTACAGATGTTGTGTTTCAGGGAACAGAGGAGTTAGAGGTGAGGATCCTGGTCCAGGCCCGACCCGGACAGGACATCAGGTGAGACAACACACAACTATACACTACATACACAACTATACACAACTAACACACAACTATACACTACATACACAACTATACACAACTAACACACTACTATACACTACATACACAACTATACACAACTAACACACTACTATACACTACATACACAACTATACACAACTAACACACTACTATACACTACATACACAACTATACACAACTAACACACAACTATACACTACATACACAACTATACACAACTAACACACAACTATACACTACATACACAACTATACACAACTAACACACAACTATACACTACATACACAACTATACACAACTAACACACAACTATACACTACATACACAACTATACACAACTAACACACTACTATACACTACATAAACAACTATACACAACTAACACACTACTATACTTACTTACTTACTTGCTTATGGTAGTCCATCGTATCCGATGATGACTTCTACTTCTTCCTTTGGTGAGTTGTGAGGTGACTGTGGAGTCCAATGCGAGAGCCACATCGTTTATTGCAGTGGGGGCATATGAAGTCAATATTTGTTGTGGTCTTGGCTGCAGTGGCCATCTTTCTCCCCTGGCGTTTCCTTTCCCTCGCCTCCCTCCTCTCCTCTTCAAAACTCTGAAGTCCAGCATGGCATAGTTGCCTCCACAAAGGACGTTCTGAAGCAGAGCTTTCCAGTTGGGTATGCTGTAGTCCACATCTCTTCAGTGCCGTTTTGAGCTGGTCCTTGTATCTCCGCTTTTGACCTCCTGCAGATCGCTGGCCATGATGTAACTGACCATATAGCAGTTGGCGTGGGAGCCTGTCGTCTGGCATCCTAATGGTGTGGTTAACCCATCGCAGTTGGTGCTGAAGAAAGGTGGCCTCCATACTTTTGGTGCCCGTTCTCTTCAGGACTTCCGTATGTGGTACACGATCGCGCCAGGTTAGCCCAAGGATGCGCTGGAGACAATTGATGTTGAAGTTCTCCAGTTGATGGATGTGGCGGCGATACAGGGTCCAAGCTTCACAGCCGTAGAGAAGTGTGGAGACACAGATAGCTTGATAGACCGCAACCTTGGTGTGAATGCTGAGGTCTTTATTCACAAACACCCTCTTACGCAGTCTACAAAATGAGCCTGAGGCAGACTTTATCCGGTTTTGGACATCATTGTCCATACTGCAGTTGTCAGAGAGAATACTCCCTAGATATTTAAAATCTGGGACTACTGCTAAGGGCTTGTCGTCGACGATGAAGACAGGTGATGGTGGTGGAGTTGGGGGAGGGGAATTCCACTGGCAGAGTACCTCAGTCTTTGCCGTGTTTACGGTGAGACCCAGTCTGCTATAAGCCTTCACAGGAGCTGTCAGTGTTGCTTGCAGAGCCTCTGGTGTATGTGCCACAAAGGCACAGTCATCTGCATACTGTAACTCCACTACGCTCACATTTTTGATTTTACTAGCAGCCTGTAGCCTCCTGATGTTAAACAGGTTCCCGTCCAACCTGTAATCCACTAACACACCACTACTTCCCTCGACCTCTTTGTGCAGTAGCCAGGTAACACTCATGAGAAAGATGTTGAAGAGTACAGGTGCAAGTACACAGCCCTGCCTGACACCTGTGCATACTCTGAAGGGCCTGGACTCCTGTCCTCCTGTAGTCACCTGAGCCATCATCCCCTCGTGAAAACTTTGTAGGATGTTCACAAACTTCTGCGGGCACCCTACCCTGAGAAGGACCGCCCAGAGCAAGTCTCTGTTGACCGTGTCAAAGGCCTTTGATAAATCCACAAAAGCCATGTATAGGTCTTGATGTTGCTCTCTACACTTCTCTTGTAGCTGGCGAGTTGTGAAAATCATGTCCACAGTACTGCGGTTTTTCCTGAAGCCACATTGAGACTCGGGCAATAGGTGTTCTGTTACGCTCCGTATGAGTCTGCACAGCATCACTTTGGCAAGGACCTTGCCGGCAACAGACAGGAGAGATATTCCCCTACTATTGCCGCAGGCAGACTTCTCACCCTTCCCTTTATATATGGTAACGATGTTTGCGTCCCGCCATTGTTGAGGGACGGCTCCATGCTTCCATACATCGGCAATGGAGTGGAAAATTGCTCTGGTGCAGAGATAGCCTCCCTGTTTAAGGATCTCTGCAGGAATGCCATCAGGGCCAGGGGTCTTGTTGTTTTTAAGTGACCTGACCGCAGGCAGGACTTCAGAGAAGGTTGGTTGAAGATCCAGCTCCTCAATGGTTGGATAGCTGGGAAGCTCTTCCAGGACTGCCAAATCAGGAGTGGCAGGTTGGTTTAAGAGAGTCTGGAAGTGTTCAGCCCATCTATCCACAACTTGCTTCTGGTCCTTTATAAGGGTTGAGCCATCAGCGGACTTCACAGGTGAGAGAGAAGAGTTCTTGGGGCCATGAATGGTTTTCACAGCATTGTAGAAGTTGTGCATGTCGTTTTTCACTGCAAAATTCTCGATTTCTCTGGCCTTGCCAGTCCACCAGTCATTTTTCAGTCTTCTTAAAACAGACTGCACCTCCTTCCGGGATGTTCTCCAGTGCTGCTTTACACAACTATACACAACTAACACACTACTATACACTACATAAACAACTATACACAACTAACACACAACTATACACTACATACACAACTATACACAACTATACACTGCATACACAACTATACACAACTAACACACTACTATACACTACATACACAACTATACACAACTAACACACTACTACACACTACTATACACAACTAACACACTACTATACACTACATACACAACTATACACAACTAACACACTACTACACACTACATACACAACTATACACAACTAACACACTACTACACACTACTATAGTCTTTCAGCAGCACTGGACAGGGCTTTGATGGCTTGACGTTGGTTTGATTCCCATGTCCTTGAGGAGACTGGTGGCTGACCTGCCCACGAAGCCTCTACAGCCCACTTCTACGGGAAGAACTCTGGCCTTCCAACCCTGTTGTTCAGCATCCGCTGCCAGCTCGGCATACTGAAGCCTCTTGCGCTCATAGGCCTCGGCCACATTATCTTCCCAGGGCACTGTGAGCTCTATGATGTAGACGCTTCGAATTGAAGAGGACCAAAGCACAAGATCTGGCCTGGGAAGCAGAGTCTCTGCTCCAGGTCAACCAGGAGCCTCCAGTCTCGTGCTGCGCCCAGCTGTCCGGCCTCTGGTTTTGGTGTGCGGGACATAGGTAGCTTCTCCCCTTCACGGACGAACTGTCCTGAAGATCCAAGATGGGAGGAAAGCGGAGGCAGGGCGTTGACGACCGTCCGTCTACTCTCCAGTGAAGCTGCCAGACACTTCAGAACTTGATTGTGCCGCCAGGTGTAGCGACCTTGTGCAAGGCTTGTCTTGCAGCCGACTAGAATGTGCTTCAAGTTTGCTGGAGATGGACAGAGGGGGCATGTAGGGTCTTCTCCGTACCATTGGCTGAGGTTCTGTGGTGATGGTAGAACATCGTATGTGGCTCGCAGGATGAAGCTGGTTCGAAAAGCCGGTTACCCTCCTTCTCCTCCTCTGGGGCTTTCCTCCACTGTTTCTTCAGCTGGTTCATAAACAACAATCTAGTACCACCCACCCATAAAACAAACATGGGCAAATTCTCCTTCTACAGCACAGCCACCAAGGTATGGAATAGCTGTTTTTTCCTTATCACCCACACAAAGTACCAGACAGTTTCATAAAGGCGACAAAGAAAATTCAGACTCGAACACAGGCAGCCATTTGGTTATAAGGATTCTATTCAGACAGAGAGACTGGGAAGGTTACAGTATCACAGGTATGGTAGGCATCATCGGTCGTGTCTCTCTCAAGTTGAACAGAGAAAGCATTGGATTTTAACAGCGTCCAGCCGTCGGAGGTGTAATCCTGCCATTGGTGGAGAGTGATGATGCTAGTTGTCGTCAGATGAAGATGATGAAGATGAGGATGGTAGATGATGATGGTGTGACAGTTTATCTTTGGACAAACAGCGTCCACATGTCTCAAACAACACGTTGACCTCGGCTCTGACCGGTCACTGGTCAGTGGTGACTTCGTGACACTGAAAGAAGGGTTATGCATTGGAGAAGAACACCGAGATAGTGCTCTCAAACATTTCCATATTGACATAACTTGAGGAGCCAACAGATAGCCACAGAAAGCCTGTAGCTAGTTTGACCTTGTATGAGAGACAGGAGAATAAGAGAATAGACTAGAGTACATGACTGATTTAGGCCAATATGACACCATTATATTGAATTGACATTTTAAGCAGGTTTATGACGCTAGACAAATTATGATCAATCAAGATTAACTCTATCAGAATAGTCTAGCCCCATCCCTCAAAAAATGCAGTTAGCTGGGCCCATTCAAAACAGCCCTAAAAAACCCCCTCCCCTTTTTTTGTATATTTATTATATTTTTCATGCATTTTTTTGTACATAGTGGTATTTTTTCTCTGTATTTTTATGTTGATTTTTGAACTGTTTGGTTGCTACTATATACGTCTATGAAATTAATTCAAGGACCCCAGCGGAAACAAGTCCGCAAGGACTTTTTTGGTCGGACCTTTTAGACAAAAGTATTATAAATGTAACTGTGTTGTTTTCCTTCCTTTGCCTAATAACATTTTCAATCAATCAATTCATTCATTGTCCTTGCTTTCCTTGTGAGACAGCCTTTGCGCATCTTGCAGCCTGCTCTTCTCTGCATACCTCCTCGACCACGAGACCTCGTCGCTGAGCTGGAGATGCCTTGTACCAGGATGGTTTACTCTCCCCGAGGCCAAGGCCTCCTCTTCCCCTTTGCATGTGGCCGACAATGTCCCGGTGCTTAAGGGCTCACTTGGCCTGGTGTGTAGCTGCAGCTGGAGTCCACTTCCTCCCGGTTTTAAGGGTGGGAGCGGTTTTAGCTACAAAAAGGTCTCGGGATTCTGTTAGCATCATCTCCAACCTGACTTTGGTGCTCTTGTACTCCTCTGTGAGGCTGGACAGAGGAAGCTCCAGGATGCCTTTCCCGTACAGCCCTATGTTGCTAAGACACCTGGGAACACCTAGCCATTTCCTGGCAAAGGAGCTGACCAACCTCTCAAGCTTCTGAACCTTTGAGATCGGCACCTCATAGATTGTTAGAGGCCACATCAGCCGAGGTAGGAGACCAAACTGGAGACACCAAAGCTTCAGCCTGCCAGGGAGCATGGTCTTATCGATGCTCTGAAGACCGCTAGTGGCATCCTGTCTAAGCTGTTCCACTTGGACTGTGTCCTTGAGGGTCGCATCGTACCAACGTCCGAGGCTCTTGATTGGCTTCTCTGCCACAGTTGGTATGGGCTCCTCGCCGATGTAAAAGCGCTGATCTGATAGCTTCCCTTTGACTACTGACAGGCTCCTGGACTTGCTTGGCTTAAACTTCATGTTCTCCTGCAACTTCCTCAGCAGTCGTCTCGTGCATGGAATGGTTGAAGTGAGAGTGGTCATATCGTCCATGTATGCCCTAATGGGAGGGAGCCGCAGGCCTGGTTTTAGCTGCTCTCCTCCCACCACCCACCGAGATGCACGGATGAGGACCTCCATGGCCATGGTGAAGGCTAGCGGGGAAATGGTGCATCCTGCCATGATGCCCACCTCCAGGTGTTGCCAAGCTGTGGTATACTCTGCTGTTGTCAGACATATCTGCACATCTAGGAAGTAGGCCCTGACGAGGGCAGTGATTGGCTCTGGAACTCTGAAGTAGCTGAATGCAGTCCATAGGACGTTGTGTGGAACCGAGCCAAAGGCGTTGGCCAGATCTAGGAAAATGACATGGAGGTCTCTTCCATCCCTTTTTGCGGCTTGAACTTGCCATATCATGCTCAAGTGCTCCACACAACCGGGAAAGCCTGGCATCCCTGCTTTCTGCACCGATGTGTCAATGTAGTGGTTAATTTCCAGGTAGGTGGTCAACCTGCGAGCCACTACACTGAAGAAGATTTTACCCTCTACGTTCAGGAGACTGATTTGGCGAAACTGGCTGATGTCAGTAGAGTCCTTATCCTTTGGTATCAGGACGCTCGCTGCCCTCCGCCAGGCTGTTGGTATTGTCTGTTTCAGCCATATCACCCTCATCAGTCGCCATAGGAAGCGCAAGACATCTGGTGCATACTTATAGAGTCTGTATGGTACCCCGTTGAGACCGAGGGAGGATGCTGCTCTTGCCCGACGTACAGTTCTTTCCACTTCACTCCACTTGGGAGGGCTGACGTCTAGCTGATGCTTTGGAGGATGTCATGTGGAAGCGTGACCTGTTCATGTCGGCGGCTGTCAGAGTGTGTTTGTGACAGGTGGGCTTCGAGGCCTTCCTTTGTTGTTTGTTCTCCTTCGTGAACAGACCCGTCACAAACTTGAAAGGGTCTTTGAAGAAGTTAGATCTTGCCCGTTCCTTATTTCTGCGCCGCTTTCTCAGGTTTTCAGCTCTCCTCAGTGCAGATAACCGGTTCTTAATTTCTGCTTCTAGCACGTTTATACCCTCCTTCTCCTCCTCTGGGGCTTTCCTTGACCAGTCGCTCTATTTCCTGCTGTCTCCTTGACTGAGTAGGGATAGATGGTGTACTCCTTCTCTTGACTGCAACTCCGAAGCGTTCAGCTCCGTAGATGAGCTCTCCCAGTCTCTCCAGTTTCTTCACTGCAGTTCCGCCAAACTGCTCCAATTGCAACATGAGGTCTTTGTTGACTGTTTCCCACACTTTTTTCTCACAGGATTTTGGCCACTTAATGGGTGGCTTCCGCTCCTGGGTCTTAGTCTCTGTTGTGTGATGTTGTAGGCTAGGCTCATGGTGCTCTGCTGTGCTTGATTCCTCCTCCTCCTCTGGGACAGGGGGATTGATGTTCTGCGGACTATGGTTTTCGTCCTGCCGCTGAACTTCACTTGACTGACTCGACTTGCTTCTTAGGAAGTAGTGGTCGATGCGAGGTCCCTGTTCCACTGGGTTCAAGCACTTGTTCTTGCCTTGATGTATCTTCAGGCCTGCAGCAGATGTAACCTTCACCCAGCCACAAATGCAACTCTGGAGCGTTTTTCCTGGAGCAGGTGTTGTATTCTCAGGTATAGTACTGATCATCGTACTCGTTGTCGGATTCGGTCCTGGGTCAGTTACCGTGTTGTCCACCGTTGAGTCATCTTCCGCCCCCGCTCTCGCTGACTCTGTTGGGTGGGATCCGTGCACTACAGTGCCGCATCCCTCCTACCACAGGGAGCTATCCTGTGGCAGGCCCGTTGGGGTCTTTCCCTCCTGTCTGCTGTCTTTCCAGGCTGTCACAAGGTCTTTCCCTAGTTGCCAGCTGATCTTTCTCAGCAGTCACTGGTTGATCCAGATGATCAGTTTTACAAACACAGGATATGATGTTATTTCCCAAAGTGCATTGGACTCTGCATGGCAGGGACGTCCTCCTCCCTGAGACCGCATACCTGAATGGGACTAGGTGTTACAATCCTTGTTTATACCTTGAGAAACATGGGCGGGGATGATAAAGTCATCATACACAACTAACACACTACTACTATACACAACTATACACAACTAACACACTACTATACACTACATACACAACTATACACAACTAACACACTACTATACACTACATACACAACTATACACAACTAACACACTACTACACACTACTATACTGTAACAATCGGCCTTTAACTTTGAAAGGATAACCATGAACTAAAAGGTGTGTGTGTGTGTGTGTGTGTGTGTGTGTGTGTGTGTGTGTGTGTGTGTGTGTGTGTGTGTGTGTGTGTGTGTGTGTGTGTGTGTGTGTGTGTAGACCTATAGGTCATGACATCAGGAGGGGGGAGTGTGTGTTGTCCAAGGGAACACACATGGGACCCTCAGAGATCGGTCTGCTGGCCACTGTAGGGGTCACAGAGGTCAGCGTGCACAAGTTCCCCGTGGTGGCTGTGATGTCTACTGGCAACGAGGTACACACACACACACACACACACACACACACACACACACACACACACACATAACCTTTATGGTCTAGTTCTCAGGGGTGCTTGGTGTGCACCCTAACATTTAACTACATGATGGCAGACTGTGTTTAATACTAAAGTTCAGACTGTGTTTAATACTAAAGTTCAGACTGTGTTTAATACTACAGTTCAGACTGTGTTTAATACTACAGTTCAGACTGTGTTTAATACTACAGTTCAGACTGTGTTTAATACTACAGTTCAGACTGTGTTTAATACTACAGTTCAGACTGTGTTTAATACTAAAGTTCAGACTGTGTTTAATACTACAGTTCAGACTGTGTTTAATACTACAGTTCAGACTGTGTTTAATACTACAGTTCAGACTGTTTAATACTACAGTTCAGACTGTGTTTAATACTACAGTTCAGACTGTGTTTAATACTACAGTTCAGACTGTTTAATACTACAGTTCAGACTGTGTTTAATACTACAGTTCAGACTGTGTTTAATACTACAGTTCAGACTGTGTTTAATACTACAGTTCAGACTGTGTTTAATACTACAGTTCAGACTGTGTTTAATACTACAGTTCAGACTGTGTTTAATACTACAGTTCAGACTGTGTTTAATACTACAGTTCAGACTGTGTTTAATACTACAGTTCAGACTGTGTTTAATACTACAGTTCAGACTGTGTTTAATACTACAGTTCAGACTGTGTTTAATACTACAGTTCAGACTGTGTTTAATACTACAGTTCAGACTGTGTTTAATACTACAGTTCAGACATAACAGTAAAGAGAATAGAGGAAAGACGCCAGGGCCAGAACACTGTGGACCACTGTGAACACAGTAAGCTTTTATTGGAGCTTCAAGTCTGTTCAGACATCTTTCCTCTAGCAGAATGAAATGAACCCTTTAAATTAACCTTTTATGCTGCAGAGGTTCAAAGAGTTTAACGCAGCTCCAAAGTATGTACATTGTAAGTCACAGGAGCATGGTTTTCATACCGTAAATATGAACTTTGGTCAAAGTCTTGCGTTTTATCCACGTGGGTTCTTGTTTACTTTGGAATTTAGAGTCGCAGCATTATGACAGCTTGGTTTCAACAGAAACAGACTTTCACTGTCATCAGCGCCCATACCCCAGGTTCCCCCTGGTCAGCCGGGGCGCCTGATGGAGGGGAAAGGAACTGGTTGGAATAACGTGTTCCTTCCACGCGCTACGTCCTACCGGGGAAACTCCCCCCTGTCAGGTGACAAGAAAGTCAGTTGGCTCTCATTCATTGAAGGAGGCATGAGCTCGGCCCTGAGCTCCCTAGGCTGGTGGGGGGAGTGTAGCGCCCAGGATCACTTCGAAAAGTGGCACTGGGTGAAAAAAGGGTTACAAAATCGTGGGATAAAAAAGTAAAAAAAGAAACTGACTTTCAGAATAAGAGTCACTTGTAATGATTAGACATTTTTTTAAGTCTACTTACAGGAAGTAGATAGGTGCACACTTGCGCACCAGTTCAGTTATGTGCACCTGTATACACACTGTATATTGATATGTTTTTAAAGCTGTCATTATCTATGAATTTATTTGTTTGCGTATGCGTGCGTGCGTGCGTGTGTGTGTGCGCGTGTGTGTGTGTGTGCGTGCGTGTGCGTGTGTGTGTGTGCGTGTGTGTGTGTGTGTGTGTGTGTGTGTGTGCGTGCGTGTGTGTGCGTGCGTAGCTGTTAAATCCAGAGGATGACCTCCACCCAGGGAAGATCAGGGACTCCAACCGTTCCACCCTGTTGGCCACCATCCAGGAGCATGGATACCCTACCATCAACCTGGGTATCGTAGGAGACAAGTAGGTGTATCTAGATCACATGTTATTAACATGTAAGATCACATGTTATTAACATGTAGGAGACCAGTAGATCACATGTTATTAACATGTAGGTGACCAGTAGATCACATGTTATTAACATGTAGGAGACCAGTAGATCACATGTTATTAACATGTAGGTGACCAGTAGATCACATGTTATTAACATGTAGGTGACCAGTAGATCACATGTTATTAACATGTAGGTGACCAGTAGATCACATGTTATTAACATGTAGGAGACCAGTAGATCACATGTTATTAACATGTAGGTGACCAGTAGATCACATGTTATTAACATGTAGGTGACCAGTAGATCACATGTTATTAACATGTAGGTGACCAGTAGATCACATGTTATTAACATGTAGGTGACCAGTAGATCACATGTTATTAACATGTAGGTGACCAGTAGATCACATGTTATTAACATGTAGGTGACCAGTAGATCACATGTTATTAACATGTAGGTGACCAGTAGATCACATGTTATTAACATGTAGGTGACCAGTAGATCACATGTTATTAACATGTAGGTGACCAGTAGATCACATGTTATTAACATGTAGGTGACCAGTAGATCACATGTTATTAACATGTAGGAGACCAGTAGATCACATGTTATTAACATGTAGGAGACCAGTAGATCACATGTTATTAACATGTAGGAGACCAGTAGATCACATGTTATTAACATGTAGGAGACCAGTAGATCACATGTTATTAACATGTAGGTGACCAGTAGATCACATGTTATTAACATGTAGGAGACCAGTAGATCACATGTTATTAACATGTAGGTGACCCTGTAGATGTGTCCACATTAAGCTGGGGGGTATCGTTAGCTACAGTAATAATAATAGTAATAATAATAATATATTTGTGATTCAGTCCAGATGACCTGCTGTCTGCTCTTCATGAGGGAATCAGCCGTGCTGATGTCATCATCACCTCAGGGGGCGTGTCCATGGGAGAGAAGGTGACTTGTGACCTCTAACAATAATTACAATGTAACAAACAATTAGTGATGTCATGATTGATATCACTGACGACTCCACTGTGTGTGTGTGTGTGTGTGTGTGTGTGTGTGTGTGTGTGTGTGTAAATGTTTGTATTTCAGGACTATCTGAAGCAGGTTCTAGACATCGACCTTCATGCTCAGATCCACTTTGGTCGAGTCTTCATGAAACCTGGGTGAGGAAGGGTTAATCATAATAATCATAATCATAAATATAGCTGATAGCAGCAATACAGGGGCCAAGGAATGCACTACGCAAAATGTGCAATAAGCCATAGAAACAGAATCGACTGAACTTGAGAGAAAGGAACTATTAACTATTAATTAACAAATGATTATTGGAAACAGCTGAGCAGAGTTCTGAGGGATTGTGGATATCATAATGTATCTCTTTATTATGTTGCTTATTATGGCAGATTTCATCAAGACAAAAGTGTGTCAAATTGTGTCTACACAACATAGACACATTCTTGTGTTTTAGGCTATGGCTTTTGATCACCATTTATGGCCAGTCGGTTTAGCCGGGGTCAGGAATTGAACCTGTGACACTCTGTATTCCAGACAACCTCTCTACCCATTCTGCCACGGCAGCCTTGTTTAATTCTGATGATATGCAAAAAGTGTTGCCTTCTGTCATGTGCCATGTCCATTTTTCAAAAGGAAATTGGTCACAATACTGAAATTAAATACTGTCAAAATGCCATTTCATGTTGTCTTTAAGAAGTGGACATGCATTCATTAATAAGGTCATGATTTCTGTTACCACTGGATAAGCCAAGGTTTGAACCGGGGACCTTCTAACTGACAGGTAGACACTCTACATTCTGAATTATCTTTTTTATGAAGCATGCCCTCTGCAATATTCATTGGGTCATGGAGGCTTCATTTTGTCACCTACAAACTTCTATTGAACTGGGATTTTAGGAACACAGGGGGGGGGGGGTGCTTAAGCAATTATAGCCTGTCCCTATTGGCCGTCTAAGAGCACCTACCAAGTTTGGGGCCTTTATTATGCTGGGAACTGGAGTTATGGCTATTTAAAGCCCAGCCAATAGGAACACAGAGGGGGCAGGGCTTAAGCACGTATAGCCTGTCCCTATTGGCCGTCTAAGAGCACCTACCAAGTTTGGGGCCTTTATTATGCTGGGAACTGGAGTTATGGCTATTTAAAGCCCAGCCAATAGGAACACAGAGGGGGCAGGGCTTAAGCACGTATAGCCTGTCCCTATTGGCCGTCTAAGAGCACCTACCAAGTTTGGGGCCTTTATTATGCTGGGAACTGGAGTTATGGCTGTTTAAAGCCCAGCCAATAGGAACACAGAGGGGGCGGAGCAATGGTGCGCCTTTGGCCACCAGGGGCCCCTGGCAGGGCCCCTGGTGGCCACATGTGGTCCCTGGTGTGGCTATTGTGATGTCAGACCCCTGACCAGTGTTGGTGCCAAGTTTGGTGCGGATTGGAGCAATGGTGCGCCTCGCAGGTCTGCATGTTATGTTTGTGACGTCCGTACACCCACCCGAAAAAAAATTGCAGTAAAAAATACGTGTTTTTCAAACTACTCAAAATGGCGGAAAATCTAAGGCCGGAACTTACTTGTCAAAGTGACAGATGTGTTCCTCATGAGTCACAAGTCTCATGGCTGTAGGCCAAACGAGGCATGACTTATGCCTGTTCAAAGTTTGCATTTTCAAACGATTGCTATAGCGCCCCCATTTAGCCAATTGGAGTGAGATATGTTTCAGCGCTTATTGGCATGACCTTGTACCATACTGCAAAGTTTCGAAAAAATATGGCACTGCATTCATGTAGTTGGAGGCAGAAGAATAATTTTCATAAAACTGCAATATCAGTGTTGACTCCCTAGGCCCAGCCTCGGCTAGCGTTCTGGCTACGCCACTGTTAACTTCTCTAGCGTTCTGGCTACGCCACCGTTAACTTCTCTCCAACTGGGTTTTTAGATATTGGTCCAAAGTTTGTGTGTAGAAAGTTTTGTGCAGATTGTTCAAACCCTCCAGGAGGAGATAGATTTGAACAGTTTTTCATATCATTCTAAAGGATTGGATATCCAAAGGTCAGATGTCAAAGGTCAAAGTGGCTCAGTTGTTCCTCATGTGTAAAGAGGTTTCATGGCTGGAGGTCACAGGTCATGAGCTATGTCTGTATGTCTTTAGTTCTATAGCGCCACCCTTTGGCCAATGGTTTTGAGTTTGGTTTCTTGGCCGTTTTCCATGACCCTCTACCATATTGCAGAGCTTCATAAAAGCCGTGGGACTGCAAAAACGGTGGGAGAAGAAAACTAACAAAACAATATGTGCTTCATGGCCCTAATAATAACCTTCATGAAACCTGGGTGAGAGGGAGGGCTTTGTCTGACTGGTTGATTCATTTATACATTTTCCTGATGAAGTCAAGGGGAAAAGGATGTGAAATATCCCTTTATTCCAATGTGATTCATCCTTTAGACAAGTATAGATATTAAAATAATATACTTCTGTCTGTCTGTCTGTCTGTCTGTCAGTCTTCCAACCACCTTTGCCACAGCAGATATTGATGGAGCACGGAAACTCATCTTCGCACTGCCAGGTACTGCATGTGCGTGTGCGTGTGCGTGTGCGTGCGTGTGCGTGTGTGTGTGTGTGTGTGTGTGTGTGTGTGTGTGTGTGCGTGCGTGTGCGTGTGCGTGTGCGTGTGTGTGTTTATAAGTGCATGCATGCGTGTGCATGCATAATCATGTGTGTGTGTAGTTAAGTAAGTGGACCTCCAGCTCCACTGCATGTCTTACTGTCTTGGTCCAACCTTTATTTCTAGCTTGTCAAAGACAACCTGCACAATACCGCCTTAAGACAACCTGCACAATACCGCCTAAAGACAACCTGCACAATGCAGATGAGCCTGTACACCCAGTACCCTGTATACTGTATACCCAGTACCCAGTCGAGCCAGTAGGAGGTGCACCACCTACGTAGACACACTGCAGTGTGTCTACGTAGGTGGTGCACCTCCTACTGGCTCCACTGTCACACTACAGTGTGTCTATGTAGGTGGTGCACCTCCTACTGGCTCCGCTGTCACACTGCAGTGTGTCTACGTAGGTGGTGCACCTCCTACTGGCTCCACTGTCACACTGCAGTGTGTCTATGTAGGTGGTGCACCTCCTACTGGCTCCACTGTCACACTGCAGTGTGTCTATGTAGGTGGTGCACCTCCTACTGGCTCCACTGTCACACTGCAGTGTGTCTACGTAGGTGGTGCACCTCCTACTGGCTCCGCTGTCACACTGCAGTGTGTCTACGTAAATGGTGCACCTCCTACTGGCTCCAATGTCACACTGCAGTGTGTCTACGTAGGTGGTGCACCTCCTACTGGCTCCACTGTCACACTACAGTGTGTCTATGTAGGTGGTGCACCTCCTACTGGCTCCGCTGTCACACTGCAGTGTGTCTACGTAGGTGGTGCACCTCCTACTGGCTCCACTGTCACACTGCAGTGTGTCTATGTAGGTGGTGCACCTCCTACTGGCTCCGCTGTCACACTGCAGTGTGTCTACGTAGGTGGTGCACCTCCTACTGGCTCCGCTGTCACACTGCAGTGTGTCTACGTAAATGGTGCACCTCCTACTGGCTCCAATGTCACACTGCAGTGTGTCTACGTAGGTGGTGCACCTCCTACTGGCTCCATTGTCACACTGCAGTGTGTCTACGTAAATGGTGCACCTCCTACTGGCTCCAATGTCACACTGCAGTGTGTCTATGTAGGTGGTGCACCTCCTACTGGGTCCACTGTCACACTGCAGTGTGTCTACGTAGGTGGTGCACCTCCTACTGGCTCCACTGTCACACTGCAGTGTGTCTACGTAGGTGGTGCACCTCCTACTGGCTCCTCTGTCACACTGCAGTGTGTCTACGTAGGTGGTGCACCTCCTACTGGCTCCACTGTCACACTGCAGTGTGTCTACATAGGTGATGCACCTCCTACTGGCTCCACTGTCACACTGCAGTGTGTCTACGTAGGTGGTGCACCTCCTACTGGCTCCTCTGTCACACTGCAGTGTGTCTACGTAGGTGGTGCACCTCCTACTGGCTCCACTGTCACACTGCAGTGTGTCTACATAGGTGATGCACCTCCTACTGGCTCCACTGTCACACTGCAGTGTGTCTACGTAGGTGGTGCACCTCCTACTGGCTCCGCTGTCACACTGCAGTGTGTCTATGTAGGTGGTGCACCTCTTTCCCCTCCTAGTTGTGTCCTTGGTTGACTCCCACAGACTCAGTTTGCTCGCCACCAGTTTCAGGTGCCTCATCCTCTGACCTCTGACCTTTTGTGTGACCTGCAGGAGTTGTCCCCGCCCTGGCCCCTCCTACCCAGGCCCTGGCCCCTCCCTCACTTCCTGCTAGCAGTGCATGTCCTGCAGTAACCTTTATTATGACTGTGTAGACTTTACATACATAACATACGTGTGCGTTACCTCGCATGCCTTGTTCTGCACTACAGTAATGTGTAGTACGCATAGAGGTCCCAGTATGTATGTACTAGGACGTCCTAGCATAATGTGTACTATGTACGTATATGTTCTTAAAGGGAACTTCAGCTTCAGGGATAAAGGCCCCTCCTCCTCTCGGCTGGAGGCCGTGGCCAATGAGAGCGACACCAGACAGCCCCTCCCCCCTCCACCTAGAGGAAGTAGGTCCAGAAGCACCCTAACATATGACCTCTTCACCCCAGAATGACCTCTTCATCTTAGAACCACCCCTTTGCTGACCTCTAACCTCTCAGATTCCCCTACCCGCCCCAGAAGAAGGTCAACTAAGTTCAAACCTCCAGATGGCGATATGACCCCTCCCCCAAATGATATGACCCCTCCCCCAAATGATAAGAGCCCTCCCCCAAATGACTGAGTGTGTATTAAAGGGATATTACACTGAGTGTGACCCTTTTATTAAAGGGATATTTCACTTTCAAACATTGTAACTCTTTGCCTTCCACTGCTAAGGCACAGCCTGCCATGGACGAGTTTGACAAGATTTTGTGTTTTCAGTGTTTTCCACCAGATGGCGCTTGTTTACTTCCTGTTTTTTAGTTTCTGTAGTTTTTTGGCAAAAACAAGCCATATTCAACTGACCACAACTATGCAACAGATTACCATATTCAACTGACCACAACTATGCAACAGATTACCATATTCAACTGACCACAACTATGCAACAGATTACCATATTCAACTGACCACAACTATGCAACAGATTACCATATTCAACTGACCACAACTATGCAACAGATTACCATATTCAACTGACCACAACTATGCAACAGATTACCATATTCAACTGACCACAACTATGCAACAGATTACCATATTCAACTGACCACAACTATGCAACAGATTACCATATTCAACTGACCACAACTATGCAACAGATTACCATATTCAACTGGCCACAACTATGCAACAGATTACCATATTCAACTGACCACAACTATGCAACAGATTACCATATTCAACTGACCACAACTATGCAACAGATTACCATATTCAACTGGCCACAACTATGCAACAGATTACCATATTCAACTGACCACAACTATGCAACAGATTACCATATTCAACTGACCACAACTATGCAACAGATTACCATATTCAACTGGCCACAACTATGCAACAGATTACCATATTCAACTGACCACAACTATGCAACAGATTACCATATTCAACTGACCACAACTATGCAACAGATTACCATATTCAACTGACCACAACTATGCAACAGATTACCATATTCAACTGACCACAACTATGCAACAGATTACCATATTCAACTGACCACAACTATGCAACAGATTACCATATTCAACTGACCACAACTATGCAACAGATTACCATATTCAACTGACCACAACTATGCAACAGATTACCATATTCAACTGACCACAACTATGCAACAGATTACCATATTCAACTGACCACAACTATGCAACAGATTACCATATTCAACTGACCACAACTATGCAACAGATTACCATATTCAACTGACCACAACTATGCAACAGATTACCATATTCAACTGACCACAACTATGCAACAGATTACCATATTCAACTGACCACAACTATGCAACAGATTACCATATTCAACTGACCACAACTATGCAACAGATTACCGTGACCGGACACATTTTTCCCCCCGATTCTATGAGACCCTTGTGCGTTTAAAGAGGCTCTCTGTGATTCTATGAGACCCTTGTGCGTTTAAAGAGGCTCTCTGTGATTATATGAGACCCTTGTGCGTTTAAAGAGGCTCTCTTTGATTCTATGAGACCCTTGTGCATTTAAAGAGGCTCTCTGTGTGATTCTATGAGACCCTTGTGCGTTTAAAGAGGCTCTCTGTGATTATATGAGACCCTTGTGCGTTTAAAGAGGCTCTCTTTGATTCTATGAGACCCTTGTGCATTTAAAGAGGCTCTCTGTGATTCTATGAGACCCTTGTGCGTTTAAAGAGGCTCTCTGTGAGGACGGCGATCATGGAAAATATTCCATGATTTTTCAACGGTTAGTAAAATCGCTCGGATTCGCTGGCTTGACATTTTTCTGAAAAATGTTGGCAGTTAAAGAGTTAAGGGTCATTTTAACGTGTTTCACCCCAGAGAGTTTTTAAGTTGCTTTATTCAGTATTTACATATAGTAGATTACTTACTACTACTACTACTTATCAGACATGTATTTTATTTGTTTATTTATTTTCATTTTCCAAAACATTATGACAAATGTACGTATTAGAAGGACATATCAGTCACCAGAACCAAGGACGGGTGTTTTCCATGAATCTAACATATGGTTCAAATGGAGTTTGAAGTTACAAAGGAATTGCATAGGAATGGGGCGTGTCTGATCAAATTAATAACAAATATCTAAATACAAAAGCCTGAGTAGACGTTAAAACGACCCCAAACATGTTTGAAAGTGAAATATCCCTTTAAGCCCCGTGATCCTCCCTGAAGTCCCCGCCCCCTTTAAACCCTGCCCCCTTTAACCCCCGCCCCCTCTGATGACACCCGTCAATCAACAGCCCTGCCTTCAACTGACCCGCCTCTTCCTGTTGGTTTGTATGTGGCAGTGGTGGGGAGGCGTGGTCAGGACCTGTCAATCAAGGTCTTTTGACACCCCGCCTCCCCGCCAGGCTCCACCCACTCTATTCATTTAGCAGCTTTCTGTTCTAATGGGCGCGGCCAATCACATGGCCTCCAGCCTCCAGGTTCATTTGATTGGTTGGTCAGAGCCGTGTGTGTGAAGGTGCTGTCATTTCATTGGTTGGAGGTGCCTACACTGTAAAATCCTGAGTGTGAATTTAAAGGGAAACTTTGTCCATTTTGAACCTGAGTTCCATTGTTCTGAAGTGAGGGGGATCTCCTCTCATCACAACATTTAGGCTCAAAATCAGCTAAATTTCCCTTTAACTCTGAGTGTGTACAAATGTCTAACCACAGGTTCTGTTTGCAGAGGTGTGTGGGGGGGGGGGGGTGTGGACACCAGACTCCAGTCTAACCCTAACCCAGAGGTGTGGGGGGGGGGGGGTGTGGACACCAGACTCCAGTCTAACCCTAACCCAGAGGTGTGGGGGGGGGGGGGTGTGGACACCAGACTCCAGTCACACATTTGATGACTTTAGACTCGCTTGATCAAAAAACAAAAAAAAAGTTTACTCGACTTGGAATTCAACGCCTATGACTCGTGACTTGACTTGAAGTCTTTTCAAGTCACTTTCAAGTCACTTTCAAGTGACTTGAAAGTGATAATGCACTTTATGTTGGCTTTAGCCAACCTGCCGGTCGCGCCTAGAGTTAGTCCAAAACGCTGCCGCTCGCCTCTTACCAGGAAGTATGATCACATCTCCCCGATTCTTGCCTCCCTCCACTGGCTCCCTGTTCGTTACAGGATTCAGTTTAAGATTTTAACGTTTGTTTTTAAGTCTTTAAATGGGTTGGCACCAATGTACATATCAGAGCTTCTACCTCCCAATAACTCTACAAGGGTCTTGAGGTCTACTGACCCGTCACTTCTTCTGGTCCCACCAACAAGGCTGAAGACCAGGGGAGATAGATCATTTTCCCTGTTAGAGCGTCTCAAACCCTGCCTGTGTTTAAATCACGTTTGAAAACTCACTTGTACTCCTTGGCTTTCCATGGTTTCCATGAGGCAATGTGTATGTGTTGCACCCAGGCCTGGAATTTCGTCATTTTAGGGTCAAGGCCACTTGCCCTTTGATGTTGTCCATTTTTTAAGGGCACAAAGGCCAAATGCCAGGGCAGGAAGGCCATCAAATAAAACAAGATTTTAGTCCATTGAAAGAATTAATTGAAGTTAAGGATGATTTTCTGATCCATGCTCAGCCCTGCACCAATCAAAGTCACTGGATTGGTTTAAAGATGGAGACTCAGAGGAGTTAAGAATTCAGAATCTCAACAAAAGACACTGGTGTCTACATGACAAGAAAGAGACACTGGTGTCTACATGACAAAGAGACACTGGTGTCTACATGACAAGAAAGAGACACTGGTGTCTACATGACAAGAAAGAGACACTGGTGTCTACATGACAAGAAAGAGACACTGGTGTCTACATGACAAGAAAGAGACACTGGTGTCTACATGACAAGAAAGAGACACTGGTGTCTACATGACAAAGAGACACTGGTGTCTACATGACAAAGAGACACTGGTGTCTACATGACAAGAAAGAGACACTGGTGTCTACATGACAAGAAAGAGACACTGGTGTCTACATGACAAAGAGACACTGGTGTCTACATGACAAAGAGACACTGGTGTCTACATGACAAGAAAGAGACACTGGTGTCTACATGACAAGAAAGAGACACTGGTGTCTACATGACAAAGAGACACTGGTGTCTACATGACAATAAAGAGACACTGGTGTCTACATGACAAGAAAGAGACAGAGTAGAAAGTGGTTCAGTCAGCTGGGGCATTAAGGCCACTGTGGCCTCAGGGCATTAAGGCCACTGTGGCCTCAGGGCATTAAGGCCACTGTGGCCTCAGGGCATTAAGGCCACTGTGGCCTCAGGGCATGCCATTCCAAACTGAGGGGCAACGAAGGCCATGGTCTTTGTGGCCTCCCTGAAATTCCTGCCCTGGTTGCACCCTCTGTGTTTTTTTTTTACCATTTATTGTGTATTCTTTTACTCTTAGTATTTTTAGTATATTTTTAGTATATGTTGTTACTGTTGTTTTAAATGTGCTCTATGAATAGAGTGGATTGTGTTTTAAATGTGCTCTATGAATAGAGTGGATTGTGTTTTAAATGTGCTCTATGAATAGAGTGGATTGTGTTTTAAATGTGCTCTATGAATAGAGTGGATTGTGTTTTAAATGTGCTCTATGAATAGAGTGGATTGGATTGGACTTCCAACAAGCTTTAGGAGGAACTTGTTTGAGACTGGAGACAAGACTTTACTTGGACTTGTCAGTCTTTACTTGTAGGGATGGGACCATATGAAAACATGTCACCATTATTGTGGCAAAAATAAATGCGATTAACGATATTATTACGATAATCAAAATATGCTTAAAACTTAAAATGCCACTTTTGTTGTTTAACCACTTGAACCCCCAGCATCCCTATTCTGGGGGGAACGTTTGCCAAAGATAGCCATTGCAACGCGTTGTGAGCTTGTAGATCAGAGTGAAATAAGAACGTACCAAACACTCTCTTTACAGGTCAGTTTTATCAAGTACAGAGGGTTTAAGCTGTACTGAATTAGCAGCTCAACTAAAGCTAATTCATCCTAGTGAATGACGGAGACATTAAAATCTCCTCCATACGATTGTTGTTTTTTTATCTGGATAAACGATAATAAGGATTATCGTCCCATCCCTACTTACGCAACACAGTGACGTTGTCCCACCTCTGTCACCATTCAGAGCAACACACTCATCCACTGTCAGAGTCAAATGAACACCATGGATGTTACTGTGTTGTGTCTCCTCTCTGTCTCAGTGAGAGGGAAGTTAGCGCCAGAGGAGCAGATAGCAGTGAAACAAGGCAGAGAGCCAGTTTTAGGTAAGCTAAGATGAAATGCAACACTCTAAAGGGACATTCTGCTCATTTTAAACTAAACCCCGCCGTCGTAATGTGACCAGGTCAGATCGTACGGTAAGGCCACGTTGTCACGGCAACCATCAGAACAGGAAACCACAAAGTGCCTCTTCGTTCTCACTTTTTATTCTGCGTTTACACGGAGACGCAACAGTTGATTGAAAACACTGCAGCGTGCATGCCAGGTGGCTAGGTGGCGCTGTGACGCACTGCCAGATAGACCAGTCACGCATGGGTAGAACCACTTCCGTTCTACTTCCTATCACAGCTGTTTGTTTACATCCATGTCATAGCGTACGCGGCGTGAGCCACCATGACGTCACACTTTGTGCCGTTTCCTCCGTATTGCATGTTTCCATGGAGACGGGAGGTGGAGCCACTCTGGAAGGAGGTTTCGTTTTGTAGCGTTTTCAACCCCCGATAACACGGTCTAAACGCACATCTGATGTTTTATTTAGTGCTTTTCTCTAGAGAACGTTGTGTCTAAACGCACATCTGATGTTTTATTTAGTGCTTTTCTCTAGAGAACGTTGTGTCTAAACGCACATCTGATGTTTTATTTAGTGCTTTTCTCTAGAGAACGTTGTGTCTAAAGGCACATCTGATGTTTTATTTAGTGCTTTTCTCTAGAGAACGTTGTGTCTAAAGGCACATCTGATGTTTTATTTAGTGCTTTTCTCTAGAGAACGTTGTGTCTAAACGCACATCTGATGATTTATTTAGTGCTTTTCTCTAGAGAACGTTGTGTCTAAACGCACATCTGATGTTTTATTTAGTGCTTTTCTCTAGAGAACGTTGTGTCTAAACGCACATCTGATGTTTTATTTAGTGCTTTTCTCTAGAGAACGTTGTGTCTAAACGCACATCTGATGATTTATTTAGTGCTTTTCTCTAGAGAACGTTGTGTCTAAACCCACATCTGATGTTTTATTTAGTGCTTTTCTCTAGAGAACGTTGTGTCTAAACGCACATCTGATGTTTTATTTAGTGCTTTTCTCTAGAGAACGTTGTGTCTAAACGCACATCTGATGTTTTGTTTAGTGCTTTTCTCTAGAGAACGTTGTGTCTAAACGCACATCTGATGTTTTGTTTAGTGCTTTTCTCTAGAGAACGTTGTGTCTAAACGCACATCTGATGTTTTGTTTAGTGCTTTTCTCTAGAGAACGTTGTGTCTAAACGCACATCTGATGATTTGTTTAGTGCTTTTCTCTAGAGAACGTTGTGTCTAAACCCACATCTGATGTTTTGTTTAGTGCTTTTCTCTAGAGAACGTTGTGTCTAAACGCACATCTGATGTTTTGTTTAGTGCTTTTCTCTAGAGAACGTTGTGTCTAAACGCACATCTGATGTTTTGTTTAGTGCTTTTCTCTAGAGAACGTTGTGTCTAAACGCACATCTGATGTTTTGTTTAGTGCTTTTCTCTAGAGAACGTTGTGTCTAAACGCACATCTGATGTTTTGTTTAGTGCTTTTCTCTAGAGAACGTTGTGTCTAAACCCACATCTGATGTTTTATTTAGTGCTTTTCTCTAGAGAACGTTGTGTCTAAACGCACATCTGATGTTTTATTTAGTGCTTTTCTCTAGAGAACGTTGTGTCTAAACCCACATCTGATGTTTTATTTAGTGCTTTTCTCTAGAGAACGTTGTGTCTAAACCCACATCTGATGTTTTATTTAGTGCTTTTCTCTAGAGAACGTTGTGTCTAAACGCACATCTGATGTTTTATTTAGTGCTTTTCTCTAGAGAACGTTGTGTCTAAACCCACATCTGATGTTTTATTTAGTGCTTTTCTCTAGAGAACGTTGTGTCTAAACGCACATCTGATGTTTTATTTAGTGCTTTTCTCTAGAGAACGTTGTGTCTAAACACACATCTGATGTTTTATTTAGTGCTTTTCTCTAGAGAACGTTGTGTCTAAACCCACATCTGATGTTTTATTTAGTGCTTTTCTCTAGAGAACGTTGTGTCTAAACCCACATCTGATGTTTTATTTAGTGCTTTTCTCTAGAGAACGTTGTGTCTAAACCCACATCTGATGTTTTATTTAGTGCTTTTCTCTAGAGAACGTTGTGTCTAAACCCACATCTGATGTTTTATTTAGTGCTTTTCTCTAGAGAACGTTGTGTCTAAACCCACATCTGATGTTTTATTTAGTGCTTTTCTCTAGAGAACGTTGTGTCTAAACACACATCTGATGTTTTATTTAGTGCTTTTCTCTAGAGAACGTTGTGTCTAAACACACATCTGATGTTTTATTTAGTGCTTTTCTCTAGAGAACGTTGTGTCTAAACCCACATCTGATGTTTTATTTAGTGCTTTTCTCTAGAGAACGTTGTGTCTAAAGGCACATCTGATGTTTATTTAGTGCTTTTCTCTAGAGAACGTTGTGTCTAAAGGCACATCTGATGTTTTATTTAGTGCTTTTCTCTAGAGAACGTTGTGTCTAAAGGCACATCTGATGTTTTGTTTAGTGCTTTTCTCTAGAGAACGTTGTGTCTAAAGGCACATCTGATGTTTTGTTTAGTGCTTTTCTCTAGAGAACGTTGTGTCTAAAGGCACATCTGATGTTTTGTTTAGTGCTTTTCTCTAGAGAACGTTGTGTCTAAACGCACATCTGATGTTTTGTTTAGTGCTTTTCTCTAGAGAACGTTGTGTCTAAACGCACATCTGATGTTTTATTTAGTGCTTTTCTCTAGAGAACGTTGTGTCTAAACCCACATCTGATGATTTATTTAGTGCTTTTCTCTAGAGAACGTTGTCTAAACCCACATCTGATGTTTTATTTAGTGCTTTTCTCTAGAGAACGTTGTGTCTAAACCCACATCTGATGTTTTATTTAGTGCTTTTCTCTAGAGAACGTTGTGTCTAAACCCACATCTGATGTTTTATTTAGTGCTTTTCTCTAGAGAGCGTTGTGTCTAAACCCACATCTGATGTTTTATTTAGTGCTTTTCTCTAGAGAGCGTTGTGTCTAAACCCACATCTGATGTTTTATTTAGTGCTTTTCTCTAGAGAACGTTGTGTCTAAACGCACATCTGATGTTTTATTTAGTGCTTTTCTCTAGAGAACGTTGTGTCTAAACGCACATCTGATGTTTTATTTAGTGCTTTTCTCTAGAGAACGTTGTGTCTAAAGGCACATCTGATGTTTTATTTAGTGCTTTTCTCTAGAGAACGTTGTGTCTAAAGGCACATCTGATGTTTATTTAGTGCTTTTCTCTAGAGAACGTTGTGTCTAAACGCACATCTGATGTTTTATTTAGTGCTTTTCTCTAGAGAACGTTGTGTCTAAACGCATATCTGATGTTTTATTTAGTGCTTTTCTCTAGAGAACGTTGTGTCTAAAGGCACATCTGATGTTTTATTTAGTGCTTTTCTCTAGAGAACGTTGTGTCTAAAGGCACATCTGATGTTTATTTAGTGCTTTTCTCTAGAGAACGTTGTGTCTAGACGCACATCTGATGTTTTATTTAGTGCTTTTCTCTAGAGAACGTTGTGTCTAGACGCACATCTGATGTTTTATTTAGTGCTTTTCTCTAGAGAACGTTGTGTCTAGACGCACATCTGATGTTTTATTTAGTGCTTTTCTCTAGAGAACGTTGTGTCTAAACGCACATCTGATGTTTTATTTAGTGCTTTTCTCTAGAGAACGTTGTGTCTAAACGCACATCTGATGTTTTATTTAGTGCTTTTCTCTAGAGAACGTTGTGTCTAAAGGCACATCTGATGATTTATTTAGTGCTTTTCTCTAGAGAACGTTGTGTCTAAACGCACATCTGATGTTTTATTTAGTGCTTTTCTCTAGAGAACGTTGTGTCTAAACGCACATCTGATGTTTTATTTAGTGCTTTTCTCTAGAGAACGTTGTGTCTAAAGGCACATCTGATGTTTTATTTAGTGCTTTTCTCTAGAGAACGTTGTGTCTAAAGGCACATCTGATGTTTATTTAGTGCTTTTCTCTAGAGAACGTTGTGTCTAGACGCACATCTGATGTTTTATTTAGTGCTTTTCTCTAGAGAACGTTGTGTCTAGACGCACATCTGATGTTTTATTTAGTGCTTTTCTCTAGAGAACGTTGTGTCTAAACGCACATCTGATGTTTTATTTAGTGCTTTTCTCTAGAGAACGTTGTGTCTAAACGCACATCTGATGTTTTATTTAGTGCTTTTCTCTAGAGAACGTTGTGTCTAAACGCACATCTGATGGTTTATTTAGTGCTTTTCTCTAGAGAACGTTGTGTCTAAAGGCACATCTGATGTTTATTTAGTGCTTTTCTCTAGAGAACGTTGTGTCTAAAGGCACATCTGATGTTTTATTTAGTGCTTTTCTCTAGAGAACGTTGTGTCTAAAGGCACATCTGATGTTTTATTTAGTGCTTTTCTCTAGAGAACGTTGTGTCTAAAGGCACATCTGATGTTTTATTTAGTGCTTTTCTCTAGAGAACGTTGTGTCTAAAGGCACATCTGATGTTTTATTTAGTGCTTTTCTCTAGAGAACGTTGTGTCTAAAGGCACATCTGATGTTTTATTTAGTGCTTTTCTCTAGAGAACGTTGTGTCTAAACACACATCTGATGTTTTATTTAGTGCTTTTCTCTAGAGAACGTTGTGTCTAAACACACATCTGATGTTTTATTTAGTGCTTTTCTCTAGAGAACGTTGTGTCTAAACCCACATCTGATGTTTTATTTAGTGCTTTTCTCTAAAGACACATCTGATGTTTTATTTAGTGCTTTTCTCTAGAGAACGTTGTGTCTAAACGCACATCTGATGTTTTATTTAGTGCTTTTCTCTAGAGAGCGTTGTGTCTAAACCCACATCTGATGTTTTATTTAGTGCTTTTCTCTAGAGAACGTTGTGTCTAAACGCACATCTGATGTTTTATTTAGTGCTTTTCTCTAGAGAGCGTTGTGTCTAAACCCACATCTGATGTTTTATTTAGTGCTTTTCTCTAGAGAGCGTTGTGTCTAAACCCACATCTGATGTTTTATTTAGTGCTTTTCTCTAGAGAACGTTGTGTCTAAACCCACATCTGATGTTTTATTTAGTGCTTTTCTCTAGAGAACGTTGTGTCTAAACCCACATCTGATGTTTTATTTAGTGCTTTTCTCTAGAGAACGTTGTGTCTAAACGCACATCTGATGTTTTATTTAGTGCTTTTCTCTAGAGAACGTTGTGTCTAAACGCACATCTGATGTTTTATTTAGTGCTTTTCTCTAGAGAACGTTGTGTCTAAACGCACATCTGATGTTTTATTTAGTGCTTTTCTCTAGAGAACGTTGTGTCTAAACGCACATCTGATGTTTTATTTAGTGCTTTTCTCTAGAGAACGTTGTGTCTAGACGCACATCTGATGTTTTATTTAGTGCTTTTCTCTAGAGAACGTTGTGTCTAAACGCACATCTGATGTTTTATTTAGTGCTTTTCTCTAGAGAACGTTGTGTCTAAACGCACATCTGATGTTTTATTTAGTGCTTTTCTCTAGAGAACGTTGTGTCTAAACGCACATCTGATGTTTTATTTAGTGCTTTTCTCTAGAGAACGTTGTGTCTAAAGGCACATCTGATGTTTTATTTAGTGCTTTTCTCTAGAGAACGTTGTGTCTAAACCCACATCTGATGTTTTATTTAGTGCTTTTCTCTAGAGAACGTTGTGTCTAAACCCACATCTGATGTTTTATTTAGTGCTTTTCTCTAGAGAACGTTGTGTCTAAACCCACATCTGATGTTTTATTTAGTGCTTTTCTCTAGAGAACGTTGTGTCTAAACCCACATCTGATGTTTTATTTAGTGCTTTTCTCTAGAGAACTTTTCTCTAGTGAACGTTGTGTGTAAACGCACATCTGATGTTTTATTTAGTGCTTTTCTCTAGAGAACGTTGTGTCTAAACCCACATCTGATGTTTTATTTAGTGCTTTTCTCTAGAGAACGTTGTGTCTAAACCCACATCTGATGTTTTATTTAGTGCTTTTCTCTAGAGAACGTTGTGTCTAAACCCACATCTGATGTTTTATTTAGTGCTTTTCTCTAGAGAGCGTTGTGTCTAAACCCACATCTGATGTTTTATTTAGTGCTTTTCTCTAGAGAACGTTGTGTCTAGACGCACATCTGATGTTTTATTTAGTGCTTTTCTCTAGAGAACGTTGTGTCTAGACGCACATCTGATGTTTTATTTAGTGCTTTTCTCTAGAGAACGTTGTGTCTAAACGCACATCTGATGTTTTATTTAGTGCTTTTCTCTAGAGAACGTTGTGTCTAAACGCACATCTGATGTTTTATTTAGTGCTTTTCTCTAGAGAACGTTGTGTCTAAACGCACATCTGATGATTTATTTTGTGCTTTTCTCTAGAGAACGTTGTGTCTAAACGCACATCTGATGTTTTATTTAGTGCTTTTCTCTAGAGAACATTGTGTCTAAAGGCACATCTGATGTTTTATTTAGTGCTTTTCTCTAGAGAACGTTGTGTCTAAACCCACATCTGATGTTTTATTTAGTGCTTTTCTCTAGAGAACGTTGTGTCTAAACCCACATCTGATGTTTTATTTAGTGCTTTTCTCTAGAGAACGTTGTGTCTAAACCCACATCTGATGTTTTATTTAGTGCTTTTCTCTAGAGAACGTTGTGTCTAAACCCACATCTGATGTTTTATTTAGTGCTTTTCTCTAGAGAACGTTGTGTCTAAACCCACATCTGATGTTTTATTTAGTGCTTTTCTCTAGAGAACGTTGTGTCTAAACCCACATCTGATGTTTTATTTAGTGCTTTTCTCTAGAGAACTTTTCTCTAGAGAACGTTGTGTGTAAACGCACATCTGATGTTTTATTTAGTGCTTTTCTCTAGAGAACGTTGTGTCTAAACCCACATCTGATGTTTTATTTAGTGCTTTTCTCTAGAGAACGTTGTGTCTAAACCCACATCTGATGTTTTATTTAGTGCTTTTCTCTAGAGAGCGTTGTGTCTAAACCCACATCTGATGTTTTATTTAGTGCTTTTCTCTAGAGAGCGTTGTGTCTAAACCCACATCTGATGTTTTATTTAGTGCTTTTCTCTAGAGAACGTTGTGTCTAAACCCACATCTGATGTTTTATTTAGTGCTTTTCTCTAGAGAACGTTGTGTCTAAACCCACATCTGATGTTTTATTTAGTGCTTTTCTCTAGAGAACGTTGTGTCTAAACCCACATCTGATGTTTTATTTAGTGCTTTTCTCTAGAGAACGTTGTGTCTGAACGCACATCTGATGTTTTATTTAGTGCTTTTCTCTAGAGAGCGTTGTGTCTGAACGCACATCTGATGTTTTATTTAGTGCTTTTCTCTAGAGAGCGTTGTGTCTAAACGCACATCTGATGTTTTATTTAGTGCTTTTCTCTAGAGAACGTTGTGTCTAAACCCACATCTGATGTTTTATTTAGTGCTTTTCTCTAGAGAACGTTGTGTCTAAAGGCACATCTGATGTTTTATTTAGTGCTTTTCTCTAGAGAACGTTGTGTCTAAAGGCACATCTGATGTTTTATTTAGTGCTTTTCTCTAGAGAACGTTGTGTCTAAAGGCACATCTGATGTTTTATTTAGTGCTTTTCTCTAGAGAACGTTGTGTCTAAACCCACATCTGATGTTTTATTTAGTGCTTTTCTCTAGAGAACGTTGTGTCTAAACGCACATCTGATGTTTTATTTAGTGCTTTTCTCTAGAGAACGTTGTGTCTAAACGCACATCTGATGTTTTATTTAGTGCTTTTCTCTAGAGAACGTTGTGTCTAAACGCACATCTGATGTTTTATTTAGTGCTTTTCTCTAGAGAACGTTGTGTCTAAACGCACATCTGATGTTTTATTTAGTGCTTTTCTCTAGAGAACGTTGTGTCTAAAGGCACATCTGATGTTTTATTTAGTGCTTTTCTCTAGAGAACGTTGTGTCTAAAGGCACATCTGATGTTTTATTTAGTGCTTTTCTCTAGAGAACGTTGTGTCTAAACGCACATCTGATGATTTATTTAGTGCTTTTCTCTAGAGAACGTTGTGTCTAAACGCACATCTGATGTTTTATTTAGTGCTTTTCTCTAGAGAACGTTGTGTCTAAACGCACATCTGATGTTTTATTTAGTGCTTTTCTCTAGAGAACGTTGTGTCTAAACGCACATCTGATGATTTATTTAGTGCTTTTCTCTAGAGAACGTTGTGTCTAAACCCACATCTGATGTTTTATTTAGTGCTTTTCTCTAGAGAACGTTGTGTCTAAACGCACATCTGATGTTTTATTTAGTGCTTTTCTCTAGAGAACGTTGTGTCTAAACGCACATCTGATGTTTTGTTTAGTGCTTTTCTCTAGAGAACGTTGTGTCTAAACGCACATCTGATGTTTTGTTTAGTGCTTTTCTCTAGAGAACGTTGTGTCTAAACGCACATCTGATGTTTTGTTTAGTGCTTTTCTCTAGAGAACGTTGTGTCTAAACGCACATCTGATGATTTGTTTAGTGCTTTTCTCTAGAGAACGTTGTGTCTAAACCCACATCTGATGTTTTGTTTAGTGCTTTTCTCTAGAGAACGTTGTGTCTAAACGCACATCTGATGTTTTGTTTAGTGCTTTTCTCTAGAGAACGTTGTGTCTAAACGCACATCTGATGTTTTGTTTAGTGCTTTTCTCTAGAGAACGTTGTGTCTAAACGCACATCTGATGTTTTGTTTAGTGCTTTTCTCTAGAGAACGTTGTGTCTAAACGCACATCTGATGTTTTGTTTAGTGCTTTTCTCTAGAGAACGTTGTGTCTAAACCCACATCTGATGTTTTATTTAGTGCTTTTCTCTAGAGAACGTTGTGTCTAAACGCACATCTGATGTTTTATTTAGTGCTTTTCTCTAGAGAACGTTGTGTCTAAACCCACATCTGATGTTTTATTTAGTGCTTTTCTCTAGAGAACGTTGTGTCTAAACCCACATCTGATGTTTTATTTAGTGCTTTTCTCTAGAGAACGTTGTGTCTAAACGCACATCTGATGTTTTATTTAGTGCTTTTCTCTAGAGAACGTTGTGTCTAAACCCACATCTGATGTTTTATTTAGTGCTTTTCTCTAGAGAACGTTGTGTCTAAACGCACATCTGATGTTTTATTTAGTGCTTTTCTCTAGAGAACGTTGTGTCTAAACACACATCTGATGTTTTATTTAGTGCTTTTCTCTAGAGAACGTTGTGTCTAAACCCACATCTGATGTTTTATTTAGTGCTTTTCTCTAGAGAACGTTGTGTCTAAACCCACATCTGATGTTTTATTTAGTGCTTTTCTCTAGAGAACGTTGTGTCTAAACCCACATCTGATGTTTTATTTAGTGCTTTTCTCTAGAGAACGTTGTGTCTAAACCCACATCTGATGTTTTATTTAGTGCTTTTCTCTAGAGAACGTTGTGTCTAAACCCACATCTGATGTTTTATTTAGTGCTTTTCTCTAGAGAACGTTGTGTCTAAACACACATCTGATGTTTTATTTAGTGCTTTTCTCTAGAGAACGTTGTGTCTAAACACACATCTGATGTTTTATTTAGTGCTTTTCTCTAGAGAACGTTGTGTCTAAACCCACATCTGATGTTTTATTTAGTGCTTTTCTCTAGAGAACGTTGTGTCTAAAGGCACATCTGATGTTTATTTAGTGCTTTTCTCTAGAGAACGTTGTGTCTAAAGGCACATCTGATGTTTTATTTAGTGCTTTTCTCTAGAGAACGTTGTGTCTAAAGGCACATCTGATGTTTTGTTTAGTGCTTTTCTCTAGAGAACGTTGTGTCTAAAGGCACATCTGATGTTTTGTTTAGTGCTTTTCTCTAGAGAACGTTGTGTCTAAAGGCACATCTGATGTTTTGTTTAGTGCTTTTCTCTAGAGAACGTTGTGTCTAAACGCACATCTGATGTTTTGTTTAGTGCTTTTCTCTAGAGAACGTTGTGTCTAAACGCACATCTGATGTTTTATTTAGTGCTTTTCTCTAGAGAACGTTGTGTCTAAACCCACATCTGATGATTTATTTAGTGCTTTTCTCTAGAGAACGTTGTCTAAACCCACATCTGATGTTTTATTTAGTGCTTTTCTCTAGAGAACGTTGTGTCTAAACCCACATCTGATGTTTTATTTAGTGCTTTTCTCTAGAGAACGTTGTGTCTAAACCCACATCTGATGTTTTATTTAGTGCTTTTCTCTAGAGAGCGTTGTGTCTAAACCCACATCTGATGTTTTATTTAGTGCTTTTCTCTAGAGAGCGTTGTGTCTAAACCCACATCTGATGTTTTATTTAGTGCTTTTCTCTAGAGAACGTTGTGTCTAAACGCACATCTGATGTTTTATTTAGTGCTTTTCTCTAGAGAACGTTGTGTCTAAACGCACATCTGATGTTTTATTTAGTGCTTTTCTCTAGAGAACGTTGTGTCTAAAGGCACATCTGATGTTTTATTTAGTGCTTTTCTCTAGAGAACGTTGTGTCTAAAGGCACATCTGATGTTTATTTAGTGCTTTTCTCTAGAGAACGTTGTGTCTAAACGCACATCTGATGTTTTATTTAGTGCTTTTCTCTAGAGAACGTTGTGTCTAAACGCACATCTGATGTTTTATTTAGTGCTTTTCTCTAGAGAACGTTGTGTCTAAAGGCACATCTGATGTTTTATTTAGTGCTTTTCTCTAGAGAACGTTGTGTCTAAAGGCACATCTGATGTTTATTTAGTGCTTTTCTCTAGAGAACGTTGTGTCTAGACGCACATCTGATGTTTTATTTAGTGCTTTTCTCTAGAGAACGTTGTGTCTAGACGCACATCTGATGTTTTATTTAGTGCTTTTCTCTAGAGAACGTTGTGTCTAGACGCACATCTGATGTTTTATTTAGTGCTTTTCTCTAGAGAACGTTGTGTCTAAACGCACATCTGATGTTTTATTTAGTGCTTTTCTCTAGAGAACGTTGTGTCTAAACGCACATCTGATGTTTTATTTAGTGCTTTTCTCTAGAGAACGTTGTGTCTAAAGGCACATCTGATGATTTATTTAGTGCTTTTCTCTAGAGAACGTTGTGTCTAAACGCACATCTGATGTTTTATTTAGTGCTTTTCTCTAGAGAACGTTGTGTCTAAACGCACATCTGATGTTTTATTTAGTGCTTTTCTCTAGAGAACGTTGTGTCTAAAGGCACATCTGATGTTTTATTTAGTGCTTTTCTCTAGAGAACGTTGTGTCTAAAGGCACATCTGATGTTTATTTAGTGCTTTTCTCTAGAGAACGTTGTGTCTAGACGCACATCTGATGTTTTATTTAGTGCTTTTCTCTAGAGAACGTTGTGTCTAGACGCACATCTGATGTTTTATTTAGTGCTTTTCTCTAGAGAACGTTGTGTCTAAACGCACATCTGATGTTTTATTTAGTGCTTTTCTCTAGAGAACGTTGTGTCTAAACGCACATCTGATGTTTTATTTAGTGCTTTTCTCTAGAGAACGTTGTGTCTAAACGCACATCTGATGGTTTATTTAGTGCTTTTCTCTAGAGAACGTTGTGTCTAAAGGCACATCTGATGTTTATTTAGTGCTTTTCTCTAGAGAACGTTGTGTCTAAAGGCACATCTGATGTTTTATTTAGTGCTTTTCTCTAGAGAACGTTGTGTCTAAAGGCACATCTGATGTTTTATTTAGTGCTTTTCTCTAGAGAACGTTGTGTCTAAAGGCACATCTGATGTTTTATTTAGTGCTTTTCTCTAGAGAACGTTGTGTCTAAAGGCACATCTGATGTTTTATTTAGTGCTTTTCTCTAGAGAACGTTGTGTCTAAAGGCACATCTGATGTTTTATTTAGTGCTTTTCTCTAGAGAACGTTGTGTCTAAACACACATCTGATGTTTTATTTAGTGCTTTTCTCTAGAGAACGTTGTGTCTAAACACACATCTGATGTTTTATTTAGTGCTTTTCTCTAGAGAACGTTGTGTCTAAACCCACATCTGATGTTTTATTTAGTGCTTTTCTCTAAAGACACATCTGATGTTTTATTTAGTGCTTTTCTCTAGAGAACGTTGTGTCTAAACGCACATCTGATGTTTTATTTAGTGCTTTTCTCTAGAGAGCGTTGTGTCTAAACCCACATCTGATGTTTTATTTAGTGCTTTTCTCTAGAGAACGTTGTGTCTAAACGCACATCTGATGTTTTATTTAGTGCTTTTCTCTAGAGAGCGTTGTGTCTAAACCCACATCTGATGTTTTATTTAGTGCTTTTCTCTAGAGAGCGTTGTGTCTAAACCCACATCTGATGTTTTATTTAGTGCTTTTCTCTAGAGAACGTTGTGTCTAAACCCACATCTGATGTTTTATTTAGTGCTTTTCTCTAGAGAACGTTGTGTCTAAACCCACATCTGATGTTTTATTTAGTGCTTTTCTCTAGAGAACGTTGTGTCTAAACGCACATCTGATGTTTTATTTAGTGCTTTTCTCTAGAGAACGTTGTGTCTAAACGCACATCTGATGTTTTATTTAGTGCTTTTCTCTAGAGAACGTTGTGTCTAAACGCACATCTGATGTTTTATTTAGTGCTTTTCTCTAGAGAACGTTGTGTCTAAACGCACATCTGATGTTTTATTTAGTGCTTTTCTCTAGAGAACGTTGTGTCTAGACGCACATCTGATGTTTTATTTAGTGCTTTTCTCTAGAGAACGTTGTGTCTAAACGCACATCTGATGTTTTATTTAGTGCTTTTCTCTAGAGAACGTTGTGTCTAAACGCACATCTGATGTTTTATTTAGTGCTTTTCTCTAGAGAACGTTGTGTCTAAACGCACATCTGATGTTTTATTTAGTGCTTTTCTCTAGAGAACGTTGTGTCTAAAGGCACATCTGATGTTTTATTTAGTGCTTTTCTCTAGAGAACGTTGTGTCTAAACCCACATCTGATGTTTTATTTAGTGCTTTTCTCTAGAGAACGTTGTGTCTAAACCCACATCTGATGTTTTATTTAGTGCTTTTCTCTAGAGAACGTTGTGTCTAAACCCACATCTGATGTTTTATTTAGTGCTTTTCTCTAGAGAACGTTGTGTCTAAACCCACATCTGATGTTTTATTTAGTGCTTTTCTCTAGAGAACTTTTCTCTAGTGAACGTTGTGTGTAAACGCACATCTGATGTTTTATTTAGTGCTTTTCTCTAGAGAACGTTGTGTCTAAACCCACATCTGATGTTTTATTTAGTGCTTTTCTCTAGAGAACGTTGTGTCTAAACCCACATCTGATGTTTTATTTAGTGCTTTTCTCTAGAGAACGTTGTGTCTAAACCCACATCTGATGTTTTATTTAGTGCTTTTCTCTAGAGAGCGTTGTGTCTAAACCCACATCTGATGTTTTATTTAGTGCTTTTCTCTAGAGAACGTTGTGTCTAGACGCACATCTGATGTTTTATTTAGTGCTTTTCTCTAGAGAACGTTGTGTCTAGACGCACATCTGATGTTTTATTTAGTGCTTTTCTCTAGAGAACGTTGTGTCTAAACGCACATCTGATGTTTTATTTAGTGCTTTTCTCTAGAGAACGTTGTGTCTAAACGCACATCTGATGTTTTATTTAGTGCTTTTCTCTAGAGAACGTTGTGTCTAAACGCACATCTGATGATTTATTTTGTGCTTTTCTCTAGAGAACGTTGTGTCTAAACGCACATCTGATGTTTTATTTAGTGCTTTTCTCTAGAGAACATTGTGTCTAAAGGCACATCTGATGTTTTATTTAGTGCTTTTCTCTAGAGAACGTTGTGTCTAAACCCACATCTGATGTTTTATTTAGTGCTTTTCTCTAGAGAACGTTGTGTCTAAACCCACATCTGATGTTTTATTTAGTGCTTTTCTCTAGAGAACGTTGTGTCTAAACCCACATCTGATGTTTTATTTAGTGCTTTTCTCTAGAGAACGTTGTGTCTAAACCCACATCTGATGTTTTATTTAGTGCTTTTCTCTAGAGAACGTTGTGTCTAAACCCACATCTGATGTTTTATTTAGTGCTTTTCTCTAGAGAACGTTGTGTCTAAACCCACATCTGATGTTTTATTTAGTGCTTTTCTCTAGAGAACTTTTCTCTAGAGAACGTTGTGTGTAAACGCACATCTGATGTTTTATTTAGTGCTTTTCTCTAGAGAACGTTGTGTCTAAACCCACATCTGATGTTTTATTTAGTGCTTTTCTCTAGAGAACGTTGTGTCTAAACCCACATCTGATGTTTTATTTAGTGCTTTTCTCTAGAGAGCGTTGTGTCTAAACCCACATCTGATGTTTTATTTAGTGCTTTTCTCTAGAGAGCGTTGTGTCTAAACCCACATCTGATGTTTTATTTAGTGCTTTTCTCTAGAGAACGTTGTGTCTAAACCCACATCTGATGTTTTATTTAGTGCTTTTCTCTAGAGAACGTTGTGTCTAAACCCACATCTGATGTTTTATTTAGTGCTTTTCTCTAGAGAACGTTGTGTCTAAACCCACATCTGATGTTTTATTTAGTGCTTTTCTCTAGAGAACGTTGTGTCTGAACGCACATCTGATGTTTTATTTAGTGCTTTTCTCTAGAGAGCGTTGTGTCTGAACGCACATCTGATGTTTTATTTAGTGCTTTTCTCTAGAGAGCGTTGTGTCTAAACGCACATCTGATGTTTTATTTAGTGCTTTTCTCTAGAGAACGTTGTGTCTAAACCCACATCTGATGTTTTATTTAGTGCTTTTCTCTAGAGAACGTTGTGTCTAAAGGCACATCTGATGTTTTATTTAGTGCTTTTCTCTAGAGAACGTTGTGTCTAAAGGCACATCTGATGTTTTATTTAGTGCTTTTCTCTAGAGAACGTTGTGTCTAAAGGCACATCTGATGTTTTATTTAGTGCTTTTCTCTAGAGAACGTTGTGTCTAAACCCACATCTGATGTTTTATTTAGTGCTTTTCTCTAGAGAACGTTGTGTCTAAACGCACATCTGATGTTTTATTTAGTGCTTTTCTCTAGAGAACGTTGTGTCTAAACGCACATCTGATGTTTTATTTAGTGCTTTTCTCTAGAGAACGTTGTGTCTAAACGCACATCTGATGTTTTATTTAGTGCTTTTCTCTAGAGAACGTTGTGTCTAAACGCACATCTGATGTTTTATTTAGTGCTTTTCTCTAGAGAACGTTGTGTCTAAACGCACATCTGATGTTTTATTTAGTGCTTTTCTCTAGAGAACGTTGTGTCTAAACGCACATCTGATGTTTATTTAGTGCTTTTCTCTAGAGAACGTTGTGTCTAAACGCACATCTGATGTTTTGTTTAGTGCTTTTCTCTAGAGAACGTTGTGTCTAAACCCACATCTGATGTTTTATTTAGTGCTTTTCTCTAGAGAACGTTGTGTCTAAACGCACATCTGATGTTTTGTTTAGTGCTTTTCTCTAGAGAACGTTGTGTCTAAACGCACATCTGATGTTTTGTTTAGTGCTTTTCTCTAGAGAACGTTGTGTCTAAACGCACATCTGATGTTTTATTTAGTGCTTTTCTCTAGAGAACGTTGTGTCTAAACACACATCTGATGTTTTATTTAGTGCTTTTCTCTAGAGAACGTTGTGTCTAAACACACATCTGATGTTTTATTTAGTGCTTTTCTCTAGAGAACGTTGTGTCTAAACCCACATCTGATGTTTTATTTAGTGCTTTTCTCTAGAGAACGTTGTGTCTAAAGGCACATCTGATGTTTTATTTAGTGCTTTTCTCTAGAGAACGTTGTGTCTAAACGCACATCTGATGTTTTATTTAGTGCTTTTCTCTAGAGAGCGTTGTGTCTAAACCCACATCTGATGTTTTATTTAGTGCTTTTCTCTAGAGAACGTTGTGTCTAAACGCACATCTGATGTTTTATTTAGTGCTTTTCTCTAGAGAGCGTTGTGTCTAAAACCACATCTGATGTTTTATTTAGTGCTTTTCTCTAGAGAGCGTTGTGTCTAAACCCACATCTGATGTTTTATTTAGTGCTTTTCTCTAGAGAACGTTGTGTCTAAACCCACATCTGATGTTTTATTTAGTGCTTTTCTCTAGAGAACGTTGTGTCTAAACCCACATCTGATGTTTTATTTAGTGCTTTTCTCTAGAGAACGTTGTGTCTAAACGCACATCTGATGTTTTATTTAGTGCTTTTCTCTAGAGAACGTTGTGTCTAAACGCACATCTGATGTTTTATTTAGTGCTTTTCTCTAGAGAACGTTGTGTCTAAACGCACATCTGATGTTTTATTTAGTGCTTTTCTCTAGAGAACGTTGTGTCTAAACGCACATCTGATGTTTTATTTAGTGCTTTTCTCTAGAGAACGTTGTGTCTAGACGCACATCTGATGTTTTATTTAGTGCTTTTCTCTAGAGAACGTTGTGTCTAGACGCACATCTGATGTTTTATTTAGTGCTTTTCTCTAGAGAACGTTGTGTCTAAAGGCACATCTGATGTTTTATTTAGTGCTTTTCTCTAGAGAACGTTGTGTCTAAAGGCACATCTGATGTTTTATTTAGTGCTTTTCTCTAGAGAACGTTGTGTCTAGACGCACATCTGATGTTTTATTTAGTGCTTTTCTCTAGAGAACGTTGTGTCTAAACGCACATCTGATGTTTTATTTAGTGCTTTTCTCTAGAGAACGTTGTGTCTAAACGCACATCTGATGTTTTATTTAGTGCTTTTCTCTAGAGAACGTTGTGTCTAAACGCACATCTGATGTTTTATTTAGTGCTTTTCTCTAGAGAACGTTGTGTCTAACGGCACATCTGATGTTTTATTTAGTGCTTTTCTCTAGAGAACGTTGTGTCTAAACCCACATCTGATGTTTTATTTAGTGCTTTTCTCTAGAGAACGTTGTGTCTAAACCCACATCTGATGTTTTATTTAGTGCTTTTCTCTAGAGAACGTTGTGTCTAAACCCACATCTGATGTTTTATTTAGTGCTTTTCTCTAGAGAACGTTGTGTCTAAACCCACATCTGATGTTTTATTTAGTGCTTTTCTCTAGAGAACTTTTCTCTAGAGAACGTTGTGTGTAAACGCACATCTGATGTTTTATTTAGTGCTTTTCTCTAGAGAACGTTGTGTCTAAACCCACATCTGATGTTTTATTTAGTGCTTTTCTCTAGAGAACGTTGTGTCTAAACCCACATCTGATGTTTTATTTAGTGCTTTTCTCTAGAGAACGTTGTGTCTAAACCCACATCTGATGTTTTATTTAGTGCTTTTCTCTAGAGAGCGTTGTGTCTAAACCCACATCTGATGTTTTATTTAGTGCTTTTCTCTAGAGAACGTTGTGTCTAGACGCACATCTGATGTTTTATTTAGTGCTTTTCTCTAGAGAACGTTGTGTCTAGACGCACATCTGATGTTTTATTTAGTGCTTTTCTCTAGAGAACGTTGTGTCTAAACGCACATCTGATGTTTTATTTAGTGCTTTTCTCTAGAGAACGTGTCTAAACGCACATCTGATGTTTTATTTAGTGCTTTTCTCTAGAGAACGTTGTGTCTAAACGCACATCTGATGATTTATTTGTGCTTTTCTCTAGAGAACGTTGTGTCTAAACGCACATCTGATGTTTTATTTAGTGCTTTTCTCTAGAGAACGTTGTGTCTAAAGGCACATCTGATGTTTTATTTAGTGCTTTTCTCTAGAGAACGTTGTGTCTAAACCCACATCTGATGTTTTATTTAGTGCTTTTCTCTAGAGAACGTTGTGTCTAAACCCACATCTGATGTTTTATTTAGTGCTTTTCTCTAGAGAACGTTGTGTCTAAACCCACATCTGATGTTTTATTTAGTGCTTTTCTCTAGAGAACGTTGTGTCTAAACCCACATCTGATGTTTTATTTAGTGCTTTTCTCTAGAGAACTTTTCTCTAGAGAACGTTGTGTGTAAACGCACATCTGATGTTTTATTTAGTGCTTTTCTCTAGAGAACGTTGTGTCTAAACCCACATCTGATGTTTTATTTAGTGCTTTTCTCTAGAGAACGTTGTGTCTAAACCCACATCTGATGTTTTATTTAGTGCTTTTCTCTAGAGAACGTTGTGTCTAAACCCACATCTGATGTTTTATTTAGTGCTTTTCTCTAGAGAGCGTTGTGTCTAAACCCACATCTGATGTTTTATTTAGTGCTTTTCTCTAGAGAACGTTGTGTCTAAACGCACATCTGATGTTTTGTTTAGTGCTTTTCTCTAGAGAACGTTGTGTCTAAACCCACATCTGATGTTTTATTTAGTGCTTTTCTCTAGAGAACGTTGTGTCTAAACCCACATCTGATGTTTTATTTAGTGCTTTTCTCTAGAGAACGTTGTGTGTAAACGCACATCTGATGTTTTATTTAGTGCTTTTCTCTAGAGAACGTTGTGTGTAAACGCACATCTGATGTTTTATTTAGTGCTTTTCTCTAGAGAACGTTGTGTCTAAACGCACATCTGATGTTTTATTTAGTGCTTTTCTCTAGAGAGCGTTGTGTCTAAACCCACATCTGATGTTTTATTTAGTGCTTTTCTCTAGAGAGCGTTGTGTCTAAACGCACATCTGATGTTTTATTTAGTGCTTTTCTCTAGAGAACGTTGTGTCTAAACCCACATCTGATGTTTTATTTAGTGCTTTTCTCTAGAGAACGTTGTGTCTAAAGGCACATCTGATGTTTTATTTAGTGCTTTTCTCTAGAGAACGTTGTGTCTAAACGCACATCTGATGTTTTATTTAGTGCTTTTCTCTAGAGAACGTTGTGTCTAAAGGCACATCTGATGTTTTATTTAGTGCTTTTCTCTAGAGAACGTTGTGTCTAAACGCACATCTGATGTTTTATTTAGTGCTTTTCTCTAGAGAACGTTGTGTCTAAACCCACATCTGATGTTTTATTTAGTGCTTTTCTCTAGAGAACGTTGTGTCTAAACGCACATCTGATGTTTTATTTAGTGCTTTTCTCTAGAGAACGTTGTGTCTAAACGCACATCTGATGTTTTATTTAGTGCTTTTCTCTAGAGAACGTTGTGTCTAAACGCACATCTGATGTTTATTTAGTGCTTTTCTCTAGAGAACGTTGTGTCTAAACGCACATCTGATGTTTTGTTTAGTGCTTTTCTCTAGAGAACGTTGTGTCTAAACCCACATCTGATGTTTTGTTTAGTGCTTTTCTCTAGAGAACGTTGTGTCTAAACGCACATCTGATGTTTTGTTTAGTGCTTTTCTCTAGAGAACGTTGTGTCTAAACGCACATCTGATGTTTTGTTTAGTGCTTTTCTCTAGAGAACGTTGTGTCTAAACGCACATCTGATGTTTTATTTAGTGCTTTTCTCTAGAGAACGTTGTGTCTAAACGCACATCTGATGTTTTATTTAGTGCTTTTCTCTAGAGAACGTTGTGTCTAAACGCACATCTGATGTTTATTTAGTGCTTTTCTCTAGAGAACGTTGTGTCTAAACGCACATCTGATGTTTTATTTAGTGCTTTTCTCTAGAGAACGTTGTGTCTAAACGCACATCTGATGTTTTGTTTAGTGCTTTTCTCTAGAGAACGTTGTGTCTAAACCCACATCTGATGTTTATTTAGTGCTTTTCTCTAGAGAACGTTGTGTCTAAACCCACATCTGATGTTTTATTTAGTGCTTTTCTCTAGAGAACGTTGTGTCTAAACGCACATCTGATGTTTTGTTTAGTGCTTTTCTCTAGAGAACGTTGTGTCTAAACACACATCTGATGTTTTATTTAGTGCTTTTCTCTAGAGAACGTTGTGTCTAAACCCACATCTGATGTTTTGTTTAGTGCTTTTCTCTAGAGAACGTTGTGTCTAAACACACATCTGATGTTTTGTTTAGTGCTTTTCTCTAGAGAACGTTGTGTCTAAACCCACATCTGATGTTTTATTTAGTGCTTTTCTCTAGAGAACGTTGTGTCTAAACCCACATCTGATGTTTTGTTTAGTGCTTTTCTCTAGAGAACGTTGTGTCTAAACGCACATCTGATGTTTTGTTTAGTGCTTTTCTCTAGAGAACGTTGTGTCTAAACGCACATCTGATGTTTTGTTTAGTGCTTTTCTCTAGAGAACGTTGTGTCTAAACGCACATCTGATGTTTTGTTTAGTGCTTTTCTCTAGAGAACGTTGTGTCTAAACGCACATCTGATGTTTTATTTAGTGCTTTTCTCTAGAGAACGTTGTGTCTAAACGCACATCTGATGTTTTATTTAGTGCTTTTCTCTAGAGAACGTTGTGTCTAAACGCACATCTGATGTTTTATTTAGTGCTTTTCTCTAGAGAACGTTGTGTCTAAACGCACATCTGATGTTTTATTTAGTGCTTTTCTCTAGAGAACGTTGTGTCTAAACCCACATCTGATGTTTATTTAGTGCTTTTCTCTAGAGAACGTTGTGTCTAAACGCACATCTGATGTTTTGTTTAGTGCTTTTCTCTAGAGAACGTTGTGTCTAAACCCACATCTGATGTTTATTTAGTGCTTTTCTCTAGAGAACGTTGTGTCTAAACCCACATCTGATGTTTTATTTAGTGCTTTTCTCTAGAGAACGTTGTGTCTAAACGCACATCTGATGTTTTGTTTAGTGCTTTTCTCTAGAGAACGTTGTGTCTAAACACACATCTGATGTTTTGTTTAGTGCTTTTCTCTAGAGAACGTTGTGTCTAAACCCACATCTGATGTTTTGTTTAGTGCTTTTCTCTAGAGAACGTTGTGTCTAAACCCACATCTGATGTTTTGTTTAGTGCTTTTCTCTAGAGAACGTTGTGTCTAAACACACATCTGATGTTTTGTTTAGTGCTTTTCTCTAGAGAACGTTGTGTCTAAACCCACATCTGATGTTTTGTTTAGTGCTTTTCTCTAGAGAACGTTGTGTCTAAACGCACATCTGATGTTTTATTTAGTGCTTTTCTCTAGAGAACGTTGTGTCTAAACGCACATCTGATGTTTTATTTAGTGCTTTTCTCTAGAGAACGTTGTGTCTAAACGCACATCTGATGTTTTATTTAGTGCTTTTCTCTAGAGAACGTTGTGTCTAAACGCACATCTGATGTTTTATTTAGTGCTTTTCTCTAGAGAACGTTGTGTCTAGACGCACATCTGATGTTTTATTTAGTGCTTTTCTCTAGAGAACGTTGTGTCTAGACGCACATCTGATGTTTTATTTAGTGCTTTTCTCTAGAGAACGTTGTGTCTAAACGCACATCTGATGTTTTATTTAGTGCTTTTCTCTAGAGAACGTTGTGTCTAAACGCACATCTGATGTTTTATTTAGTGCTTTTCTCTAGAGAACGTTGTGTCTAAACGCACATCTGATGTTTTATTTAGTGCTTTTCTCTAGAGAACGTTGTGTCTAAAGGCACATCTGATGTTTTATTTAGTGCTTTTCTCTAGAGAACGTTGTGTCTAAACCCACATCTGATGTTTTATTTAGTGCTTTTCTCTAGAGAACGTTGTGTCTAAACCCACATCTGATGTTTTATTTAGTGCTTTTCTCTAGAGAACGTTGTGTCTAAACCCACATCTGATGTTTTATTTAGTGCTTTTCTCTAGAGAACGTTGTGTCTAAACCCACATCTGATGTTTTATTTAGTGCTTTTCTCTAGAGAACTTTTCTCTAGAGAACGTTGTGTGTAAACGCACATCTGATGTTTTATTTAGTGCTTTTCTCTAGAGAACGTTGTGTCTAAACCCACATCTGATGTTTTATTTAGTGCTTTTCTCTAGAGAACGTTGTGTCTAAACCCACATCTGATGTTTTATTTAGTGCTTTTCTCTAGAGAACGTTGTGTCTAAACCCACATCTGATGTTTTATTTAGTGCTTTTCTCTAGAGAGCGTTGTGTCTAAACCCACATCTGATGTTTTATTTAGTGCTTTTCTCTAGAGAACGTTGTGTCTAGACGCACATCTGATGTTTTATTTAGTGCTTTTCTCTAGAGAACGTTGTGTCTAGACGCACATCTGATGTTTTATTTAGTGCTTTTCTCTAGAGAACGTTGTGTCTAAACGCACATCTGATGTTTTATTTAGTGCTTTTCTCTAGAGAACGTTGTGTCTAAACGCACATCTGATGTTTTATTTAGTGCTTTTCTCTAGAGAACGTTGTGTCTAAACGCACATCTGATGATTTATTTTGTGCTTTTCTCTAGAGAACGTTGTGTCTAAACGCACATCTGATGTTTTATTTAGTGCTTTTCTCTAGAGAACATTGTGTCTAAAGGCACATCTGATGTTTTATTTAGTGCTTTTCTCTAGAGAACGTTGTGTCTAAACCCACATCTGATGTTTTATTTAGTGCTTTTCTCTAGAGAACGTTGTGTCTAAACCCACATCTGATGTTTTATTTAGTGCTTTTCTCTAGAGAACGTTGTGTCTAAACCCACATCTGATGTTTTATTTAGTGCTTTTCTCTAGAGAACGTTGTGTCTAAACCCACATCTGATGTTTTATTTAGTGCTTTTCTCTAGAGAACGTTGTGTCTAAACCCACATCTGATGTTTTATTTAGTGCTTTTCTCTAGAGAACGTTGTGTCTAAACCCACATCTGATGTTTTATTTAGTGCTTTTCTCTAGAGAACTTTTCTCTAGAGAACGTTGTGTGTAAACGCACATCTGATGTTTTATTTAGTGCTTTTCTCTAGAGAACGTTGTGTCTAAACCCACATCTGATGTTTTATTTAGTGCTTTTCTCTAGAGAGCGTTGTGTCTAAACCCACATCTGATGTTTTATTTAGTGCTTTTCTCTAGAGAGCGTTGTGTCTAAACCCACATCTGATGTTTTATTTAGTGCTTTTCTCTAGAGAGCGTTGTGTCTAAACCCACATCTGATGTTTTATTTAGTGCTTTTCTCTAGAGAACGTTGTGTCTAAACCCACATCTGATGTTTTATTTAGTGCTTTTCTCTAGAGAACGTTGTGTCTAAACCCACATCTGATGTTTTATTTAGTGCTTTTCTCTAGAGAACGTTGTGTCTAAACCCACATCTGATGTTTTATTTAGTGCTTTTCTCTAGAGAACGTTGTGTCTGAACGCACATCTGATGTTTTATTTAGTGCTTTTCTCTAGAGAGCGTTGTGTCTGAACGCACATCTGATGTTTTATTTAGTGCTTTTCTCTAGAGAGCGTTGTGTCTAAACGCACATCTGATGTTTTATTTAGTGCTTTTCTCTAGAGAACGTTGTGTCTAAACCCACATCTGATGTTTTATTTAGTGCTTTTCTCTAGAGAACGTTGTGTCTAAAGGCACATCTGATGTTTTATTTAGTGCTTTTCTCTAGAGAACGTTGTGTCTAAAGGCACATCTGATGTTTTATTTAGTGCTTTTCTCTAGAGAACGTTGTGTCTAAACCCACATCTGATGTTTTATTTAGTGCTTTTCTCTAGAGAACGTTGTGTCTAAACGCACATCTGATGTTTTATTTAGTGCTTTTCTCTAGAGAACGTTGTGTCTAAACGCACATCTGATGTTTTATTTAGTGCTTTTCTCTAGAGAACGTTGTGTCTAAACGCACATCTGATGTTTTATTTAGTGCTTTTCTCTAGAGAACGTTGTGTCTAAACGCACATCTGATGTTTTATTTAGTGCTTTTCTCTAGAGAACGTTGTGTCTAAACGCACATCTGATGTTTTATTTAGTGCTTTTCTCTAGAGAACGTTGTGTCTAAACGCACATCTGATGTTTATTTAGTGCTTTTCTCTAGAGAACGTTGTGTCTAAACGCACATCTGATGTTTTGTTTAGTGCTTTTCTCTAGAGAACGTTGTGTCTAAACCCACATCTGATGTTTTATTTAGTGCTTTTCTCTAGAGAACGTTGTGTCTAAACGCACATCTGATGTTTTATTTAGTGCTTTTCTCTAGAGAACGTTGTGTCTAAACGCACATCTGATGTTTTGTTTAGTGCTTTTCTCTAGAGAACGTTGTGTCTAGACGCACATCTGATGTTTTGTTTAGTGCTTTTCTCTAGAGAACGTTGTGTCTAAACGCACATCTGATGTTTTATTTAGTGCTTTTCTCTAGAGAACGTTGTGTCTAAACACACATCTGATGTTTTATTTAGTGCTTTTCTCTAGAGAACGTTGTGTCTAAACACACATCTGATGTTTTATTTAGTGCTTTTCTCTAGAGAACGTTGTGTCTAAACCCACATCTGATGTTTTATTTAGTGCTTTTCTCTAGAGAACGTTGTGTCTAAAGGCACATCTGATGTTTTATTTAGTGCTTTTCTCTAGAGAACGTTGTGTCTAAACGCACATCTGATGTTTTATTTAGTGCTTTTCTCTAGAGAGCGTTGTGTCTAAACCCACATCTGATGTTTTATTTAGTGCTTTTCTCTAGAGAGCGTTGTGTCTAAACGCACATCTGATGTTTTATTTAGTGCTTTTCTCTAGAGAGCGTTGTGTCTAAAACCACATCTGATGTTTTATTTAGTGCTTTTCTCTAGAGAGCGTTGTGTCTAAACCCACATCTGATGTTTTATTTAGTGCTTTTCTCTAGAGAACGTTGTGTCTAAACCCACATCTGATGTTTTATTTAGTGCTTTTCTCTAGAGAACGTTGTGTCTAAACCCACATCTGATGTTTTATTTAGTGCTTTTCTCTAGAGAACGTTGTGTCTAAACGCACATCTGATGTTTTATTTAGTGCTTTTCTCTAGAGAACGTTGTGTCTAAACGCACATCTGATGTTTTATTTAGTGCTTTTCTCTAGAGAACGTTGTGTCTAAACGCACATCTGATGTTTTATTTAGTGCTTTTCTCTAGAGAACGTTGTGTCTAAACGCACATCTGATGTTTTATTTAGTGCTTTTCTCTAGAGAACGTTGTGTCTAGACGCACATCTGATGTTTTATTTAGTGCTTTTCTCTAGAGAACGTTGTGTCTAGACGCACATCTGATGTTTTATTTAGTGCTTTTCTCTAGAGAACGTTGTGTCTAAAGGCACATCTGATGTTTTATTTAGTGCTTTTCTCTAGAGAACGTTGTGTCTAAAGGCACATCTGATGTTTTATTTAGTGCTTTTCTCTAGAGAACGTTGTGTCTAAAGGCACATCTGATGTTTTATTTAGTGCTTTTCTCTAGAGAACGTTGTGTCTAAACGCACATCTGATGTTTTATTTAGTGCTTTTCTCTAGAGAACGTTGTGTCTAAACGCACATCTGATGTTTTATTTAGTGCTTTTCTCTAGAGAACGTTGTGTCTAAACGCACATCTGATGTTTTATTTAGTGCTTTTCTCTAGAGAACGTTGTGTCTAAACGCACATCTGATGTTTTATTTAGTGCTTTTCTCTAGAGAACGTTGTGTCTAACGGCACATCTGATGTTTTATTTAGTGCTTTTCTCTAGAGAACGTTGTGTCTAAACCCACATCTGATGTTTTATTTAGTGCTTTTCTCTAGAGAACGTTGTGTCTAAACCCACATCTGATGTTTTATTTAGTGCTTTTCTCTAGAGAACGTTGTGTCTAAACCCACATCTGATGTTTTATTTAGTGCTTTTCTCTAGAGAACTTTTCTCTAGAGAACGTTGTGTGTAAACGCACATCTGATGTTTTATTTAGTGCTTTTCTCTAGAGAACGTTGTGTCTAAACCCACATCTGATGTTTTATTTAGTGCTTTTCTCTAGAGAACGTTGTGTCTAAACCCACATCTGATGTTTTATTTAGTGCTTTTCTCTAGAGAACGTTGTGTCTAAACCCACATCTGATGTTTTATTTAGTGCTTTTCTCTAGAGAGCGTTGTGTCTAAACCCACATCTGATGTTTTATTTAGTGCTTTTCTCTAGAGAACGTTGTGTCTAGACGCACATCTGATGTTTTATTTAGTGCTTTTCTCTAGAGAACGTTGTGTCTAGACGCACATCTGATGTTTTATTTAGTGCTTTTCTCTAGAGAACGTTGTGTCTAAACGCACATCTGATGTTTTATTTAGTGCTTTTCTCTAGAGAACGTGTCTAAACGCACATCTGATGTTTTATTTAGTGCTTTTCTCTAGAGAACGTTGTGTCTAAACGCACATCTGATGATTTATTTGTGCTTTTCTCTAGAGAACGTTGTGTCTAAACGCACATCTGATGTTTTATTTAGTGCTTTTCTCTAGAGAACGTTGTGTCTAAAGGCACATCTGATGTTTTATTTAGTGCTTTTCTCTAGAGAACGTTGTGTCTAAACCCACATCTGATGTTTTATTTAGTGCTTTTCTCTAGAGAACGTTGTGTCTAAACCCACATCTGATGTTTTATTTAGTGCTTTTCTCTAGAGAACGTTGTGTCTAAACCCACATCTGATGTTTTATTTAGTGCTTTTCTCTAGAGAACGTTGTGTCTAAACCCACATCTGATGTTTTATTTAGTGCTTTTCTCTAGAGAACTTTTCTCTAGAGAACGTTGTGTGTAAACGCACATCTGATGTTTTATTTAGTGCTTTTCTCTAGAGAACGTTGTGTCTAAACCCACATCTGATGTTTTATTTAGTGCTTTTCTCTAGAGAACGTTGTGTCTAAACCCACATCTGATGTTTTATTTAGTGCTTTTCTCTAGAGAACGTTGTGTCTAAACCCACATCTGATGTTTTATTTAGTGCTTTTCTCTAGAGAGCGTTGTGTCTAAACCCACATCTGATGTTTTATTTAGTGCTTTTCTCTAGAGAACGTTGTGTCTAAACGCACATCTGATGTTTTGTTTAGTGCTTTTCTCTAGAGAACGTTGTGTCTAAACCCACATCTGATGTTTTATTTAGTGCTTTTCTCTAGAGAACGTTGTGTCTAAACCCACATCTGATGTTTTATTTAGTGCTTTTCTCTAGAGAACGTTGTGTGTAAACGCACATCTGATGTTTTATTTAGTGCTTTTCTCTAGAGAACGTTGTGTCTAAACGCACATCTGATGTTTTATTTAGTGCTTTTCTCTAGAGAACGTTGTGTCTAAACGCACATCTGATGTTTTATTTAGTGCTTTTCTCTAGAGAGCGTTGTGTCTAAACCCACATCTGATGTTTTATTTAGTGCTTTTCTCTAGAGAGCGTTGTGTCTAAACGCACATCTGATGTTTTATTTAGTGCTTTTCTCTAGAGAACGTTGTGTCTAAACCCACATCTGATGTTTTATTTAGTGCTTTTCTCTAGAGAACGTTGTGTCTAAAGGCACATCTGATGTTTTATTTAGTGCTTTTCTCTAGAGAACGTTGTGTCTAAACGCACATCTGATGTTTTATTTAGTGCTTTTCTCTAGAAAACGTTGTGTCTAAAGGCACATCTGATGTTTTATTTAGTGCTTTTCTCTAGAGAACGTTGTGTCTAAACGCACATCTGATGTTTTATTTAGTGCTTTTCTCTAGAGAACGTTGTGTCTAAACCCACATCTGATGTTTTATTTAGTGCTTTTCTCTAGAGAACGTTGTGTCTAAACGCACATCTGATGTTTTATTTAGTGCTTTTCTCTAGAGAACGTTGTGTCTAAACGCACATCTGATGTTTTATTTAGTGCTTTTCTCTAGAGAACGTTGTGTCTAAACGCACATCTGATGTTTATTTAGTGCTTTTCTCTAGAGAACGTTGTGTCTAAACGCACATCTGATGTTTTGTTTAGTGCTTTTCTCTAGAGAACGTTGTGTCTAAACCCACATCTGATGTTTTGTTTAGTGCTTTTCTCTAGAGAACGTTGTGTCTAAACGCACATCTGATGTTTTGTTTAGTGCTTTTCTCTAGAGAACGTTGTGTCTAAACGCACATCTGATGTTTTGTTTAGTGCTTTTCTCTAGAGAACGTTGTGTCTAAACGCACATCTGATGTTTTATTTAGTGCTTTTCTCTAGAGAACGTTGTGTCTAAACGCACATCTGATGTTTTATTTAGTGCTTTTCTCTAGAGAACGTTGTGTCTAAACGCACATCTGATGTTTATTTAGTGCTTTTCTCTAGAGAACGTTGTGTCTAAACGCACATCTGATGTTTTATTTAGTGCTTTTCTCTAGAGAACGTTGTGTCTAAACCCACATCTGATGTTTATTTAGTGCTTTTCTCTAGAGAACGTTGTGTCTAAACGCACATCTGATGTTTTGTTTAGTGCTTTTCTCTAGAGAACGTTGTGTCTAAACCCACATCTGATGTTTATTTAGTGCTTTTCTCTAGAGAACGTTGTGTCTAAACCCACATCTGATGTTTTATTTAGTGCTTTTCTCTAGAGAACGTTGTGTCTAAACGCACATCTGATGTTTTGTTTAGTGCTTTTCTCTAGAGAACGTTGTGTCTAAACACACATCTGATGTTTTATTTAGTGCTTTTCTCTAGAGAACGTTGTGTCTAAACCCACATCTGATGTTTTGTTTAGTGCTTTTCTCTAGAGAACGTTGTGTCTAAACACACATCTGATGTTTTGTTTAGTGCTTTTCTCTAGAGAACGTTGTGTCTAAACCCACATCTGATGTTTTATTTAGTGCTTTTCTCTAGAGAACGTTGTGTCTAAACCCACATCTGATGTTTTGTTTAGTGCTTTTCTCTAGAGAACGTTGTGTCTAAACGCACATCTGATGTTTTGTTTAGTGCTTTTCTCTAGAGAACGTTGTGTCTAAACGCACATCTGATGTTTTGTTTAGTGCTTTTCTCTAGAGAACGTTGTGTCTAAACGCACATCTGATGTTTTATTTAGTGCTTTTCTCTAGAGAACGTTGTGTCTAAACGCACATCTGATGTTTTATTTAGTGCTTTTCTCTAGAGAACGTTGTGTCTAAACGCACATCTGATGTTTATTTAGTGCTTTTCTCTAGAGAACGTTGTGTCTAAACGCACATCTGATGTTTTATTTAGTGCTTTTCTCTAGAGAACGTTGTGTCTAAACCCACATCTGATGTTTATTTAGTGCTTTTCTCTAGAGAACGTTGTGTCTAAACGCACATCTGATGTTTTGTTTAGTGCTTTTCTCTAGAGAACGTTGTGTCTAAACCCACATCTGATGTTTATTTAGTGCTTTTCTCTAGAGAACGTTGTGTCTAAACCCACATCTGATGTTTTATTTAGTGCTTTTCTCTAGAGAACGTTGTGTCTAAACGCACATCTGATGTTTTGTTTAGTGCTTTTCTCTAGAGAACGTTGTGTCTAAACACACATCTGATGTTTTATTTAGTGCTTTTCTCTAGAGAACGTTGTGTCTAAACCCACATCTGATGTTTTGTTTAGTGCTTTTCTCTAGAGAACGTTGTGTCTAAACACACATCTGATGTTTTGTTTAGTGCTTTTCTCTAGAGAACGTTGTGTCTAAACACACATCTGATGTTTTATTTAGTGCTTTTCTCTAGAGAACGTTGTGTCTAAACCCACATCTGATGTTTTGTTTAGTGCTTTTCTCTAGAGAACGTTGTGTCTAAACCCACATCTGATGTTTTATTTAGTGCTTTTCTCTAGAGAACGTTGTGTCTAAACCCACATCTGATGTTTTGTTTAGTGCTTTTCTCTAGAGAACGTTGTGTCTAAACACACATCTGATGTTTTATTAGAACGTTGTGTCTAAACCCACATCTGATGTTTTATTTAGTGCTTTTCTCTAGAGAACGTTGTGTCTAAACACACATCTGATGTTTTATTTAGTGCTTTTCTCTAGAGAACGTTGTGTCTAAACCCACATCTGATGTTTTATTTAGTGCTTTTCTCTAGAGAGCGTTGTGTCTAAACCCACATCTGATGTTTTATTTAGTGCTTTTCTCTAGAGAACGTTGTGTCTAAACCCACATCTGATGTTTTATTTAGTGCTTTTCTCTAGAGAACGTTGTGTCTAAACCCACATCTGATGTTTTGTTTAGTGCTTTTCTCTAGAGAACGTTGTGTCTAAACAGGGCCTGTTGTACAGCAGGTCTTCAATGTATTTTTCAGGCCCAGGACCCCTTAGCTGAGAGAGAGATGAAGCAGGGACCCCCCAGGGACCCCCCACTACTACTGTTGCAGATTCAACTTCTTCATAGATTTCATAGAAGCTTCATAGACTTGTTTTATTGTTTGTTTACACATTATCTTTTCTATGAATACGTTGGATTCATTTAACCACTTAAACCCTCAATTTGTAGTAAACTTAACCGTTGGCTCTGTACTTGCTTTGCTCTTTTTTCCCTCTACACCAAACCTCTTTGCCAAAAATAGCCGATCTGCAAGCTCACAACGTGTCACGCTACAATGCGTTGAGAGCTTGTAAATCTGCTAATTCCCCCCCAGAATAGGGATGCTGGGGTTCAAGTGGTGAATGTAAAAAAGGGTTAGGGACCAGTCTAAATTTACATAAGGGGGGGTATGGAGGAAAATAGGGGAGGGTCATGCCTTTCTAATTTTGGTCCAAGGGAGGGTCAGCTAATTTTACTTTGAATCCAAGGGAGGGTCATGCAATTTTGAATTGATAAAATAGTCCGTTTTTTATATACCTTTTTAGTACAGCAGAACAGTGGTCAATGACCCCTCTCCATTTCAAAGGATACAAAGAATTCAAATCAAGTAACACCTTGTCTATTTAGAATCAATGACGGTCGTTAACAAGCCATCAACGCACAGCGAGTGTGAACGACCCAGTCAAATCTATTCAGCGTCTTAACGATGGTGGTTGAACAATTAAGCAAAACTTCAACAGGCGTTATTGGAGAGATGCATTATAAATAGGCCTACTATAACTGGATATTCATAATCATTTGAAGTAATTCTGTGCATGTGATTAATGTGGATCTATATGGACAGTTGTGTATAGATGCCTAGCTCCACAAGTAAAACCAGAAGCATCAGGCCATAATTGATAGCCTAATTTGTTTTATGTAGGCAACAGTGTAGTTGTAGTCACTGTAGTTGATAATTAAAAGGGCAGAGTGACAAAAGTTTTAAACTACTGGTTACCAAATATTCAACTTTCTTCAATCTGACCAGGATTCAATGGGTTTCCCACATGTAAGATGAGAACACTATCCATTCTGCTACCACTACTACAGATACACTGTGCATTTAGCAAGACTGACTACACTACAGCAATGTTCTAATCAATGTGGAAAGCAAAACATTGGACATATCAGTTTTAAATGTCATGTTGTATTTGATGGGGAGGGTTAGGGGTGTCAAGAATTTCACAATACGATACATGATGTTGGGCATGATATCGATATGATATATTATTAATGTTCTTTTCTCATGTATCATCAACATTGGCCATCATCTTATAAATAACGTTATAAAGCAAGTTAGAAACAATTACAAAGTGCTTTGTACACACAAATAAATACATTTGTGCAAGCTTAATGGAGAAGTGAAGTTCTCACTAACTATAAACCCATTGTTTCAGAGGACAGATAGACACTAATATAACAAATATAATATAATATAAGACTGCATAACTATAAATTCCACAAACCTCATATTTTTGTCATCTGGACTTTACCAACCAAGTGCAGCCTATTTCCAACAGCTAAAAAACATCTATAATACCAGATACAGTATAATACAATCTTAGATTAGATGTAGGCCTATTTGAGAGTGCAGATGCATGTCACATTAACGAGCGTCAACGAGCATCAGCTGACACACAACACCTCCCCTCTGCAGTGCTTTAAACTGAAAGTGACTGACTGGAGTCTGTTTCATTTCTCTCCAAAATACCTTGAATATGATGGAGGACATGATTAATAATTACTATGATTATGATAAGCTTTACATTTCATATCATACAGTAAAAACTCCTAACTTTCACCGGCAAAAAAAAAGAAAGTGTTTTTTTTGTATTAAAAAAACAATTAAAAAAATATTACGATACAGTATGACATCATGACAATACCTATCATCACATTTTAATACCACGATAGGCTATATCGTGACACAATATATCGTGACACTTCTAGGCGGGGAGGGTTACTCTTTTTTTTGTAATCACTTGGGGAGGGTCATTGATTTTTTTTTTTTGTCAAAGGGAGGGTCATGGCATTTTAGATCAGGGCACATACATTTCCTCCATGCCCCCCCTTATGTAAATTTCGACTGGTCCCTTAGGGCCCCCCTGTAGTAACTCTGATGGCCCCCCTAGGGGTCCCGGACCCCCTGTTGAAAACCCATACATGAACACCAGAGGAGAGCCCGCCCCATCACTGCTCTACCAATCAGATCAGTTAACAGCTGTCAGAACCATAGATATAGAAACCTAGATACCTCATTGGCCTGTTTCGTATGGTGGCCGCGGGCACTGGCCAATCACAGCGTGTTGACTACTGGCCAATCACAGCGCGTCTTTTCCAGGACTTGTCAGAATCTAGTTGTCCCGCCCCCACCTGCCTCTGATTGGCCTACTGAACGCCCCTTCTGTGACGCACGCGGAAATTTCCAGCTGCCCCCCAAGGAAGCGGAAGCGCGTCCGCCATACAGACGCTTCAGAGCCAGAGGAGGCGTCTACCTTTATATGTCTATGTACCTACCTACCTATCTATCTATCTATCTATCTATCTATCTATCTATCTATCTATCTACCTACCTACCAACCGCCATACAGACGCTTCAGAGCCAGAGGAGGCTCTACCTTTATATGTCTATGGTCAGAACCTTCAGATGTGTTCCCATGATGCTTTGCTGGGTTGTGGGCGGTGCTGACATGTGTAGTTTGTTTGACTCACTGAAAGAAAACTACAAGACAAATGGCTGCCAAGTGGGGTCACCGCATGGTGCTTCTTTCCTGTTGGTTGATGCCAGGTCAAAGTTCACCAATGTTGAACTCCATGCTTCAGCACAGCCATGGGAAGCTCCGCCCCCTTTACTCCCATATAAGGAAGCTCCATTTATGCATTTTTATATATATAACATTCAGGAGGTGTAGTTCTAGACTTTATATAACATTCAGGAGCATATCATGATACAGGTGATGGTATTACTGCCTGACGCACCTCCAACAGTGCCTTTTGAGCAGATGTGCTGTGACACCTCACTGAACACCTCTATGGGCCTAAACGGGTCATCAGCTGGGGGCCACCAGTGATCAACGTTTCGCTCCTTTAACCCCAGAACGTCCACTGGTGGCGGAGCGACGGCAGGGATCTCTCGGCTGATGCCTTAGGTGTTATTCAGCCCCCAACTCTTGTGCTTCTTTCTTAGCCACAGCCAGAAGCTGCCTTTCTCCGCCTCCTCAGCCAGCTCTTTCATGGCTTTCCGATGCCTTGCTCCTGTGCATCCCATGTCGCGGAGTAGGCGAACAGTTGAGGAGGTGTAGTTCCAGACTCTATATAACATTCAGGAGGTGTAGTTCCAGACTCTATATCACAGGAGGTGTACCGGTAGTTCCAGACTCTATATAACAGGAGGTATAGTTCCAGACTCTATATAACAGGAGGTGTAGTTCCAGACTCTATATAACATTCAGGAGGTGTAGTTCCAGACTCTATATAACAGGAGGTGTAGTTCCAGACTCTATATAACAGGAGGTGTAGTTCCAGACTCTATATAACATTCAGGAGGTGTAGTTCCAGACTCTATATAACAGGAGGTGTAGTTCCAGACTCTATATAACAGGAGGTGTAGTTCCAGACTCTATATAACAGGAGGTGTAGTTCCAGACTCTATATAACATTCAGGAGGTGTAGTTCCAGACTCTATATAACAGGAGGTGTAGTTCCAGACTCTATTTAACAGGAGGTGTAGTTCCAGACTCTATATAACAGGAGGTGTAGTTCTAGACTCTATATAACAGGAGGTGTAGTTCCAGACTCTATATAACAGGAGGTGTAGTTCTAGACTCTATATAACAGGAGGTGTAGTTCCAGACTCTATATAACAGGAGATGTAGTTCCAGACTCTATATAACAGGAGGTGTAGTTCCAGACTCTATATAACATTCAGGAGGTGTAGTTCCAGACTCTATATAACATTCAGGAGGTGTAGTTCCAGACTCTATATAACAGGAGGTGTAGTTCCAGACTCTATATAACAGGAGGTGTAGTTCCAGACTCTATATAACAGGAGGTGTAGTTCCAGACTCTATATAACATTCAGGAGGTGTAGTTCCAGACTCTATATAACAGGAGGTGTAGTTCCAGACTCTATTTAACAGGAGGTGTAGTTCCAGACTCTATTTAACAGGAGGTGTAGTTCCAGACTCTATATAACAGGAGGTGTAGTTCTAGACTCTATATAACAGGATGTGTAGTTCTAGACTCTATATAACAGGAGGTGTAGTTCCAGACTCTATATAACAGGAGATGTAGTTCCAGACTCTATATAACAGGAGGTGTAGTTCCAGACTCTATATAACAGGAGGTGTAGTTCCAGACTCTATATAACAGGAGGTGTAGTTCCAGACTCTATATAACAGGAGGTGTAGTTCCAGACTCTATATAACAGGAGGTGTAGTTCCAGACTCTATATTGAAATATAATGAATGGAGTTTTTATCAGCTCATCATAATATGTAAAGATAATTAATGGAGTATCTATCAGCTCATTAACATATTTGTAAGGTTGTTGTGTGTTGCCTCGGTGACCAGCTGTTGTTGTTGTCGTGTTTCCTAGGCAACCCTGTGTCGGCGGTGGTGACCTGTAACCTCTTTGTGATTCCTGCTCTGAGGAAGATGCAAGGAATCCTGGACCCTCGCCCTACCATCATTAAAGCTAGGGTACGTAATATACACGCCATCATTAAAGCTAGGGTACGTAATATACACGCCATCATTAAAGCTACGGTACGTAATATACATATCATCATTAAAGTTACGGTATGTAATATACACACCATCATTAAAGCTACGGTACGTAATATACACATCATCATTAAAGCTACGGTACGTAATATACACACCATCATTAAAGCTACGGTACGTAATATACACATCATCATTAAAGCTACGGTACGTAATATACACATCATCATTAAAGCTACGGTACGTAATATACACGCTATCATTAAAGCTACGGTACGTAATATACACACCATCATTAAAGCTACGGTACGTAATATACACATCATCATTAAAGCTACGGTACGTAATATACACACCATCATTAAAGCTACGGTACGTAATATACACGCTATCATTAAAGCTACGGTACGTAATATACACACCATCATTAAAGCTGCAGTACGTAATATACACACCATCATTAAAGCTGCAGTACGTAATATACACACCATCATTAAAGCTGCAGTACGTAATATACACATCATCATTAAAGCTACGGTACGTAATATACACACCATCATTAAAGCTAGGGTACGTAATTTACACATCATCATTAAAGCTATGGTACGTAATATGCACACCATCATTAAAGCTAGGGTACGTAATATACACACCATCATTAAAGCTAGGGTACGTAATATACACACCATCATTAAAGCTATGGTACGTAATATGCACACCATCATTAAAGCTAGGGTACGTAATATACACACCATCATTAAAGCTATGGTACGTAATATGCACACCATCATTAAAGCTAGGGTACGTAATATACACACCATCATTAAAGCTAGGGTACGTAATATACACACCATCATTAAAGCTAGGGTACGTAATATACACATCATCATTAAAGCTAAAGTTGTCCCTGCCGGGGGGTGTCCCTGCCGATAAACAATGCGGCCCCCCAGAGTGAGTGTGGAGATTTAGTGGCCCTCACCATCTACAAAGTTGCCCCCCCCTGCACTAAATGGAACAGAGCCTTCATTAGTATCATTGGTAACACCTGTGAAGGAAGTAAGGAAGAGGACCAGTTTCTTTACAATATGTCTGCTGTACATAGAGCCTGTTGAACAAGCAGAATGACTTGGTGACACAATGAGACGGCATGCAGCCTTCAGAGCACTGCAACAAACCTTTTGTCTTTATAAAAACTGTGTGTGTGTGTGTGTGTGTGTGTGTGTGTGTGTGTGTGTGTGCGTGTGCGTGTGTGCATGTTGCAGTTGTCATGTGATGTAAAGTTGGACCCCAGACCAGAGTACCATCGCTGTATCCTCACCTGGCATCACCAAGAACCTCTGCCCTGGGCCCAGAGCACTGGTACACACACACACACACACACACACACACACACACACACACACACACACACACACACACACACACACACACACGTAAGCATAATGTGTCTTCTGTTAGTTGACCAGGTGGCCAGCATATTGTGACCAGGTGTCATGCTGGATAATGTGTCTGTTATTTCAGGTGACCAGGTGTCATGCAGGATAATGTGTCTGTCATTTCAGGTGACCAGGTGTCATGCAGGATAATGTGTCTGTCATTTCAGGTGACCAGGTGTCATGCAGGATAATGTGTCTGTCATTTCAGGTGACCAGGTGTCATGCAGGATAATGTGTCTGTCATTTCAGGTGACCAGGTGTCATGCAGGATAATGTGTCTGTTTTTTCAGGTGACCAGGTGTCATGTAGTATAATGTGTCTGTTTTTTCAGGTGACCAGGTGTCATGTAGTATAATGTGTCTGTTTTTTCAGGTGACCAGGTGTCATGTAGTATAATCTGTCTGTTTTTTCAGGTGACCAGGTGTCATGTAGTATAATGTGTCTGTTTTTTCAGGTGACCAGGTGTCATGTAGTATAATCTGTCTGTTTTTTCAGGTGACCAGGTGTCATGTAGTATAATGTGTCTGTTTTTTCAGGTGACCAGGTGTCATGTAGTATAATGTGTCTGTTTTTTCAGGTAACCAGGTGTCCAGTAGGCTGATGAGCATGCGCAGCGCCAACGGTCTGTTGATGCTTCCTCCGAAGACAGAGCAGTATGTTGAGCTGCACAAAGGAGAGGTGGTGGATGTGATGGTGATAGGACGCTTATGATCCAGGTATCATATCATACCCTAATAATAATAATATTTTGTTATTTATCAATTTGTTAGGCTATTCTTTTAGAATGTTTGCGTGAAATAACATGCCCAAAACTACAGGGCCTAGGTCTATGCATAGGTCATTAAAGCTAGGGTACGTAATATACACACTACAGGGCCTAGGTCTATGCATAGGTCATTAAAGCTAGGGTACGTAATATACACACTACAGGGCCTAGGTCTATGCATAGGTCATTAAAGCTAGGGTACGTAACACACTACAGGGCCTAGGTCTATGCATAGGTAACACCTTGAAAAATGTATATGAAGTGTAAGTGTAGTGGTAGCCTCCACCAGGACAGAGTGACAGCAGAATTTCATTTATTTTACCTCTGCCTAAACAAAACTTGCATTTGAATGAGAAATGACCTGTAAGGATTTTTTAAACGTTGTTGATGGAGTAACACTGCAAAAATTGATCACAATTCTCACTTCTTCTACCTGAGTTTGAATGTTGGTTGTTCTTATATTTCTGGTGTATGTAAATATTAGACACTATTTTTAAAATGCTTATAAATTAGACTAATGTATGGATGAAAAATGTAATGGCAGCTGATTATATATGCTGTATATATGATATATGATACATGATACATGATATATTATATATTATATATACAGCCCCCCTGTAGCAGAATCATTTAAGTTGTAGTTTAATTTGGTCTCTATTGATTTGTTGGCCTCTGAACAGCTGTGTGACTGTGGGGCTTAAAGGGATTGTAGGCGATTCAGAGATAAACAAAGAAAAAAACTCCAGCAGTTCGTTTCCCCGACCACCAGGGGGTGTCGCAGGGAGGACTTCCATAGAGTTAAGGGGACTTCTAAACGGGCCATGCCGAATATGGGTTGCTTTATTCGGATACAATTCAAGGAACTGCCCACCCCTGCCGGTTCTCTGAAATTTTATTTTTAAATAGGCTCTTTCATGACAAATTGACCACATATATGAAGTTAAACAACTAAATTCTATCCAAACGCTATCTGAAAAGTAAATTATGTGCCTCAAAAACGAAGTTTGAGAGTGTTTTCAAACCGAAAGTAAAAAGTTCACACGGGCACGGACGCGCACGGATGCGCACATGCATGCGTTAATTTACGGCCCGACACACACACAAACAGTAGGGAAAATACGATTTCAGAAAGAGGACTGTGTTTCAATGCAGGAAAACACCCCAGCATCATTACATAGTGGCTGATAGAGGGGAAAAAATGCAAAATATATATATATAGATATTTTTCAAATTTAGGCTTAATGTTTCCAACAATATAATAATAATATATGTTTTTTTATTATTTATTTTATTGATTTATTAATATTTTGCCGTCTTTGTGTCCTAGATGGCCACTCCCACTCGCTACCGATAGCCATGGCAGCGCCAGGGGACTTCCTGTCTGGACAGGAAACGGGGAGGAGGGGACAGGAAGTGATGCATGTCTAACCTGGCAGCCATTATAGCTGTGACATCATCATATGCAACAGCCAATCGGGAGCCAGCGGAGGCCAAATCCTCATGGGTCACCTCTGAGGAGAACACTGTATTACAAACAGAGAAGAAGAAAAACAAAAAAACAAGTGAAGAAGAAAAAAGATAAAGCTATATAAAATATGAGATTTATTCTGTAATATTATTATTATTATCCGGATGATGATTATTATAATTATTGATATTCTTAATTAATATTCTATTTATTATTATTATTATGATTATTATGGTTCTGAATATTATCACCTTATTATAAACCGTCCTGTCCCATTGCTTTGTGTCGGACATTTTAACTTCATATATAGACTCCTCCCCTTCTCTCCTCTCTCCTATCATTTCAACTTGTAAAACTGTTCAACCAGACATCATTATGGTGCTTCGACTCGACCAATAGGACGTGACTACAACTGTCTTATTTGGACCAATAGGACGTGACTACAACTGTCCTATTTGGACCAATAGGACGTGACTACAACTGTCCTATTTGGACCAATAGGACGTGACTACAACTGTCCTATTTGGACCAATAGGACGTGACAGCTGTCCCGTTTGGACCAATGGGGATTTGACTACAACTGTCCTATTTGGACCAATAGGACGTGACTACAGCTGTCCCGTTTGGACCAATGGGGACGCGACTACAACTGTCCTATTTGGACCAATAGGATGTGACTACTGTCCCGTTTGGACCAATGGGGACGCACGGTAGCAGATCAAACTAATGTCATTTTCTTCCTGATGTGTGGTTTGGACACTTTTTATTAGTCGTCAACACAAGTCCAGGAGATTAGGAGACGTCCTAGAGGAGACAGGAGGTTAGGAGACGTCCTAGAGGAGACAGGTGGTTAGGAGACGTCCTAGAGGAGACAGGTGGTTAGGAGATGTCCTAGAGGAGACAGGTGGTTAGGAGATGTCCTAGAGGAGACAGGTGGTTAGGAGATGTCCTAGAGGAGACAGGTGGTTAGGAGATGTCCTAGAGGAGACAGGAGACGTCTAACATTCTTGGTGTTTGGTTTCACTGATGAGGACGTGGTGTGAGACCTTGGTAGGGTCTGGGACCCCATCTAAAGAGCTTTTGTGCCAGGGACCCCCAGAAGAGAAGATTTATGTAAAAAAGATATATATCTAAATTATTCAAGATTTTGTTTTAACATTTTCAAGATTTTTCAAATATTTTCAGAAATAGCAGATGTAAATGTATATATATATATATATATGTAGATGTAAATCTGCTATTTCTGAATAGCCAACGTATAAATGGATAAATAACGTATAAATGGATAAATAACGTATAAATGGATAAAGTGGTTGAGATGATTGTGATGCTATGTTAACTACTTTAGCTGGGGACCCTTCTGGGGGTCCCTGGACCCCACTTTGGGAACCACTGCGTTAGGGGTGTTAATTAAACTTTAAAGTTCAAAGAGTTTACAAAGGGTTCCTTTAGTGAACCTTGACCTTTACGTAACACTGTGCACAACAAACCTAACGCAGGGTCAAAGGTCACATAGGTGTGGGTGTGTAGTTTTGACCCCTCCCCTCCCCTGACGGACGGACTGACTCTGTGCATCCACGTTGTCATAACGACCACGATCACGTTGTCATAACGACCACGATCACGTTGTCATAACGACCACGTTGTCATAACAACCGTGTCACTCGGAACGAAAAGTCACGGTCGACACAAAGTAAAGTACTGTAGAAAATAAATGTATCTGCACCTCCTCCTGTTCGCCGTTCTCCTCCTCGCCTCCATGCCAGGCAGGGTACGTTCTCCTCCTCGCCTCCATGCCAGGCAGGGTACGTTCTCCTCCTCGCCTCCATGCCAGGCAGGGTACGTTCTCCTCCTCGCCTCCATGCCAGGCAGGGTACGTTCTCCTCCTCGCCTCCATGCCAGGCAGGGTACGTTCTCCTCCTCGCCTCCATGCCAGGCAGGGTACGTTCTCCTCCTCGCCTCCATGCCAGGCAGGGTACGTTCTCCTCCTCGCCTCCATGCCAGGCAGGGTACGTTCTCCTCCTCGCCTCCATGCCAGGCAGGGTACGCTGGTCAACCCAGAGAACACACCTGGATATAGGGCATAGCAGTGGTTCCACAGATAGAAAGCCCATAGAAATGTATTTATATAAATGATCTTAAGCCTCCAGGCTCCTGGTGAATCATTTCATTCTGTGTCAAAACATATTTGAAAACCACAAAAAAGGGTATTTATTAAATACAGCATATCACATCATATCATATCATTAAGTAATCAAATATATTTTGAGAAAGAATCAAATGTTTTATGGTCATGATTCACCAGGAGTAAATATTTTCGCCGGTAAAGGGAGTATCTAGGCCTTAAGTGGGTAAAGGAAGGTACACAGACCTAGTACAGAGCCCTGGGGGTTTAAGTGGTTTAAGGAAGGTACACAGACCTAGTACAGAGCCCTGGGGGTTTAAGTGGTTTAAGGAAGGTACACAGACCTAGTACAGAGCCCTGGGGGTTTAAGTGGGTAAAGGAAGGTACACAGACCTAGTACAGAGCCCTGGGGGACTTTCCCAGCGATCTGGAACGCACCGTGGCTCTGGGTTCAACCTGCTGCCCTGCCCAAGGGAGGACCAATCAAACCCTGTCGTATCCATCGTTTTGAATAAAGAAGAAGAAGCAGATTATTATAAAAGAAAAGAAAGAAAAGAGAAAAAAGAAAAACTGCTTTTGTATAAAAGACGTTCTTCTCCACACTGGACTCTGTCTCACCGCTCCGGCGTCTCACCGCTCCGGTGTCTCACTGCACAGACTATTATGACCAGCACTTGTAATGAAGCAATGACAGCATTCTATACTTCCTGTATCATTATATATATATATATATATATATATATATATATATATATATATATATATGTATATATATATATATATATATGTATATATATATATATATATATATATATATATATATATATATATATATATATATATATATATATATATAATGAAGCAATGACAGCATTCTATACTTCCTGTATCATTATAATGAAGAGGATGTTTTTTTCCTGTAATGATAATATTTAAATGAAAGATGAATTAATAAAAAATAACCCTGATTATTCTCTACTAAACGTTTGAGTATTGTATTATGTATTTTCTTTCTATAAAAGTGCAATTCATCTGTGTTTCTTCTTTTTGTTTTGTCATCAGTACAAGCAAATACTATTCATTGCATTATTATTATAATTATTATGATGATATTATATTATATTATATTATAACATATAATATATTTTACTATATTATATTGTATTATAATTTATATTATATTATATTATACTATATTATATTATATTATATTATATTATATTATATTATATTGTATTATAATTTATATTATATTATAACATATACTATATTTAACTATTTTACTATATTATATTATATTGTATTATAATTTATATTATATTATATTATATTATATTGTAACATAATATATTATATTATATTATATTATATTATATTATATTGTAGTCAATGGAACAAATATCTGATTGGCTACTTTACTTCTACCTCTGATCACAGCTAAACTGCAACGAAATAATCAAAATATAGGTTTTGCTGCCCTCCTGTGGTGATGTTGGAAAATAGCAGACAAAGTAATGAAACGTCTCAACAATTCTTTATTTTATGACATAATTATGAACAATAGATGAACAAAGGCTTATTTATCACTTCTAGACAAAAAGAACAGATCTAAATTACAAACTAACAACACGACACACGGCTGGAAGATCTGTTATTTTTTCCCACATCATTAAGTTGCGCTAACTGTTAGCCTAGGTTAGCTAGCTGGGATGAGCACCATTAGGATACGTTACTGACGTCACTTCACGAATTGTTAGCTGGGATGATAACCATCAGGATACGTCACTACACAGAGGTAGAACTATACTTCTTCAGTACAACGGTGTGTTGAATGAAACCACGCGTGCACTGCAGTTGCTGTATGTGTCCACTAGAGGGCAGCATGGTGTCATGTTTGAATCACAGCTCAACGATAAGAATAAAACTGCATTATGAATCATGTTATGATATACAAGCTCGAGTGCCGCGCTATGAGCTTGTATATCTGCTATTTTTGAATGACGCTATGTTAACTCATTTCGCTGGGGACCCCCTGGTACCCCCCCAAGGACCACTGGTGGTCCCCGGACCACTGGTTGAGAACCACTGAGTTAGATGATCTGTTCTTTTGCATATCATGACGTCATGACATGTCAACTGGCTTTGATAGTAAACATGAAGGTGACGTCAAGAGGCCATCCTTGGCAAACTATCCGTGTAGTTTGCACATAGTTTTTGAAGTCCATGATCATAACACCAGAGGCAGCTCCACAAATCATGTTCAACCCAGATTTGGCTCAACTAGGGAATGAACTCGTTCTCATGCTATTCATCAAAACTGTGTAATGCCCTACCAAAAGGAGTAAAGGAGTGTAAAACCCTACTCACTTTCAAAACTGCCCTAAAGATACACCTTCAGGAGGCTGCAATTCGAAAATGGCCCCTGTCTAAGTCTTAACCTACCCCCCCCCCCTTCATTTTCCTCTTTTGTATATATATATATATATATTTTTCTCTCTTCATACCAGTAACCTGAAAGCTGATTGTATGACATTCTGTATAGTAGTGTGTATATCTGTCTGCCTCTTATATGTCATCATGATTTGTGTGCAAGGGGTTCTCATCTTAAACAAGCTGCGTGCTTCCAGTTTAGTAGACCTTGTATTGTGAATTTGTACTTCCATGTACTGTTATGTACTGTCATGTACTATTCTCATGTCTTTTAAACTACATCAATCAATAGAGAATTAAATGAGCTTTTATTTTGAAGAGACAGCAGAAGTGCTCACATGGTTGCTAACATGTCACGTGACATGATTATTTACACCGAGGCTTTGAGTTTAATAGTAGTTCATCAATAAATGATGCTTTAATGATAAGTTATGCTTTTCATTTAGCCTCTAATAAAGGAACCAGCAGCTTCCTGTGAAGGTAATTAAAGGTAATTAAAGGTAATTAAGAGATTTATTGTTTCATCAGACGAGCAGCTGTAGCCTATCCATGATTCACATGACGCTAGTCTGTCACAAGCGTCATGGCGCAACTATTGTTCCTGGTTTTTGAAAGTTTTACATTTACAACCCGTACATCTACATAAACCTTCACATTACAAATATAAAGCTCTGACCCCACGGCCATGGATGTAACAAGTTAAAACGTCTGCGTCTAAGTACCCGTATCTTCCGTGTTGTTCAATAAAAAGATTTTTAATCCGATTGCCAGCCATTTGTCTTTGTTTTTTTCATAATGTATTAGGGTGCAGTACACATCCCAACCGATAGGGGCGGTTTAAAGCATATGGGGAAAATTAGAAGAAAATGGCTGGCAATCGGATTAGAAAGCTTTTTATTGAACAATACTGAAGATACGGGTATTTAGACCCAGGCGCTTTAACTTCTAACATCCATGGCCGTGGGGTCAGAGCTTTTTATTTGTAATGTGAACGTTTATGTAGATGAACGGGTTGTAAATATAGAATGTTCATAAAACAGGAACAAGTAGCACCATGACTGTCATGGTATGACAGTCATGTTTCAGGGCTACAGCAGCTGTGAAGTTAGCACTATTTCAGAAGACAGAGAAAAACAACAGATCTACAAGCTATCAACTAGCTTGTAGATCTGTTGTTTTTCACAAGCAACAATCTGGGGTTTAAAGGGGAAATCCACCCATTTTCAATATTTAACTATGTCATTAATATAGCATAAAGGAGTTGTGTGGAAATAAGAAAAAATTAAAAAAAAAATTAACATTGCAAAAAAATTTAACATTGCAAAAAAATTAACATTGCAAATTACACCATGATGAGTCATCACAGTGTAATTTGCAATGTTAATTTTTTTGCAATGTTAAATTTTTTTGCAATGTTAATTTTTTTTTTAATTTTTTCTTATTTCCACACAACTCCTTTATGCTATATTAATGACATAGTTAAATATTGAAAATGGGTGGATTTCCCCTTTAAGAACAGTGGAGGACGAAGTACTCAGGATTTATACTTAAAGTAAATGTATCAAATACCACAATGTAGAAATACTTGTAATGACTTAATTTATTATTAACCTCTAATAATACATCATCCTTTATCTCGTATGTTTTGTATAATAATCTATAATCTGCAAAGTAACTATAGTAACAGGTGTCAAATATTTGCAGTGGAGTAAAAAGTACCATATTTAGCTTGTTCTGAGATGTAAGAAGAAGTAAAAGTATTTTCCACTCAAAAGTATTTCAATTTTAAAGTAACCTACTTTAGTGAATGTACTTAGTTACTTTCCACAACTGGGTGTGAATGTAGAAAATGTCATCAGAATATTGCTCTGATGCAGGTATTAAAGGGATATTTCACTTTCAAAAAAACTTTTGGTCATTTTATCGTCTACTCAGGCTTTTGTGAGCCCCCCAGACCATTTTTAAGTTGCTTGATTCAGTATTTAGATATTTGATATTCATTTTATCAGACACACCCCCTTCCTATACAAACCCATTATAACTTCAAACTCCATTTTTAACATGTTAGATTCATCAAAAACATCCGTCCTTGGTTCTGGTGACTCACCCTGCCCTCCTAATACGCGAGGGGGCCGTGTTTTTTCGATTACTTTTTAAATGAAAAAAAATAAATACAATTAAAAAATGAAATAAAATAAATGAAAAAGTAATCGAAAAAACGCGGCCCCCTCGCTAATTAATAATTAGTAAATAATATAACATTAATTTTCAGAAGGGGAGGGAAGTCAGATTTGACCTCTGAAGACCGTGAGAGGTCAAATCCAAAATGGCCGCTAGTCCAAAGTTTGGAACCAAGCACAGTAGAAAAATGTTTAAAGTATCATTTCCAACTAAATAGGGGATGCCTTTTCATTTGGTGATACTTTCGAGATCACCAGATTTCAAGGAAATGCATTTAGGTCGAGGTCAAGGTAAAAATGTGCCCAAAAAAATAGTGCAATGATTTCCTCAGAATCAACAAATGGCAGTGTAACAAACATGGGTGTCTTATATAGGCGACACCAACAATGCACATCTGAAGGGGTTTAGACAATTAATTAATTAACATTCCTCTAGCAGAGGGCAAGGAACTTTATGCAACCAATGGAAGTGGAGTCGTCTGTTCTCCTGATTCTCCTGCTGACTTGGCCTGCCTTGCCCCATGTTCACAAGAGGAGGCTGACACTTGTCTGCTTCTGCATGTGGCAGATACTGTGCTAAAGGGGTGTAAGAAGGTGACCATACGTACTGTTCATACTGATGTGGTAGTACTGTCTTTGGCTTCATTCCGATGAGCTGTGGGTTGCCTTTGGTGTTTGATCAAGCTTTCGGTACATAGCTGTTGTAGCATGAAATGGTTGCCACAATGACTCCAACACAGTGTCTGACTCCCAGTCTTTCACGCTTTCACCGGGTGTGACACTGTATCTGCATTCACTGGCAGAGGAAAGGAGACTGCCTGGGAAACTTGGAGGTCATTCCCAGAGGTGAATGAGGCTAAGTTTCAGTGAACTACATGCCAAGTTAGATTTGTGGTGCTCATGTATGACCGAACCAGTGAGTGCACGGAAGTGAATGATGCCAGGAAACATCTCTTCACACAGAAGTAAAGAACACTAGAGAGCATTCCTCCAACCCAGGCAGCACTCAAGCAACACATCAAGCGCACTTGCTACCAGGCAAACTGTTGGAACCAGGCATTGGTACTGGAACCAGAGATGCCAGAGCCATCTGAATGGGGCTGGACAAAAGAAACAACTGGGTGGCAACTATTTTGGACCACTCTTTCGGCAGCATCCAAATCGTGCCATGAATTAATCCGCTGTCGCTGCACGAAAGGGTGTACTGGACGATGCAAGTGTGCCAAAGCTGCACTCAAATGTACTGCACTGTGCCTCTGTTCTGGAGACTTTTAAGTCTTTTTTTGGGTCTTGTTTTCCCTCTTTCTGTACGCAAGATGTGACTATAAAGAAGCCTTGAACCTTCATTATTGTCATTTACTATTAATATAGTATTAAAATAAACTACCACCATGGGTTTATTCTGTTCATTTGTTTTGTATTATTCACATTGTCACAAAATGGAAGAACAGTTTCACTATATTGCAGTATAACCCAGTGTCCAAGCTAAAATATACTTATTACTATGTCATTTGACCTTGACCTTGATTTAATGTATGTCCTTGGGTTCTGGCAAACTCCAAAGTATCATCAAATTAATGGGCAACCCCAACTTAGTTGGAAAGAACGCCTTAAATGTTTTTTTAAAGTATTTAGACATTCAGACCCTGTAAACGGGCGGCCATCTTGGATTTGACCCCTCAGAGGTCAAATTTGACTTCCCTCCCCTTCTGAAAATTAATGTTATATTATTTACTAATTATGCTGAAAGTTTCAGCCTTCTTACAAAAAGTGCACGATCGTATTGCTATCCCGCTCTACTAGAATGTGCATTTTTAAAAACATCTACATATTTCCCCATTCGGAAATCAGAATGGGTTACTAATGAACATGCTTTAGGGCTTAAGGGATCACATTCATTAATTGTCCTTATTATGGGATCGATACTTGACGAATGTCCTGGGCCAGTGGTTACAATGGAGGGGCCCGGAGGGCCAGTGGCAAATTTCCCTTAATGTCTACCCCTGGATAGCATGTAATGTAATGTAAATGTAATTTAGATAGCATGTAATGTAATGTAAATGTAATTTAGATAGCATGTAATGTAATGTAATGTAAATGTAATTTAGATAGCATGTAATGTAATGTAATGTAATGTAATGTAATGTAAATGTAATTTAGATAGCATGTAATGTAATGTAATGTAATGTAATGTAATGTAATGTAAATGTAATTTAGATAGCATGTAATGTAATGTAATGTAATGTAAATGTAATTTAGATAGCATGTAATGTAATGTAATGTAATGTAATGTAATGTAATGTAATGTAATGTAATGTAAATGTAATTTAGATAGCATGTAATGTAATGTAATTTAGTTGTAATGTGATGTAATGTAATGTCATTTAGATAGCATGTAATGTAATGTAGACATTAATAAAGACACTACACTGTCTCTCTGCGCTGAGCTTGTAGATCTGCTATTTTTGAATAGAAAGGTATAAAATGTCTGAAAATACACATTAACAATTATGACACAGATTGGATTGTTGAGCATAATAATGTGTGTGTGTGTGTGTGTGTGTGTGTGTGTGTGTGTGTGTGTGTGTGTGTGTGTGTGTGTGTGTGTGTGTGTGTGTGTGTGTGTGTGTGTGTGTGTGTGTGTGTGTGTGTGTGTGTGTGTGTGTGTGTGTGTGTGTGTGTGTGTGTGTGTGTGTGTGTGTGTGTGTGTGTGCACGCACAGTATGTTGACTGTTCTCAGAGCTCTGAGATGTTCCTTCAAGCACCTCAGGAGTATAAATACCTTCTCTGGTAAGTATTAATACTCTATTATTACTATGATGTCAGGTATGTTTTATAAGTATTAATACTCTAGTCTACTGTAATGTCAGGTATCTTAAGTATTAATACCCTTCTGTAATGTCAGGTATGTTGTATAAGTATTAATACTCTTCTGTAATGTCAGGTATGTTTTATAAGTATGAATACTCTTCTGTAATGTCAGGTATGTTGTATAAGTATTAATACTCTTCTGTAATGTCAGGTATGTTGTATAAGTATTAATACTCTTCTGTAATGTCAGGTATGTTTTATAAGTATGAATACTCTTCTGTAATGTCAGGTATGTTTTATAAGTATGAATACTCTTCTGTAATGTCAGGTATGTTTTATAAGTATTAATAATCTTCTGTGATGTCAGGTATGTTTTATAAGTATTAATACTCTTCTGTAATGTCAGGTATGTTGTATAAGTATTATTTCATACAGTCCTTCCTCTCCCATGGCACTGTCAGCTCCATCAGCACCACATCTGGTCTAGTGTGTTGCTTTATTCAGATAAAAGGAGACTATTTTTTTCTAGGGGAGGGGGGTTTGTTAGGGGGGGGGGGGGGGTGGAGGAAAAGGAGTTGGAAGGAGAAATGGTGAAATAAAAGGATTCTCCTGCAGAATCCAGGAGGGTTGCCAGGTTTGGGCAAACTGCAGCCGGGAGGTTGATGGAATAGATTGCAGTCAATGAGAGCCATGTGGACCAGCTTATACATACTCACTATATACTGTCATCACTATTTCTGAATGATTGAGACCTTTATAAAATACTCTGTCCAGGAAAATGAAAGAAGACACAATATCACACATTGTTTTCTGATGTGTTGCTTTTCAATGTGAACACTGTATAATGAACACTATACTTTTATAGAGGTATCTAAAGAGAACAAAGTATGTTTCTGAACGGCCAAAGTATCGCCAGACTAGCCATCATTGCCAGTCTCACTACCGAGCCTGAAACTGTCAAGACGTCTTTCTAGTAGGACCCAAATGCACGGAAGTCAGAAACTTGAAGTGGAAGACAGAGTTTAATTGACAACTGAAAACATGAACAGACTGGAAACTCAGGATACAAACACAATAATCCAACAAAGCAACACGCCCAAACACAGGGCTTAAATACACACGAGGATAACAGGACACAGGTGAACTCAACAGACAATAAACACAGGGATTGGCTGGGGCAAACAGGACACAGGTGATACACATGAACCATAAATCAGGGAAGGTGAGACAAGACAAGTAACAAGCACAATGGAAGACAGGAAACACAAGAGCATACTTCAAAATAAGATTCAGGAACACACTTTCAAAACAACACAAGCAATGCAGATCCTGACATTACCCCCCCTCAAAGGGACGGCTACCAGACGTCCCACAAAAACAACAAACAGGAGGGGGTCCGGCGGAGGGACTGGGGCACTGCACCGGGGAACAGGACTGAACTGGCAGGGACAGGGCAGGACAGAGCAAAACTGGCTCGGGGCAGGGTAGTTAAGGACTGGGGAAACTGACCAAGTACGAGGAGAAGGACTGAGGACACCGGCAGGGAAAAGGTGACAAGAAACGCGCAGAAAAGAGACAAGACAGAGAACAGGAAACCAGCACACAGGCCTACAAGAAGACACACACAAGGACAAGCACAATAAACCAGACAAAGAGACAGAACACAGCCAACAGACATCACACAGACGAGCCAACAGGCAGACGGCTATCTGTAATGCTGATAAACTGGACAGAGAACAAGGAAACACTGACAGACAGACGAGAGGAAAACCAAGACATAGACAGTGGAGCAGACAGACAGGACTAGACAGAGACTACACACAACCAACGAGACTGACTGAGACCGACAGAAGGACGAACAAACATACCAGCAGAATCACACAGAAAGGCAGGTCGGCAGACACACAGACAGACATGCAGAAAGGCACATAGATAAACACATAGGCACAAGTTGAGACAGACCAAGTGACAAACAAATCAATTGACAGACAGACAGGCATGTGGAAAAACAAGTGGACTGACACATTAACAGGCGGAAAAACAAGTCAGAGGGAAGACTGAACGACTGGGGAGTAGACAGACGGACGAAAAGACTTGCAGACAAACTAGCAGACAAGCAGAGAGGGAGACAGGCAGACAAACAGAAAGGGAGAGCGGCTAACGGGCTGGTTGGCCTCACCAAAAGACAGGACATTCCAGAGCGGAGCGTAGCAGAGGGGGGCCGGGGAGAGAGAGTAGCCTGGGGAAACTGAGGGACAGAGACCTGGGGAACAAAGGGGCTGACATTCGGAGAAACAGGGGTGCAAGGCTGAAAAACTGGGGGGACAGAACAGGGGTCAGGTGGCTTAACAGCCATCCCGGGGTCCGGCGACTGGAGTGCAAGCCCAGAACTCGGCAACTGAAGTGCCGGCCCGGGGTCCAATTGCTGGAGTGCAGGCCCGGGGTCCAACCACTGGAGTGCAGACCCAAGACCCGACGACTTGGGTATGGGACCAGGGTCCAATGGCTGGAGTGCTGAGTTGGGTTCAGCAGTGACAACCAGTGGCAGTTCAGAAAGTTCAACGGGGGTGTCAGTGGGGGAAACGGACAAGGGTCCCGGCAGACTGTCAGTAGGGACAGCCGACAGGACATCTACTCGGGCATCGGCATAGTCCACTGACAAAGTCTCTGGCAGGGCGTCGGTGGGGGCAGCCGACGGGGGTTCAGGCGAGACGTCGGCGAGGCCAACCAACAAGGAAACAGGTGGGACACAGGCGGGGGCAGCCGGCGAGTACACAGACGGGACACAAGCGGGGACAGACAACGAGGACACAGGCTGGACACAGGCGGGGACAGACAACAAGGACACAGACAGGACACAGGCGGGGACAGACAACGAGGACTCAGACAGGACGCAGGTGGGGACAGCCAACGAGGTATCTGGCAAGACAGGCAGGGTGTTGGCGGGAACAGCCAACAAGATCACAGGCAAGACTGGGGGCGGAGTAACTGTAGCGCTGGGCAGCAGTGGAGCCTTGTGAACGATGGGTAGCGAGACACACTGGACACCGGGCAGCAAGGACTCCAAGGCGCTGGGCAGCGGGGACTCCAGGGCGCTGGGCAACAGGGAGTGTTGGGGGTGTCGGGAACCATGGCGATCACGCCCCCTTCTGGAGGACCCACGGATTCCCCTGAACACGACCAAACGAGACCCCTCAAATGGGTTTTGGGCTGGAGTCGGCTCAGGACAGACAGGTGCGGAGTCAGGACAGACAGGATCAGGGAACATCATGGAACAGGCAGGTGTAGGGACAGCCAACGAGGGTTCATCAGTACTAAGCAGCAGAGTGTCAGCAGCACTGGGCAGCAAGGTGCCGGGCGGCGGAGGGCCGGACAGCAGGGTGCCGGGCAGCAGGGTGCCAGCCGGCGGGGGGCCGGGCGGCGGAGGGCCGGGCAGCAGGATGCCGGGCGGCGGAGAGCCGGACGGCAGGGTGCCGGGCATCAGGGTGCCGGGCGGCGGACGGCCGGGCGGCAGAGGGCCGGGCGGCGAGCTGGGCGGCGGCGAGCAGGGCGGCGGTGAGCAGGCCGGCGGCGAGCTCAGCGGCGGCGAGCAGGGCTGCGGCGAGCAGGGCTGCGGCGTGCTGGGCTGCGGCGAGCAGGGCAGCGACGAGCAGGGCTGCGGCGTGCAGGGCTGCGGCGAGCAGGGCGGCGGCGAGCAGGGCGGCGGCGAGCAGGGCGGCGGCGAGCAGGGCGGCGGCGAGCAGGGCGGCGGCGTGCAGGGCGGCGGCGAGCAGGGCGGCGGCGACCTGGGCGGCGGCGTGCTGGGCAGCGGCGTGCTGGGCAGCACGGGCTCTGTGATGCTGGGCAGCATGGGCTCTGTGGTGCTGGGCAGCACGGGCTCTGTGGTACTGGGCAGCACGGGCTCTTGAACGCTGGACACTGGAGAACCAAAAACTCTCTTCAGCTCTGCTGTGAAAGAGTAGTAACAGGAGCAAAACTCCCTTTCCTCCTCCCACACATCAATAGCCCAGGACAGGGCCTCTCCTGTGAGCATGTACCTCACATAAGTCAGGCGGGAATGTTCAGTGGAAAAGGCAGGTGCCTGGTCCTCAAAAACTGCCGAACACTGGGCAATGAAAGAGTCACAGGTCTCAGGATCACCTCCATAACGCTCAGGATGAGGAACGTGGGGCCCCTGGGTGGGCATGGCATGGGCAGGAGACGGCAGAGTGCAGGCAAGTGTCAAAGGTGTGTGCACAGACAGACCTGGACCCACTAGGTCCATTAGCAGCTTGCTCCAAACTGCTGGCATCTTGAATAAAACAAAAAACTAAACAAAAACTCTTCCTGCTGGGTCCAATAGTGGTTGGATTATTATGTCAAGACGTCTTTCTAGTAGGACCCAAATGCACGGAAGTCAGAAACTTGAAGTGGAAGACAGAGTTTAATTGACAACTGAAAACATGAACAGACTGGAAACTCAGGATACAAACACAATAATCCAACAAAGCAACACGCCCAAACACAGGGCTTAAATACACACAAGGATAACAGGACACAGGTGAACTCAACAGACAATAAACACAGGGATTGGCTGGGGCAAACAGGACACAGGTGATACACATGAACCATAAATCAGGGAAGGTGAGACAAGACAAGTAACAAGCACAATGGAAGACAGGAAACACAAGAGCATACTTCAAAATAAGATTCAGGAACACACTTTCAAAACAACACAAGCAATGCAGATCCTGACAGAAACGATGTTTAGATCCTCAATAAAACTACGTACTGTGCACGTAGAAAAAACTGTGATTATAAAACAACCTGTGACATGTCTTCTTTTATATTCCTGGACCGATTATATGACAAGGTCACAATCATTCAGAAATACTGTTTGTTCATAAGCTGGTCTCAGGATCATTGGCGAGCTTCCAGGAAATCTGTTATTGAGAAACATCCTGGGTGAATGGTCACCTCTTTAGTTGGTCACATGTTTATATGTAACATCCTGGGTGAATGGTCACCTCTTTAGTTGGTCACATGTTTATATGTAACATCCTGGGTGAATGGTCACCTCTTTAGTTGGTCACATGTTTATATGTAACATCCTGGGTGAATGGTCACCTCTTTAGTTGGTCACATGTTTATATGTAACATCCTGGGTGAATGGTCACCTCTTTAGTTGGTCACATGTTTATATGTAACATCCTGGGTGAACGTTCACCTCTTTAGTTGGTCACATGTTTATATGTAATATCCTGGGTGAACGGTCACCTCTTTAGTTGGTCACATGTTTATATGTAACATCCTGGGTGAATGGTCACCTCTTTAGTTGGTCACATGTTTATATGTAACATCCTGGGTGAATGGTCACCTCTTTAGTTGGTCACATGTTTATATGTAATATCCTGGGTGAATGGTCACCTCTTTAGTTGGTCACATGTTTATATGTAACATCCTGGGTGAACGGTCACCTCTTTAGTTGGTCACATGTTTATATGTAACATCCTGGGTGAACGGTCACCTCTTTAGTTGGTCACATGTTTATATGTAACATCCTGGGTGAACGTTCACCTCTTTAGTTGGTCACATGTTTATATGTAACATCCTGGGTGAATGGTCACCTCTTTAGTTGGTCACATGTTTATATGTAACATCCTGGGTGAATGGTCACCTCTTTAGTTGGTCACATGTTTATATGTAACATCCTGGGTGAACGGTCACCTCTTTAGTTGGTCACATGTTTATATGTAACATCCTGGGTGAACGGTCACCTCTTTAGTTGGTCACATGTTTATATGTAACATCCTGGGTGAACGTTCACCTCTTTAGTTGGTCACATGTTTATATGTAACATCCTGGGTGAACGGTCACCTCTTTAGTTGGTCACATGTTTATATGTAACATCCTGGGTGAAAGGTCACATAGACATATAAAGGTAGACGCCTCCTCTGGCTCTGAAGCGTCTGTATGGCGGACACGCTTCCGCTTCCGGGGGGGCAGCTGGAAATTTCCGCGTGCGTCACAGAAGGGGCGTTCAGTAGGCCAATCAGAGGCAGGTGGGGGCGGGACAACTAGATTCTGACAAGTCCTGGAAAAGACGCGCTGTGATTGGCCAGTAGTCAACACGCTGTGATTGGCCAGTGCCCGTTCCCCCCGGAAATATGGCGGCCACCATACGAAACAGGTTGTGTGTGTGTGTGTGTGTGTGTGTGTGTGTGTGTGTGTGTGTGTGTGTGTGTGTGTGTGTGTGTGTGTGTGTGTGTGTGTGTGTGTGTGTGTGTGTGTGTGTGTGTGTGTGTGTGTGTGTGTGTGTGTGTGTGTGTGTGTGTGTGGTGATATAGTCTGACTACACGAGGCTAAGACAGACAGACAGACAGTAACAGTGATATAGTCTGACTACACGAGGCTAAGACAGACATACAGACAGACAGTAACAGTGATATAGTCTGACTACACGAGGCTAAGACAGACATACAGACAGACAGTAACAGTGATATAGTCTGACTACACGAGGCTAAGACAGACAGACAGACAGACAGTAACAGTGATATAGTCTGACTACACGAGGCTAAGACAGACAGACAGACAGACAGTAACAGTGATATAGTCTGACTACACGAGGCTAAGACAGACAGACAGACAGACAGTAACAGTGATATAGTCTGACTACACGAGGCTAAGACAGACAGACAGACAGACAGTAACAGTGATATAGTCTGACTACACAAGGCTAAGACAGACATACAGACAGACAGTAACAGTGATATAGTCTGACTACACGAGGCTAAGACAGACAGACAGACAGACAGTAACAGTGATATAGTCTGACTACACAAGGCTAAGACAGACATACAGACAGACAGTAACAGTGATATAGTCTGACTACACGAGGCTAAGACAGACAGACAGACAGACAGTAACAGTGATATAGTCTGACTACACGAGGCTAAGACAGACAGACAGACAGACAGTAACAGTGATATAGTCTGACTACACGAGGCTAGAGCAATGGAGCGAGCAGGTAGTTTGAGTCCATCTGAGCTCAGATTATTAATCAGAGGAGAGGATCCTCGAATTAAAACCACTACTGGTCTGGCAGACGGTAAGTGTGTGTGTGTGTGTGTGTGTGTGTGTGTGTGTGTGTGTGTGTGTGTGTGTGTGTGTGTGTGTGTGTGTGTGTGTGTGTGTGTGTGTGTGTGTGTGTGTGTGTGTGTGTGTGTGTGTGTGTGTGTGTGTGTGTGTGTGTGTGTGTGTGTGTGTGTGTGTGTGTGTGTCCAGCTTACTGTCGACACGTATGCTTGTACTTTTCTTTTTGAAATAATTTGTAGTTTTTGAAATATTTAACTTTTTAACACACAAAAAAGTCTATGGGAAAGTCAATGTTATTTCGACTGAAAACCCCTTTTTCATTCACTTGTTTACAATCATGTTACTTCAGCATGCTTTAACTTACAGACTCCATTTAAAGTTTAAAAGGTTGTGGTACGTTATGACTCCCATTGCTGTGTTTAACTTTTTGATCACTTTTATACTTTTGAAGCTATCCCACTTTAAAGCACATGTGGATCTCACAGTCTTTTCAGCTTTTCCAATACACACTTAATGGTGTTTGCTGGAAGGGAGAGAGAAGGACAGAGGAGAAATGCCCCCATGTTTTCGTAAAGTCACTGCGGCTGCATTTGTTACACTACAGATATGTTTTTTAATTAAGTACATTTACTCAAGTACTATACAAGTGCTTACAATGCACAGTACAATTTTGAGGTGCTTTTGAGATGTGAGTACTTTGGTACTTAAAGTATATTTTGATGCCAATACTTTTGTACATTTTTGGCACGCTACTAGTTCTACATAGCGTGGGACCAGACGAATCTGCCAGTGGCAAAAAAAAATGTGCCCTCGGAGTCCTACATGCTTACACCTAGAAACACCATTCACACTTTAAAATGTTCAACTTACTGTGGAATCGTGTGCTTGTTCATGAATCTTTGAAATGTTTTGTCGTATTTAGA
>NC_137621.1:277500-282500 GCF_963280865.1 Gymnoscopelus braueri | reverse complement strand
TCTTTTGTTGTTCCCTCCCACATAGCAACCAGGAAGCAACGCTAGGGGAACGCTGAACACGCGTTCACACGCACACGTGATAATAGTTATTGTCCATGACGGAGGCGCGCCGACTCAGCAGAGCTTGAGGCCGAGGAGGCGCGCCTCCAGGCCGATGCTCTGCTAGTCGAAACAGCGCCGTCCGAGTTGTGAACCGATAGGGACAGAATAGTTCTTTTCGTGTGTGTGTGTGTGTGTGTGTGTGTGTGTGTGTGTGTGTGTGTGTGTGTGTGTGTGTGTGTGTGTGTGTGTGTGTGTGTGTGTGTGTGTGTGTGTGTGTGTGTGTGTGTGTGTGTGTGTGTGTGTGTGTGTGTGTGTGTGTGTGTGTGTGGGAGAAACTAAGACAAAAGCCAGAACACAATAAAAGTATCTTAACAGTCATGCTTTCAATAAACCAAATTGAAAGCATGAGCGCGTGTGCGCGCGCGCACGCTCGTGTGTGTGTGTTTGTAGTCTCGGCCATATATGTTTGTGCACTTTAGTTGTGAAGCCTGGCTCGTGGCTCCCTCTAGTGTTGTTTCTACAGAATTGCTGGGTGGGTGGTAAAAACGAGCACGCCTTCTCCAATTTCCCTGGTTCTCCAATTTCCCTGTAACATATACATTAAAATAGATGCATATATTTGTGTGTGTGTGTGTGTGTGTGTGTGTGTGTGTGTGTGTGTGTGTGTGTGTGTGTGTGTGTGTGTGTGTGTGTGTGTGTGTGTGTGTGTGTGTGTGTGTGTGTGTGTGTGTGTGTGTGTGTGTGTGTGTGTAGACTGCAGTCCCCTGTGTTGCAGCAGGAGTGTTTTGGAGCCCCCTAGTGGTGACCATGCGTCCCATCCCTGCTAGCATGTTGGATACAGCTGTTAGCGTCACACACCAGAATACACACTGTCATGGAGCACCTATACACATAGGAGACGCCTGTATGTACACACACACACATACACACATACACACACACACACACACACACACACACACACACACACACACACATACACACACACACACACACACACATACACACACACACACACACACACACACACACACACACACACATACACACACGTATTGTAAATAAATAGGGCCTCTTCCTTACTTCTTCACAGGTGATACTAATGAAGGCTCTGTTCCATTTAGTGTAACACAGTGGCTCTCACACTTTTTAATTTCAAGGACCCTCATAACTCAAGAGTTACACACCCGTAAGGGTCCATGTGGAACCATGAGGGTCCCTGAACCACACTTTGAGACCCACTGCAGGTGTAGCAGAGTGTTTCCAGTGTTTGACCAGAATGGAACAGAGCCTTCATTAGTATCATTGTAACAACCAGAATGGAACAGAGCCTTCATTAGTGTCATTGTAACAACCAGAATGGAACAGAGCCTTCATTAGCATCATTGTAACAACCAGAATGGAACAGAGCCTTCATTAGTATCATTGTAACAACCAGAATGGAACAGAGCCTTCATTAGTATCATTGTAACAACCAGAATGGAACAGAGCCTTCATTAGTATCATTGTAACAACCTGTGAAGGAAGTAAGGAAGAGGACCAGTTTATTTACAGTATGTCTGCTGTGCATAGAGCCTGTTAGCTCTCCTAGACATTAAGGACCTGTTTAGAGTTACATTAACTCATTAATGTATTGATTTATTCATTTATTATTATTATGCCTCTATTAGGCATAATAACAATAATAATAATAATAATAATAATGAATAATAATAATGAATATGTTAATTAGCTCTAATAGGCATACAGGACCTGTCCACACCACATTATAATAATGAATAATAATAATGAATATGTTAATTAGCTCTATTAGGCATACAGGACCTGTCCACACCACATTATAATAATTCATAATAATAATGAATATGTTAATTAGCTCTATTAGGCATACAGGACCTGTCCACACCACATTACGGGGAGCCAGTGGAGTCGCAGCCTGATGATGTCACCGTGTTCTGGGCCTGTGGAGTGACAGCCATAGAGGCGGTCCTTAGCAGCAGTGAGTCCTGTTGATTGGCTGTTTAACATCTTAACTAAACTGAAGGCACGATGAATTTCACCTTGAACTTTGAACCTTGAACGCTACAGAGCCTCCAGTGGCGTTCAGTCACTCTCCAGGATGTATGTTCATGACCGACCTTCCTGACTCCTCCCCTTCCTGTTTGACCCCGCCCCCTGACCCCTCGAGGCCTGAGCTGACCCCCCTCTGTTTCCAAATATCCCACAATCCTTTGCTGTACAGCCTGGCATCGCAGCGCGCCGTGACTCTGATCAGAGAGCTGGAGAAGATCATAGGAGAGGACCCAGGTACACACACACTACTACACACACACTGTTGTACATCAACACACTGTCCAAAGTCCTGAACCATTGAAACATTACAGAACCTCTATGTGAACAAGTGACTCAGTGAATAAGGTGAACAAGTGACTCAGTGAATAAGGTGAATAAGTGACTAAGGGCCGTTTACACTGAATCAGATCTGTGTCACATCCAGATTACAATCCCAGAGACAGGTCAGAGGTCACATGGAATCCGACCTGAGCCACATTCAGAAGTGGTTTCAAATCTGATTCAAATCTGATTTCTAAAGATGTGTCTCAGTCTGAACGCAGGAATCTGATCTAAACACCAAGTCACATGTCTAACTGTCCAAAACGTCACATGCAGCGCGACCCGAGCTCCACTGACGTCATTACAGAGCGCTAGGGGTTAATGAAAACAAAACAATAGAGCAGCATCAGTTTGACAGAAGAAATGTTGAGCAGCGTTCAGTGGACAGATGGAGATATTTAATGTCTCCTAGCACTATGGCAATATTATATATTCATTATACATGAAGACATATCTCACAGCATGGCAGAAAATGGGTTCACAAGATCCTATCTGCAGTGTCAGAGGAAAATAAAGAATTTTAAGAACACATAAAGAGATAAAAGTCATGACGCCTACGTGGTTACCACGGTAACCAAAGCAGATGTGGACGCAGGGCGTTGACGTTGTTTAAATCAGTCTGAACACACAGACTGTACTCACTACACAGTCTGTTGTTTATATCAGTCTGAACACACAGACTGTACTCACTACACAGTCTGTTGTTTAAATCAGTCTGAACACACAGACTGTACTCACTACACAGTCTGTTGTTTATATCAGTCTGAACATAGACCTGTACTCACACACAGTCTATTGTTTATATCAGTCTGAACACACAGACTGTACTCACTACACAGTCTGTTTATATCAGTCTGAACACACAGACTGTACTCACTACACAGTCTGTTGTTTAAATCAGTCTGAACACACAGACCTGTACTCACTACACAGTCTGTTGTTTAAATCAGTCTGAACACACAGACTGTACTCACTACACAGTATGTTGTTTATATCAGTCTGAACACACAGACCTGTACTCACTACACAGTCTGTTGTTTATATCAGTCTGAACACACAGACTGTACTCACTACACAGTATGTTGTTTATATCAGTCTGAACACACAGACCTGTACTCACTACACAGTCTGTTGTTTAAATCATTCTGAACACACAGACCTGTACTCACTACACAGTCTGTTGTTTAAATCAGTCTGAACACAGACCTGTACTCACTACACAGTCTGTTGTTTATATCAGTCTGAACACAGACCTGTACTCACTACACAGTATGTTGTTTATATCAGTCTGAACACACAGACTGTACTCACTACACAGTCTGTTGTTTAAATCAGTCTGAACACAGACCTGTACTCACTACACAGTATGTTGTTTATATCAGTCTGAACACACAGACTGTACTCACTACACAGTCTGTTGTTTAAATCAGTCTGAACACACAGACTGTACTCACTACACAGTCTGTTGTTTATATCAGTCTGAACACAGACCTGTACTCACTACACAGTCTGTTGTTTAAATCAGTCTGAACACAGACCTGTACTCACTACACAGTCTGTTGTTTATATCAGTCTGAACACACAGACCTGTACTCACTACACAGTATGTTGTTTATATCAGTCTGAACACAGACCTGTACTCACTACACAGTATGTTGTTTAAATCAGTCTGAACACACAGACCTGTACTCACTACACAGTATGTTGTTTATATCAGTCTGAACACACAGACCTGTACTCACTACACAGTCTGTTGTTTATATCAGTCTGAACACAGACCTGTACTCACTACACAGTCTGTTGTTTATATCAGTCTGAACACACAGACCTGTACTCACTACACAGTCTGTTGTTTATATCAGTCTGAACACACAGACCTGTACTCACTACACAGTCTGTTGTTTATATCAGTCTGAACACAGACCTGTACTCACTACACAGTCTGTTGTTTATATCAGTCTGAACACACAGACCTGTACTCACTACACAGTCTGTTGTTTAAATCAGTCTGAACACAGACCTGTACTCACTACACAGTCTGTTGTTTATATCAGTCTGAACACAGACCTGTACTCACTACACAGTCTGTTGTTTAAATCAGTCTGAACACACAGACCTGGACAGATCACATCTGATCACTTGCTAATGCAGTGTGAACAGTGAACAGTGTGCAGAGTGAACAGTCTTTGGTTTCACTGTGTTTAAACTGTTTTAACCCTTTGGTTTCACTGTGTTTAAACTGTGTTAACCCTTTGGTTTCATTGTGTTTAAACTGTGTTAACCCTTTGGTTTTATTGTGTTTTGTACATCAGGTGGGCGGGGCATCAAGGCGTTGTTGGTTCCTGATGATCTGCTGCGCTGCTGTCTGTCACTGTCACATGCTTCCTCTGTCGCCATAACAACCGGCTTCCCCACACACTACATGCACAGGTACACACACACACACACACACACACACACACACACACACACACACACACACACACACACACACACACACACACACACACACACTCAAACAGGGACTAGTAACTTCCTGTCTCATTTTAATGATGTCATCGTCA
>NC_137621.1:247500-272500 GCF_963280865.1 Gymnoscopelus braueri | reverse complement strand
GTGTGACAGCGGAGCCAGTAGGAGGTGCACCACCTACGTAGACACACTGCAGTGTGACAGCGGAGCCAGTAGGAGGTGCACCACCTACGTAGACACACTGCAGTGTGACAGTGGAGCCAGTAGGAGGTGCACCACCTACGTAGACACACTGCAGTGTGACAGTGGAGCCAGTAGGAGGTGCACCACCTACGTAGACACACTGCAGTGTGACAGAGGAGCCAGTAGGAGGTGCACCACCTACGTAGACACACTGCAGTGTGACAGCGGAGCCAGTAGGAGGTGCACCACCTACGTAGACACACTGCAGTGTGACAGCGGAGCCAGTAGGAGGTGCACCACCTACGTAGACACACTGCAGTGTGACAGCGGAGCCAGTAGGAGGTGCACCACCTACGTAGACACACTGCAGTGTGACAGCGGAGCCAGTAGGAGGTGCACCACCTACGTAGACACACTGCAGTGTGACAGCGGAGCCAGTAGGAGGTGCACCACCTACGTAGACACACTGCAGTGTGACAGCGGAGCCAGTAGGAGGTGCACCACCTACGTAGACACACTGCAGTGTGACAGAGGAGCCAGTAGGAGGGAGTGGAGCTTGGTGATTCAGGAGTCCTTAGTGTTGTCTAGACACCGCTCTTTTATGGCATTGTGACTATGCCATTTATTAACAATCTAATAAAAAATAATTTTGCTAACCTATCACAATGTGATGCCAACAGTTTTTCCAACAATTTAATTGCCTTAAATCTTACGTTACATCTACAATTTAAGCTATTTTATATAGGGCTTACAGAAAGTGGTTCATGTGTTTTACAAATGTTATGCGGCCTACTGGATAATGTTAAAACTATGGTTCAATCAAGCTTTTTGAGAACCCCGTAAGCCAGTGTGTGGACATTGTTTCATCCAGAATGTCTCTATTAAACGTTATGTTATCAGCTATCACAGACATTAATGAGTCAATCAGCTGCTTTGATAAACTCATCAAGTAACAATTTATATTTTATAAAACAAACTAACAATAAAGATGAATGAGGTCCAGTATGTGAGCCTTAATGATAATAATTAATAATAATATACAGCCACATTGTTAGCTTTAGAGCGTGTGTGTGTGTGTGTGTGTGTGTGTGTGTGTGTGTGTGTGTGTGTGTGTGTGTGTGTGTGTGTGTATGGGGCTCCATTAGTGCCACGTAAGCACACCCCCTGTCCTGTAATCGTGTACTTTTTTTTTTGTGTTGCACAGAACCGCATAGACGTGTAGTGTACTTTCCCATTGACTCACAATGGGAACACGTGCACGCGCGCGTTCACGCGTAACAGTGCAACCACTGCATCTTGACCTACAGGGTAACACGTCTACGTGTAGATTCATGCGTCTGTAGCAAAGGCACGCGTCAACGCACGCATGATTTATTTGGTCACGCGACTAGGCGAGGCGCGGAGAGATGAGTGGGTGCTGTGCCACCTTGGTGCGCGCTGCGTGGAACGCCTCACCTACCCGTGTGACATAACTGCAGCTCTGCACATAACGCATCGTGTGCCCTTGTGACGTAACTCTGCCCTGCACAGAACGCCTCATATGCACGTGTAAGTCTTAAAATAAAAAAAATAAAATATTTGTATTAATTAATTCAGTTACCTCTCCTGATATGTGATTCAATTTATGAAGTGGCTTTCTGCAATTACGCACAGCAGTTGCGCTGTCCCTCTCCAAGTCTCCATTCTTGAATCCTGTCCTTTGCAATCAATATTGCATTGATTGCAATAACATTTAATTCCAAGTCATCAGTAACATATAGGCTGTATTAATTTCTGTCAAATAATCTTTTATTTCAAGGCAATTATAAACTGTACAGTATGATTCCAACATCGGGTTTGGTTGATCACCGCGCCATGCACTCTTCTCGTCTTTTTCCGGAGGTTCGAGGCGATTTTTATATTAGCTAATACTCAGTCAGATCATAACCAAAAATTAAAATAAAAAGAACGCCAGAATCCGTGAAATCTAAGCTTTGTATGTTTATCTGGCCCATGGCTGGATTCTTTCATTATTTCCTGATATGAATGAATTACGCAAGGAATTACGCAATCACGGCGCGGTCGGTGCCAAAAACTCGGCGGTCGTGGGTGTCTTCTAACACTTAGAGCTCTCTCAAATCAAATCAATTTTAAGTTCTTTGGAACCTTAGCTTTTGTTTCGTGTACAGCTCATCACTGTATATTCTATCAATATCCATTGATAAAGCAATTAAGCAACAGCGGCTTTTAAGCAGAGTGCATGGTGCAGGGCATCACCGTACGTGGCTTTGATCTGACACGAATTTGCTTCATTTAGCATCATTGCAAATATATTATCATCAGTAACATGTAGGCCTAGCCCTAGGCTATAGTATTTTCTCTTAAATAATCTTCTATTTCAAGGCAATAAACAGCTGTACAGTATAGCCTATGGTGTCAAATCAATGGTGCCTGGTGCCAAATCAATGGTGCTCTGGCTTTCCAACGGGTCCAATTGTGCCCATGTTTTCAAATGCCTATATGCTCCCCAAATGCGCCAAGCTCCCTTCCAACAACAATAAACATATGCGTTTATGCCATAGAGGTATTACTTCTGTGTTACATGACTGCAGAGCGCAACAATTATCCTTCTCTCTCAAAAAGGAGAGGTGAAAAACAGAAAGAAAAAAGTAGCGAAACCACATCTCACCTGCTCGTCTAGATAACGATTTCACACATTTTGATACAATTCAAAGTGTTATAGAATCTGTCTCCCATTGGTGTGTTTTTCATATGCGTTTTACAATGTTAATGTAATAGATAATAAACTTTAATCTCATTTAGATTGACCTGGTTAAATACGGGGTTTAATTCATCCTAAGAGCAAATCATGGGAATAAATATATATGTAACTGGAAATCAGATTTCCAGTTACTTCATTGTTATGCGTTATTATAGATTGGCTTCTATGGATGGGACAGGTTTTAATTTCGACGCCTGTAGTCATTATGAGTTGTATTATTGGATCAGCACTGCGCTTCTCAGACAATGGACAGACAATTAACTGCTGTGCAAGTCTAACCCTAGGCTGGTGTCCACCATGGAAATAGCCTATTTGGTCGCTTTCATCACGTTGATGAATTAAAGCATCCTTTGCAAAATGTTCATGTGTAGCCTATAGGCCTATTAGATGTTTAGTCCGTGGTCCGCTGCCGGCCTGCCACTTATCTGACACGCACTTGTGTCTCTGTCTCTCTCTCTCTCTCTCTCTCTCTCTCTCTCTCTCTCTCTCTCTCTCTCTCTCTCTCTCTCTCTCTCTCTCTCTCTCTCCCCCTCTCTCCCTCTCTCCAAGTGCCTATTCATTCAATGATGATTGATGGGTTGTGAGGAAGTCATGGTTCCCCGAAAATTATAATACTATCATGTCTCTCTGTTTTTCTGTCTCGAGATAGACAGACAGACAGTCTGACAGCCTGACAGACATGGCAATCCGATCTGATGGCGAGATGTTCATGTTCCATATTAAGCTATAATGTGACCTAAAAAAAGATAGGCCTAAATATAATAATGTGACCCCAAAAAAGATCAATATAAAATAATTAGACCCTTCCCACATTATCCACACCAATCTTTGAAGGCAACATTTTCATATGTCAATTCAGTGTTTTTCTCCAACAGCCAGCTGCGCTCCTGAGCAGCGCAGCGCGCGCGCACACACACACACGCACACACACACACACACACACACACACACACACACACACACACACACACACACACACACACACACACACACACACACAGTGCACCGCATCAGAGCAGATCTACAAGCTCACAACGCGTCTCATTCGCGGTAGGCTACTTGTGGTCTTGTATATCGCATTAGCTGTAGAATACAACTCTCGTAGACGTATTTATGATTATGACGTTTTCAATCTACGAGAGTTGTAGGGTTCACCCCCCATGGACACAGAGACTTTCAGCACTATACCCCGTAGACACTCCAAACATGTACAAATAAAAAATGAAGGTGCTTCCACGCCCCAAATGTTAACTCTCGCTACGGGGTAGTAGTTTAATGTAATAATCCATATCTTTCAATAAATAAGTGTTTTAATGCCGTCTATGGCCGAATGCCATTGTTTCACCCTCGCTTACTTCCTTTTTACATTGAGTATAATTCCGGGTTTCACCAGATGGGCGCGTCACTACCGCCCATTGGGAACTTCCGACAGAATCAGCCACAGACGGCATTAAACACTTCTTTATTGAAAGATATGGATTATTACATTAGACTACTACCCCGTAGCGATAGTTAACATTTGCTGCGTGGGGGTAAGCACCTTTATTTTCAATTTGTACATGTTTGGAGTGTCTACGGGGCATAGTGCAGAAAGTCTCTGTGTCCATGGGGGGTGAACCCTACAACTCTCGTAGATTGAAAACGTCAGAATCATAAATACGTCTACGAGAGTTGTATTCTACAGCTAATATCGCATAATGTTAACCACTCGAAACCATTGTGCGACGAAGAACAAAATAATCCTGGCTGGCACAGAGACTTCCCTTGCAACATTTTTGCAAAATTCATGGATTTAAGAACTATGAAGGGTGCACCAACATGAACGTTTTTTTTCTAAAGCATTAGATGGCGGGCCAGAACATAATGAAAGGCTAATTTAAGAAATGGATAGTTAACAAATGTACTGGAACTCCAAGATTCAAGACAGAACGCCTTATATTTGGCACACATTTGTGATACTCGCACAGTCACAGAGAATGAATCAAAATGTAAGCTATTAGGTGGCATAATAAACCGTAAACAGCGGTTCCCCCCCCCCCCCTCCAAGACTGACCATGTAGCAAAGCCTACCGTCCTCATCATAATCATTCAATAATTTGAATGATTTTACTTTTAGTCTCATTATACCCCGCAATGCCAGACGTAGGCTACAACGTCACATTATTAAGCATGATTCATCAGGATCGCTTTGCAAATCCACAAGCTCACACTGCAGCGCAGATTGAATATATTCGGGGCGCAACACCGTTGTCATAAAGTAACAAAGTACATGTACTCAAGTACTGCACTTAAGTACAAATTTTAGGTATTTTTACTTTACTGGAGTATTGCCAATTTTCAGTAGGCCTACTATTGTATTACTTCTACACCCCAACGGCAAATATTGTACTTTTACTCCACTACAATCATTTGAAAACTTTAGTTACTATTACTTTATTATCAATTATTATATTATAAAACCACTTTAGCCCTATTTTATAGGCCTACATAGGCTATTTGAAAATAGCCAATCTAATGCATCGCATTGCAACACATTGTGAGCTTGTAGATCTGCTATTTTCAAATATTAGTACTTTTACTTTTGGTACTTTAAGTACATTTTGATACTAATACTTTTGTGCTTTTACTCAATTTTGAATTCCAGACTTTTACTTAGGTAAAATATCTGAGTACTTTTCCCACCATGCACTGACCGTTGTACGTCGAAGCATAAATTGGTCGTTACTGGATGGATTGCAGCTGCTACTTGAGAGAGACAGACTGCTTGAGATCGCTAAACATTAATCTGCTAGTTAACAAGAGAAATGACACTATCCAAAAGTATAAAGCAGGGGTCTTCAACAGGGGGTCCGGGACCCCTAGGGGGTCCTCAGAGTTACTACAGGCGGTCCACCAAATCTTTGTGTGTTATCTTTTTCTTTTTTTTTACCTTAACCACTTGAACCCTAGCATCCCTTTTCTGAGGAGAACTTTAGCCAAAAATAGCAGATCTACAAGCTCACAACGCCTTGCTGCAAGGCGTTGTGTAGATCGGCTATTTTTGGCAAAGAGATATATAGGTGTAGAGGGGAAAAAAGAGCAGACCAAGTAAACAAAAAAAGTTTAATCTGAAACACAATTTTATACAATATAGAGGGGGTCCCTGCTTCGTCTCTCTCTCAGCTAGGGGGTCCTTGGCCTGAAAACGTTGAAGACTCCTGGTATAAAGAGTATAAAAGATATGTGTAAAAGATATGTGACAGTGCTGAAAACAGGGCATTTAAAGATGAATTTGGACACATTGGACAGCAGCAGTGCGGAAATTGCGCACCAGAGCGCACTCGCCTATTAGTTTGTATTGGCCAGTGTGCTCATGAGTTTCTTATACCTGGTGTCATCAATGCAAAGCCGTTGTTTCATCGGCTACACACTTTTTGGCTGTTTGCAAGCCAAGGAATATAATTTTAGATGGCAAGATGAAGCATGCATGGTATGGCAAGTTAGGCTATAAAGTTTAATAAGCATCTTTCAGGTGGGGACATATTCTCTATGGACATTATAGCTATAGGACTGTCAGTCCATATTTTAAAATGAAAATCATAAAATCATTATCAAAATAATGTATTTTAATATAAAACATGGATCCACCGCAGCTGCACATGATTGTCCATCCTACATAAACAACGTGTGTGTGTGTGTGTGTGTGTGTGTGTGTGTGTGTGTGTGGCATTGCGGGGTTCTCTCGGTCCGACCCGCGCCAGGTGTTCCATTCCATTCCGTTTTGCTTTCGCCCTTCTATTAAGTGTCAATGATTTGATTGTTGAAATACGGACAAAACAAATTGTTCTTGCGATTGCTTAGCTCACCATGACAGGAGATGGACCATGAAACCGACACCTCTAGTTCAAATCCGGATGGTAGAATGATGTTCAATTGTTACACCGATACTGTTTTCAAACGAATCTGCTTAATTTATATTTCAATTTCGGTCAGAAAGTTCCCTGTGTGAAATTTGATTTGGTGAATAAATTATTTTCAACTTGTTTGATCAGCCTTTGTCATTTTTGACACCCTGAGAAATAGCATCTTTAATTAGCTGACTAAAATCCTTGGATTCATGTTGGACCTATAGATCAAATCCCAGAGCAGTTGTGTTATATTTCTCCATATTCCTATGAGCAGATGCGATTCCAGAATTTAATTGCTGTATTCCTGTAAAATAAAAAAACATTACACCGAGTCTCACCAATGAATTGAATATTTGTATTGGGAAACGTCAGAAGGTGGCGCTGTATTGGGAAACGTCAGAGGGTGGCGCTGTTGGCCTCGTTTCAACATCACTTGTTGATGGTAACACATCAAATGCTTAACTTTATAGCATTCTAAGCCATACCATTAACTATTTAGTACATTTAATACATGTTGACACCAATAGAGAGATTCTCTCTATTCATCGACAGCATATTTTGTAGAGTGCAGACCAGGTCATTCAGTTTTCTGTTAAAATGCTTTTATAACCAGGCCGTTGTGGCCAAGCAAAAATATAAACACTACAACTCAGAAGTGTTCTTACCATAGAGGTATAATATAACCAGCTATCATTTCAATGAATGTGCTCAGTGGCGTTTTGAAGCACCCGGAAACCTGCCGGAAGTAGAATTATTGGTTCGATTTTGACCCCCCATAGAGTTATGAGCATGCGCACTAGTGTCCTTTTTGCGTTCTACGGCAGCCCGTGTGTCAAGGATTGAATGCGAGATATTTATTAAATACACTCGAGATGCATATTTATATGTAAATGCATATGTATGTATGTATAATATGTTTACATATTTATATGTATATATATAAATACCTCTCAGTATGTTTTGCGGGTGCATGTATTTCTCCCCGCCTGCAGTTCCAGCTTTGGCCACTGGGGTGGCAGCTTCAATGTTTCTCAGCAACTCTGGGGGCTTGGTTGTTACCAAGTGCTTTAGATAAATACTTCCTCAAACATCGGTTTTCTCTTTTTTTTAATAGTGTCAATAAGTTGATTTCTAAAACACTAACGGAATCCCTACATTGTTGTGTTTGCTTAGCTCATCAAGTAAGTCATTGGGTTAGTAATCTAAGCTTCTCCGTCAATACATGTTTGAACCCGGGTGGTGGAGTGACATATGTTTTTTTTATTTTTAAACGAATCCGCTTAATTTATATTTCAGAAAGTACCCTGTGTGTAATTTGATTTGGCGAATTAATTATTTTCATCAACTCTTGTCATTTGACACCCTGAGAAATAGCATCTTTAATAAGCTGACTAAAATCCTTGGATTCATGTTGGACCTATAGATCAAATCCCAGAGCAGTTGTGTTATATTTCTCCATATTCCTATGAGAAGATGCGATTCCAGAATTTAATTGCAGTGTTCCTGTAAAATAAAAAAAACATTACACTGACTCTCACCAATGAATTGAATATTTGTATCGGGAAACGTCAGAAGACAATGCATATCTGCCAGGGCTGTCACCATTCTATGAGTCCATTCTGGAGGCTTGGAGACTCCTAAAAGTTGCTAGAGACACTGATGCCACAACTGGTATGTGGCTGTGGCTTGCGTTGGGTCGGAACTCTGTCCTCGGTGTGCATAAGAAAATTTCTCAGGGAACCCGGTTGTACTAAGCTGGGACACTTGCTGGTGCCGTTTGAGACCCTACAACAGCGGGTCCACATTTGGCCTAGGCTGCTAAAGCAGATCGTTAAGGAAGTCAATGAGTCTTCCTCCACACCTGAACACCTTCTTGGAGGAGAACTGGTCAACAGAGGGCCTGTGGGAGGAGGATATAGACTACGTCTTCCCATGCCTGAAGGTGTCTCCTAAACTGGGGCAGTGGCAGGAGGAGGAAGACACTTTCCTCTCATTCGCAACTCCACATCCTGGCTGGTTTGAGGACTTGGAGAAAAAGGCAATGTATTTCCTATGCGTGAGTCAGTCTCTGCATACCATGAAAATATAGAGGTGGACCGAGCCCAGGTTCTTCACCAAAAGGCTGTTGGCGGGTCGACCGGGGCCGTTGCCTGGCACCCAGTGGCCGGTACCCAGTGACTGCTATATGATATATTAACGGAATAAGGGTAATGTTGTAATACGTGTAATAGTGTAATAATTGTAATGGTGTAATAATGCAACAAGTTTAATAGTGTAATAGTGTAATAACATAATAATGGTAACAGTGTAATAGGTTTAATAGTGTAATGTGTGATAGTATAATAGGTATAATAGTGTAGAAAGGGTAAAAAGTGTAATAGGTGTAATAGTGTAATGACGCAATAGGGTAATAGTGCAATAGGTGTTATAGTGTAGTGAAGTAGTTGGGGTTCGGGTGGATGTGGGCGGAATTGGGTGAATGTGACCACTTACAACACTATCACACTTTTACACTTATTAACTTATTGCACTATTACACCTGTTCAACTATTAGAGTATTACCCTCATTGCGTTATTACATCTATTACACTATTACACACGTTGCACTATTACACCTATTACACTATTACACCTATTACATATTAAACTTAATGCAATATTACACTATTCCACCTATTACACTACTACCCCTATTGCGTTGTTACACTATTACATTAGTACACCTATTACACTATTACACCTATTACACTTATTGCATTATTACACTATTACCCTTATTGCGTTATTACATTAGTAAGGCAATATCTTGGGCAGTATCATTATTTAATAAAGGATTATTATTGTTATTATTATTATTATTATTATTACTATTATTATTACCCTTATTATTATTATCCTTATTATTATTATTATTATTTTATTTTTTATTATTATTACTACGTGTGAATGTACGTGACAAGTTGCAGCGCATGGAAGTAGACTACGTGTGAATGTACGTGACAAGTTGCAGCGCATGGAAATAGACTACGTGTGAATGTACGTGACAGGTTGTAGCGCATGGAGCTTACGCGTAAATGTACACGACGCGTTGCAGCGCGTAACGCGTGCTTACGTGTGAATGTACGTGACAGGTTGTAGCGCATGTAGCTTACGCGTAAATGTACACGACGCGTTGCAGCGCGTAACGCGTGCTTTTGTGCAGTGCATGCGCAGAACGAACGTGTACACACACACACACACACGTAAGAAAAAATCATGTGGTCACAGGAGGCGTCATGCGCCCCTCGTGGCACTAACGGAGCCCCATAGTGTGTGTGTGTGTGTGTGTGTGTGTGTGTGTGTGTGTGTGTGTGTGTGTGTGGGACAACGCTCCACACGTCCTAGACTCTTCTCTCTTCTCTAAAACACTCTGGACAACGCTCCACACGTCCTAGACTCTTCTCTCTTCTCTAAAACACTCTGGACAACGCTCCACACGTCCTAGACTCTTCTCTCTTCTCTAAAACACTCTGGACAACACTCCACACGTCCTAGACTCTTCTCTCTTCTCTAAAACACTCTGGACAACACTCCACACGTCCTAGACTCTTCTCTCTTCTCTAAAACACTCTGGACAACACTCCACACGTCCTAGACTCTTCTCTCTTCTCTAAAACACTCTGGACAACGCTCCACACGTCCTAGACTCTTCTCTCTTCTCTAAAACACTCTGGACAACGCTCCACACGTCCTAGACTCTTCTCTCTTCTCTAAAACACTCTGGACAACGCTCCACACGTCCTAGACTCTTCTCTCTTCTCTAAAACACTCTGGACAACGCTCCACACGTCCTAGACTCTTCTCTCTTCTCTAAAACACTCTGGACAACGCTCCACACGTCCTAGACTCTTCTCTCTTCTCTAAAACACTCTGGACAACGCTCCACACGTCCTAGACTCTTCTCTCTCTTCTCTAAAACACTCTGGACAACGCTCCACACGTCCTAGACTCTTCTCTCTTCTCTAAAACACTCTGGACAACGCTCCACACGTCCTAGACTCTTCTCTCTTCTCTAAAACACTCTGGACAACGCTCCACACGTCCTAGACTCTTCTCTCTTCTCTAAAACACTCTGGACAACGCTCCACACGTCCTAGACTCTTCTCTCTCTTCTCTAAAACACTCTGGACAACGCTCCACACATGCTAGACTAGACTCTTCTCTCTTCTCTAAAACACTCTGGACAACGCTCCACACGTGCTAGACTAGACTCTTCTCCCTCCTGCCTCCCAAACTGTGGAACAAACTCCCCATTGCAGTTCTTCCACCATAATCTGAAGACTCACCTCTTCAGACTCCACCTCCACCTCAGCTCGTAACATTTGACCTAGCTTTGACGACCACGCAGTCTTATTTTTTTGCAAAACACATTTCTTTACTTTACTGCTTCAGATTGTATCAAAATTTTACACAAATCAGCACACATTATCTCTATAGTCATGAAATCAACACGGATCTGTCCGATTTTTCATACACCCTGATTGGTGATTTCTAGTTTGCAGTGGAAACGTCAGGGATAAAAAGTGTTCTGTTTCTACACAGAACCAATTTCACATTATAATAAAAAACAAGAAACGTGTTTGTATTACACAGAAATTTACCTTTTATAAAAAATATTCTTTGTCACATTTATTTCTGTACAGCTGTACAACTATAACACATGAACTTATGAATAAAAGTTATAATCCTGTTGTTACACTTGCTACAATCATAATACTATATAGTATTATACATACATATTAATATATTATATAGAATCATAATAGAATCCTAATACTACAGTATTATATATATATATGTATATATATATATATATATATATATATATATATATATATATTAATATATTATAGTACCGAATATAAGTATGTAATATAGTATGCAAATATTTACATGTAAACACAACAGACTGATAACGTCTATATCAACACACTACAGCTGGAAAAATACTTCTCTTTCTCATATACATTAACACTATGAAATGAAACGTTAACTGTACACAGATGATTCAGCATTATGTGTCTGAGATGGAGAATGTGTCATTTCATCTTGTTGGTCTCTAAGAAACGCCTTCAGAACGTTGTCTGTAACAGGATGACGTTAAGGATCAAAGTCCACCGTAACGTATTTGGGGATAACATTAGACTAGCCTGGAAACCAGACCAATCTGCCAGTGATATTAGTCTGGCCATGCCAGGCTAACATTAGACCAGTCTCTGGTCTAACTGAAAAGGCCTAAAGCATTGTACCCATGGTCACATATATAATTATATTATATATTACATTATTATTATATTATATATATATATAATTGTTTACACACAACGGAAAACAAGGATTATATATTTCAAGAGGCAGAGATCAGAGTAATAATAATAATAACAATAATAATCACATTAAACATCCTAAACACTGGGAGGAAAACAGCATCTGAAAGTTTGACAATTTTTACATTAAACCTTATGAGGTTCAATGGGTTTGCTGCTGTTCTTATTGCTGAGTGTGATTAACCCCGTGTTGGCTGGTTTGGGTGCGTTGGAGTCGGTGTGTATTTTGAGGTGCGTCAGCAGCGTGACGGAGCCTGACGGAGCGTGACGGAGCAGCGTGACGGAGGGCGGGACGTTGTTGTCCGCGTCGTCGGTGGGCGTGGCCACCTCGTGGGAGTCGGTGGCCGGGCGGGCGGGGCTGGCGTTGCCGCGGCGGCGGCAGCAGCAGAATATGTTAATGAGGGGGCGGAGCAGCAAGCGGTACAGGCCCTGCCTCGCGCTTTCACTGACAAAGCAGTAGAGAGCCGGATCGGCCAGGCAGTTCACACTGGTCAGCAATAAGGACAGGTGGTAGTAGTTAAATATACCTGAAAATATAAGAAATATATAGTTAAATATACCTGAAAATATATAGTTAAATATACCTGTAAATATATAAAATATATAGTTAAATATACCTGAAAATATATAAAATATATAGTTAAATATACCTGTAAATATATAAAATATATAGTTAAATATACCTGAAAATATATAAAATATATAGTTAAATATACCTGTAAATATATAAAATATATAGTTAAATATACCTGAAAATATATAGTTAAATATGCCTGTAAATATATAAAATATATAGTTAAATATACCTGTAAATATATAAAATATATAGTTAAAAATAACTAAATATATAAAATATATAGTAAAATATACCTGAAAATATATAGTTAAATATGCATGTAAATATATAAAATATATAGTTAAATATACCTGAAAATATATAGTTAAATATGCCTGTAAATATATAAAATATATATTTAAATATACCTGTAAATATATAAAATATATAGTTAAATATATAAAATATATAGTTAAATATACCTGAGAATATATAGTTAAATATGCCTGAAAATATATAGTTAAATATACCTGTAAATATATAAAATATATAGTTAAATATACCTGAAAATATATAGTTAAATATGCCTGTAAATATATAAAATATATTGTTAAATATACCTGTAAATATATAAAATATATAGTTAAAAATAACTAAATATATAAAATATATAGTAAAATATACCTGAAAATATATAGTTAAATATGCATGTAAATATATAAAATATATAGTTAAATATACCTGTAAATATATAAAATATATAGTTAAATATACCTGAAAATATATCAAATATATAGTTAAATATACCTGAAAATATATAGTTAAATATGCCTGTAAATATATAAAATATATAGTTAAATATACCTGAAAATATATAGTTAAATATGTCTGTAAATATATAAAATATATAGTTAAATATACCTGTAAATATATAAAATATATAGTTAAAAATAACTAAATATATAAAATATATAGTAAAATATACCTGAAAATATATAGTTAAATATGCCTGAAAATATACCTGAAAATATATAGTTAAATATACCTGTAAATATATAAAATATATAGTTAAATATACCTGAAAATATATAGTTAAATATGCCTGTAAATATATAAAATATATAGTTAAATATACCTGTAAATATATAAAATATATAGTTAAATATACCTGAAAATATATAGTTAAATATGCCTGTAAATATATAAAATATATAGTTAAATATACCTGAAAATATATAGTTAAATATACCTGTAAATATATAAAATATATAGTTAAATATACCTGTAAATATATAGTTAAATATGCCTGTAAATATATAAAATATATAGTTAAATACACCTGTAAATATATAAAATATATAGTTAAAGAGGTGGTGCCATGTTTTTGCACTTTTTCTGTTTTTCATGTGTCTATGAGGTTGATATAACTTCATTAAGCCCCCCGGTGGTGTTTTTATGGTGTTTTATGTCTTCTCTGACTATTTGGAGTTTCTTCCTGGAGGCTGAAACCTTGAGGGTCAAACGTGCCAATAGAGAAACAGCGCTTTAGTGACATCACAAAGCCCACACCCTCCCCCTCATTATCATAACACAACAGGTGTGGGCATGAGGAGGAGGAGGGACTAGGACAGGTGGGTGGTGCTAAGGTGGTGGAGGAGGTGCTAAGGTGAGAACCAGGTATAGAGCGTCGCAGTTCCCGCCCACTTCCTGTTTTTTTTGGTGCCGGAAGAAAAAACTCAATGCATTTTTCCATTGACATTTCCAAAAATATTTATATCTATTAATTTAAGCCTCGAATCAAGCCATCATGACATGACATGAATCATGACCATAAACGTTTGATTCTGTGATTTTTTTTTTGTTGAAAACGGCAAAACAAAGGGTATTTATTAAATATAGTATATCATATAATTAAATATAAAATAATTTATGGTCATGATTCATGTCATCTCGTGATGGCTTGATTCGAGGCTTAAATTAATAGATATAAATATTTTTGGAAATGTCAATGGAAAAATGCATTGAGTTTTTTCTTCCGGCACCAAAAAAAACAGGAAGTGGGCGGGAACTGCGACGCTCTATACTTAATGCACTGGTGGGTGTGTCTACATAAAAACAACATTTTAACACTTACTGTACACTTTTTTTTTGTTGAAAAAAATCCTTACATAATAATAATACCTTATGATCAGGTTTTAGGGTTGAAAAATATCATGGCACTCCATCTTTAAAAATAACTAAATATATAAAATATATAGTAAAATATACCTGTAAAAAAATATAAAACCTGGTGGTGTTGCTCCTTGTCTGGCCGTGGTCGCTGTAGGGGTTTGAACAGTTTGTGCCTGTCTTCTGTGTTTTAGCTTATATAGTGTATTTATCTTTTTATATTTTATGTGTTTTAGCTTATATAGTGTATTTATCTTTTTATATTTTTTGTGCAACACTTTGGTAACCTTGCGTTGATATAAATAAAGTGGATATACATAACATAACATAACATAATGAACATGTGTAGCAGAGTGGCTCACAACCACAGCCTGATGGCCTGAAGGTCAGGGTTTAGTACCCTGACCCCTGACCCCTGAAAGTCTAATATCTCCACTGAGCCATAAGGAATTCCCTTTGGCTTAGTGGTTACGATGTTGGCGTTACTAATGCACACATACAGACAGACCCTCTTCTTGCCTCCTTGGAGCCATGATGCCGTAAAACAAAAAACAAATGTTCCTGTACCTGCGATGAAGTTGCAGTCCCTCTCCAGCAGGGTGCGCACTAACAAGAAGATGTGATAAGGAGAGAAACACACGAGGAAGATGAGGATGGTGCTGCTGACCAGCTGTCTGATCCTGGACTTCTGGTCGGGTTGAGTCCCTGCACTGCGTCCCACGGCCCGTAAGACACACAGGTAACTGACCTATACACACACACACACACACACACACACACACACACACACACACACACACACACACACACATAAAGGAGCGCATACAGGGACACACATATTAAAGGTACAGTTAAGGGTACATTCACAACATCATGGCATAATGATGCTGCGCTGTGATTGGTGCTCTATGCCTGTGGCAGCGTGTGTGCTGCGCTGTGATTGGTCTAGGTTTTGGTAACATACGGTTCATACACATCAACATGCTCCGTTTGTTTTAGTTTTTTTACACGATGAAAAGTGACTTAAACAAAACAACGTACCAACAGAATAGCCAATGGGAAGAGGAAGCCCACCACAAAACGGTAGTAGTTGATTGGATACTCCCAGTCCTGCATGGGATAGTGCTCGAAGCACACTGATTGGTTGTGCTGGGTTCTATCGCGGCTCAACACTTTATGTCTGAAGAAGACCACGCCCACTGCCACCTCCTTCAGCCAGATGAGGGCGCTGGTGAGCCAGGCAGCACGCATCGACCTCAGAGATGAGAACCTGAAAGACACAACATATTTTAAGTCCAATGTATTTGTATTTAAGTTCATAAAGTTAACATAAGTATAACTAAATGCATTTGAAATTAAATGAAAAAAATTGCTTTTCAGGCTATTTTTGCTACTTTTGTGTGACATAGAATGGCAAAGTACGGCATTAATTTACGAAAAAAGTTAAAATACGTAGATAAGAGGTGTCTGTCCTCTGACAGTATATGCAATGTGTCCCTCTGGAGTGAGTGTGTTAATATAGTGTCCCTCTGGAGTGAGTGTGTAAATATAGTGTTCCTCTGGAGTGAGTGTGTAAACATAGTGTTCCTCTGGAGTGAGTGTGTAAATATAGTGTTCCTCTGGAGTGAGTGTGTTAATATAGTGTCCCTCTGGAGTGAGTGTGTAAATATAGTGTTCCTCTGGAGTGAGTGTGTTAATATAGTGTCCCTCTGGAGTGAGTGTGTAAATATAGTGTTCCTCTGGAGTGAGTGTGTAAATATAGTGTTCCTCTGGAGTGAGTGTGTTAATATAGTGTCCCTCTGGAGTGAGTGTGTAAATATAGTGTTCCTCTGGAGTGAGTGTGTAAATATAGTGTTCCTCTGGAGTGAGTGTGTAAATATAGTGTTCCTCTGGAGTGAGTGTGTTAATATAGTGTCCCTCTGGAGTGAGTGTGTAAATATAGTGTTCCTCTGGAGTGAGTGTGTTAATATAGTGTTCCTCTGGAGTGAGTGTGTAAATATAGTGTTCCTCTGGAGTGAGTGTGTAAATATAGTGTTCCTCTGGAGTGAGTGTGTTAATATAGTGTTCCTCTGGAGTGAGTGTGTTAATATAGTGTCCCTCTGGAGTGAGTGTGTAAATATAGTGTTCCTCTGGAGTGAGTGTGTTAATATAGTGTTCCTCTGGAGTGAGTGTGTAAATATAGTGTTCCTCTGGAGTGAGTGTGTAAATATAGTGTTCCTCTGGAGTGAGTGTGTAAATATAGTGTTCCTCTGGAGTGAGTGTGTTAATATAGTGTCCCTCTGGAGTGAGTGTGTAAATATAGTGTTCCTCTGGAGTGAGTGTGTTAATATAGTGTCCCTCTGGAGTGAGTGTGTAAATATAGTGTTCCTCTGGAGTGAGTGTGTTAATATAGTGTCCCTCTGGAGTGAGTGTGTTAATATAGTGTCCCTCTGGAGTGAGTGTGTAAATATAGTGTTCCTCTGGAGTGAGTGTGTAAATATAGTGTCCCTCTGGAGTGAGTGTGTTAATATAGTGTTCCTCTGGAGTGAGTGTGTAAACATAGTGTCCCTCTGGAGTGAGTGTGTAAACATAGTGTTCCTCTGGAGTGAGTGTGTTAATATAGTGTTCCTCTAGAGTGAGTGTGTAAATATAGTGTCCCTCTGGAGTGAGTGTGTAAATATAGTGTTCCTCTGGAGTGAGTGTGTAAATATAGTGTTCCTCTGGAGTGAGTGTGTAAATATAGTGTCCCTCTGGAGTGAGTGTGTAAATATAGTGTTCCTCTGGAGTGAGTGTGTAAATATAGTGTCCCTCTGGAGTGAGTGTGTAAATATAGTGTTCCTCTGGAGTGAGTGTGTTAATATAGTGTCCCTCTGGAGTGAGTGTGTAAATATAGTGTCCCTCTGGAGTGAGTGTGTAAATATAGTGTTCCTCTGGAGTGAGTGTGTAAATATAGTGTTCCTCTGGAGTGAGTGTGTAAATATAGTGTCCCTCTGGAGTGAGTGTGTAAATATAGTGTCCCTCTGGAGTGAGTGTGTTAATATAGTGTCCCTCTGGAGTGAGTGTGTAAATATAGTGTTCCTCTGGAGTGAGTGTGTAAATATAGTGTCCCTCTGGAGTGAGTGTGTAAATATAGTGTCCCTCTGGAGTGAGTGTGTAAATTTAGTGTTCCTCTGGAGTGAGTGTGTAAATATAGTGTTCCTCTGGAGTGAGTGTGTAAATATAGTGTCCCTCTGGAGTGAGTGTGTAAATATAGTGTTCCTCTGGAGTGAGTGTGTAAACATAGTGTTCCTCTCCATCATCAAAGTTGCCCACTCCTGGTAGCTGGATGAGGGAAGGGGAGCGCTTGTTTTCCTTACCAGCCCCGGCCGTGTGGGGCTTCTAAGCACCGGCCTTATATTAGTGAGTGAGGGGCTTCAGACGGGGCTTGTAAGGAAAACAAGCGCTCCACAAAATGTTACCGTAATGGGTGGACCACAATTAAAATAATAATAATAGTAATGTTACCGTAATGGGTGGACCACAATTAAAATAATAATAATAGTAATGTTACCGTAATGGGTGGACCACAATTAAAATAATAATAATAGTAATGTTACCGTAATGGGTGGACCACAGCTAGATATCTGTCCAGACTGATGCAGCACAGGAAGCCGATGCTGATGTAGATGTTCTCATACAACAGGAAGCCACATAACTGACACACCCACTCTCTGTGACTCCAGTTATCATCCTGGATCACACACGCACGCACGCACGTACGCACGCACGCACGCACGCACGCACGCACGCACGCACGCACGCACACACACACACACACACACACACACACAAAGAACACATAAAGAACACACACATTACATACAAAATAACAATACTACACAATACTATGGTGGTAATAATAATAATATTAATATTAATAACCTGGAAGAAGTACTGCAGCCAGAGCGGTAGAGAGGCCAGGTACAGCAGGTCAGACACAGTGAGGTTCAGTAAATAAACTCCTAGTTCATTGTGTTGTTTCAACTGTAGAACTGCATGGTACAACGAGTAAAGGTTGGAGGGAACACCCACCTATCACACAATACATGTAGTTAGTATATCACACAATACATGTAGTTAGTATATCACACAATACATGTAGTTACTAGTTAGTATATCACACAATACATGTAGTTATTATATCACACAATACATGTAGTTAGTATATCACACAATACATGTAGTTAGTATATCATACCAGAGATTAGGACTCGAGTCAAAGACTTGCACTGGTGTCGCCATACACACGACTCGAGACTTGACTCGGACTCGAGCTCAAAGACTCGAGAACAATCTTTATTTTATGTTTTATTTGAGGCATTAATGAATGCAATGTCCGACATCAATGTTGTCCTTTCCGGAATGGTGCGTGCAGCCTGCAGGCTATGGAGAGCTGCTGTGTGGAGCCTTTCATCATAAAGTTTAAATATAAAAACATAGAAATTAAACAAATATGTTTAGCTCAGCATCAGCTATATTCAGTTAACTTGGCATATGTTTACATTTTTTATAAGATGATCGGATCATCTGTGATAGCATGTTTTTGAGACGTCAGATTTGTATTTTGCGCCGCTGTCTCGTTAAACCCAGCTGGGTGAATATCCCAAAAAAAAAACACTTCACCACGGTAAAGCTACGTTCATGTTCACTGCATTACAGTGAAGCTACAAGCAAGTTACTACATGTCTATGTTGTTGACCACGTAATGTAATGTTACAGGCTTTACAGGCTTATTTGGTTTTTATGTCTGAGTCAGAGTGACGTGGCCGTGTTCCTGCCTATATATGGGCACATGGGTTTGTTTATGATTATGTCTGAGTCAGAGTCATGGTCCTGCCTATATATGGGCGTATGGGTTTGTTTATGGTTATGTCTGAGTCAGAGTCATGGTCCTGCCTATATATGGGCGTATGGGGTTTGTTTATGGTTATGTCTGAGTCAGAGTGACGTGACCGTGATCCTGCCTATATATGGGCACATGGGTTTGTTTATGGTTATGTCTGAGTCAGAGTCATGGTCCTGCCTATATATGGGCGTATGGGTTTGTTTATGGTTATGTCTGAGTCAGAGTCATGGTCCTGCCAGGAGCCAGTTTTAATATTTTTTGTCCAACAGTCAGTGGTGTTCACAAGTATACTATACGATACGATAATACTTTATTGTCAGTTCACACTGAAATTTGTCTTGCGACCCAGCAGCCATGTATGCAACACATAAACATTTTGACATGACACAAAAAACAAAAACAAAAATACATACATAAAGACAAAGACAAGAGCAATGTCCACCACTCAGCCTACCCCTGGCCTAAACTCCTGATTAAGCCTCAATGTCGTCTGATGGACAAAGGACCTCTTCAGTTTGACCTTATTGTATGTTAGAACACTGTATCTCCTTCCTGAAGGCAGCAACCTATATTCTCCATACAAAACATGGCTAGTGTTTGAAGTGATATTCCTTGCCAACCTTATCATACCGTTATTATACGTAGATGTATAGAGCCTCTGAAGTGGTTGTCCAACAATCTTTGAACAAATGTTCAGTTGCTGCAGCAGTTGTGACTTTAAGGCTACAGACAGACATCCATACCAGGTGGTTCTACAGTACTGAAGAACACTCATAATAACATCTATACCAGGTGGTTCTACAGTACTGAAGAACACTCATAATAACATCTATACCAGGTGGTTCTACAGTACTGAAGAACACTCATAATAACATCCATACCAGGTGGTTCTACAGTACTGAAGAACACTCATAATAACATCTATACCAGATGGTTCTACAGTACTGAAGAACACTCATAATAACATCCATACCAGGTGGTTCTACAGTACTGAAGAACACTCATAATAACATCCATACCAGGTGGTTCTACAGTACTGAAGAACACTCATAATAACATCTATACCAGATGGTTCTACAGTACTGAAGAACACTCATAATAACATCTATACCAGGTGGTTCTACAGTACTGAAGAACACTCATAATAACATCTATACCAGGTGGTTCTACAGTACTGAAGAACACTCATAATAACATCTATACCAGGTGGTTCTACAGTACTGAAGAACACTCATAATAACATCTATACCAGGTGGTTCTACAGTACTGAAGAACACTCATAATAACATCTATACCAGATGGTACTACAGTACTGAAGAACACTCATAATAACATCTATACCAGATGGTTCTACAGTACTGAAGAACACTCATAATAACATCTATACCAGGTGGTTCTACAGTACTGAAGAACACTCATAATAACAGAAGTGAAAAGCTTTGTCTTCTTACCCACTGATTCAATTTGATCTTTCCATGACAAAAGATGGTCTAATACTACTCCTATTACGAACATACCTGGTTGATCTGTTCACTATGAATAGTAATGGGGGATCTGTGTATCTCCAGTGGTGCACCAAAAACAATCTCTTCTGTCTTTTTTGTGTTAATGATAAGAGCATTGTTATCACTCCACTCAACCACCTTATTTACTCTGTGTTGGTGCAGTCCAGGATCACTGGAACTATCTAAGAGAGAAATCAAAACTGTACCATCAGAGTACTTTAGAATGTATTGGTCTGGTTTGTCAGTGTGACATTCAGACAAACATTCCTCAGTACGACAGCTGTCAGTATAAAGGGTGAAAAGTACAGCTGAGCTTACACAACCCTGGGAAAAGCACTGCACTCGTCCGGCCCATTAGCTTTCCTTGTGTTAGTACACCGAAACACTTTTCTGACATCCTCTTCAGTGATGATGATTCTGTCTGAGGGGGCAGGTGTTACAGCCTTAAGTATTTCAGTGCACTTAGAGGAATCGCCTAATGATTCGAATCTGGCAAAGAAAGTATTAGGTCATTAGCAAAGCCAAGTTCATTGTCTGTCACAATAGGTTTGGTTGGGGATGACATTCCTGTCATGGATTTCATAGTATCCCACGCCTTTTTGTGATTATTGGCTTTAAAAAAGCATCCTCTAGATGCTGTCTACGTATGTGCCAATTTTGCCTGCCTCATTTTGGTTTTTAGCTTTGTTTATGAAGGCTGTTTTCCTTTCATTTATTACATCTTTTATGTCCTTGGTCACATGTGATTTATTGTTTGGAAAGATTTTTATTTCCTTTGTAGGAACAACCAGCCGTACACAAAAAATAATATAATCATTTGTAACTGTGGTTATTTCATCCAATGAACCATCTCTAGTGTACAGTCCAGGCATGCTTTTAGTTGTTCCTTGCTTTCATTTGTCCATGTCCTAACTACTTTATTCTCCAGCTTTCCTCTCTTCAGTTTTTACTTAAACTGGAGTCATGCACACAACATTATGATCAGAGGTCAGTATAGGCGGCCCAGCCGTGGCAACATATGCATTTGGAATGTTCACATAACACTTGTCCAGAATGTTATTTTTCCTAGTCGCATCCTTAACATGCTGTTCAAATCCTGGCAACACAGTGTCCAGATAACACTGGTTCAAGTCTCCAAGCATGATTGCTGGTGCCTCTGGGTATTGTAGTTGAAGTCCATGTACACAGTCAGCAATGTTTTTGCTGCCTGTGCAGCTCTTCCTGGCCCTTTAGGAGGCACATAAACTAAAAACAATAGAATGCACCCAAATTCGCGGGGCAGATAGAATGGTCTTAAAGTCATGCCCAGGATCTCCACGTTGGGATCGTCGCATATCCTAAGTTTGACTGAATAGGATGGACACCAGAGATCATTAATGTACACACATACACCACCGTAATCGCTCCCTCCACCTCTGTCCAGTCGCACCAGAGTGAATCCGGGGACCTCATAGAGTGAGTCTGGTTTTGATGGCTTTAACCAGCTCTCAGTGAAACAAAACAGTGATGCCTCACGAAATTCATGACTGTACCTTGTGTATGTCCGTATCGTGCCGATTTTGTTGTGCACGACTCGCGCGTTGGCGAGTAAATCTCCTCCGTAGGCGATTCCGAATTCCCCCTCTTTTCCCTCGTTTCTTCTTCCTTTTATTTTAGATCGACTCCTTGGGGATGTTATCCAACACTAGTAGGTAGACGTGGCTTGCCGTTGTATTTGGCTCCGGCGGCCGTAGTGCCAGCAGTGCATCTCGGCTGTACACACAACAAGCGAGCCTGGACGCTGTACACACAACAAGCGAGCCTGGACGCTGTACACACAACAAGCGAGCCTGGACGCTGTACACACAGGCGAGTCATCGACATGCCGTCTTCACGCCAGATGTTTGTGTTGCTGTTGAGTTGAGTCTGAAGTTGTTCGACCGACCAGCATCTTCCACAGGAGTTAATAATCCACAGGATCAGCAGAGCCATTTCTAAGGCTCTCATCTTACACATCTTTACACATGTAACGACACATAGGCACATCTTTACACATGTAACGACACATAGGCACACGGACAATACAAATAAACTAAACAATAAGGCATACAAGGCACGCTGGGTCGCAGTGCAGCCGCTGTGCACCGGATGTCTGACGTTGTCACATACGTATGCATATAGAGACACACACACACACACACACACACACACACACACACACACACACACACACACACACACACACACACACACACACACACACACACACACACACACACACACACACTACTCACCATCAGCACTAGGATGTAAACAGGTGAGAACAGGTACAGATGTATTTCATGGCTGATGGTGCAGTTAATCACATCCTCTTCAGACATGTTGTGCACCATGACACACACACACACACTAAGACACATGCACACGCACGTGCACGTGCACATACATTCACACAAATTAACCCACACAAACAACACACTAATACACAGATTACACACTCATACTCTCCACAGGAAATACACACACACACACACACACACACACACACACACACACACACACACACACACACACACACACACACACACACACACACACACACACACACACACACACACACACACACACACACACACACACACACACACACACTCAATCACACACACACGCACACTCAATCACACACACACGCCCATGTTGCTTGATGAGTTGAGTGACATCACATCCTCTCCTGTGCTGTGATTGGCTGCATGGTCTGCATCTCCTCTCTGATAGGCTCTGGAATATGAAGCAGACATGTGCTGAATGAATGAATGAATGAATTCATTAATGCTTCCCTGTGTACAAAAGGACATTAAAACAGTGATGTTACAGACATGACATACTGTAAACAACAATGTACACATTCATATTATACAAATAAAAAAAGATTTCAAAAAGGTATGAAAACCAAATATTAAACCAAGCAGGTGCTTACTATGCTTTCATCAGTATAATGTCTGCTTACCTTCTGCCTTAAACAATGAAGAAATTAATGTTTATGCTGCATTCATTCCTCAGCAGCTCATGACTCATTACAGGGTGTGAACACTTTAATAATAAAGCCATTACAGAGAAACCCTGAGGGATAAGGATGTAATTTAAACCATCAGAGGATTCATTCATCACCTGTACTGACCTATAGCATAAAGGGCTCTGAGAGCAGCTTGAGCCATTCATTACTCTGGCTTTAGTTAAAGAAGACGAGCTGTGTTGTTAGTGCTTTAGTTAAAGAAGACGAGCTGTGTTGTTAGTGCTTTAGTTAAAGAAGACGAGCTGTGTTGTTAGTGCTTTAGTTAAAGAAGACGAGCTGTGTTGTTAGTGCTTTAGTTAAAGAAGACGAGCTTCATTTTGCTATCAAAGAACACAAGGGAGCTAAATGTCCCACATGACGCTTTACTTCTTAAAGGACAACTTTGTTTTTATACAACCAAGGTATATTTTTTAGCTTGTAATTAAAGTAAATAAAAGATGAGTGTTATTTCTTTTTCATTTACTGCTTTTTTAAGTTTTAGCTATTTTCGCAATCTTTTTTACAGTGGGCGGGGGCATTCTGTCCGGTGGCTAACACAATAAAAAAGGTCCTGTGGTCTTTGATGGCCAGATGTGAGTTATTGGGGGCTAGAAGAGCTACTGTAAATAATAATAAAGAAAACGCCTGGTTATTGTGTAAAAAAATACATATTTAGCCACCGGACAGAATGCCCCGCCCACTGTAAAAAAGATGGCGAAAATTGCTAAAACTATAGAAAGCAGTAAAGACCTTTTATTTACTTTAATTACAATCTAAAACATAAACCTTGGTTGTAGAAAAACAAAGTTGTTCAAAGAGTCA
>NC_137621.1:240000-242500 GCF_963280865.1 Gymnoscopelus braueri | reverse complement strand
TGCCATGAGGTTCAACCAAAGTCATTTATTAGTTTCACCATTAAGTGTCTCTCTCTCTCTCTCTCTCTCTCTCTCTCTCTCTCTCTCTCTCTCTCTCTCTCTCTCTCTCTCTCTCTCTCTCTCTCTCTCTCTCTCTCTCTCTCTCTCACACACAACTCTCATAATACAACACAGGGTGAAGTTCCACAAACACAGAGCTTCTCATTATTATTTTTAAATCTGACAGATCCGTGTTGATCACGTGACTATAGAGATAATGTTTACCGATTTGCATGATGTTTGGCCAGAATCTGTAGGAGTAATATAAAATAATGTGTTTAGCAAACATCGGCCTCCTGGTGGCGCTATAACAGGACAATGTGAAAAGGGTAGCATGCCTATTAGGAGTGTGCGTGCAAGTTTCACGGCAATCAGACGCTGAGTTTATGATTTGAGGCACTTTGTTCAAAACAAGCCACTCCTGCAAACTTAAATCTTAGCAAAACACTCTTCAGAAAGAAAAGCCACGGTGCAGAATATCAGAATATCAGAATATCAGAATATCAGAATATCAGAATATCAGAATATCAGAATATCAGAATATCACCTCCACTGAAAGATGACAAGACTGTAATTTATCACTTGTTTGTGTGTTTCTACCAAAGGTGGCTCAAGGTGAAAAAATAATTCAGCCTGGAGGTGTTTGGTTTACTGTGTCTGTGGCTGTTCTGGGTATGCGTTGCATGTGGTTGAGTATATTCACACACACACACACACACACACACACACACACACACACACACACACACACACACACACACACAGACACACAGACACACACACACACACACACACACACACACACACACACACACACACACACACACACACACAGACACACAGACACAGTAAACCAAACAAATACCTGACAAGGTGAAAGCATGACAACAACGGTGATCAAAAGAGTAAATCAGCTAACCAGATGTTTGGGCAGAATGTCCTCTTTTGTCAACAAAAGTCTCAGGACCCTTTCCAGAGCCTCATTCAGCTCCTTTTTGACTATGCTTGCACCTCCTGGTAATCCAACATCTCAATGTCACTAAAGACTAAGCTTCAAACCTCCCAAAACAAACTGATTCGACTACTCCTCTGCCTGGGGCCCATGACCCATGACCCATGACCCATGACCCATGACCCATGCACCTTTTTCCCACACATTTGTCTGATTCACTCTTAAGCTAGATTTATCAAAAAACTGCTTTTGGCCAACCAGCTAACTGTCCTTGTAGATTAGTGCTTTTCATTTGTAGATTAGTGCTTTTCATTTGTAGATTAGTGCTTTTCATTTGTAGATTAGTGCTTTTCATTTGTAGATTAGTGCTTTTCATTTGTAGATTAGTGCTTTTCATTTGTAGATTAGTGCTTTTCGTTTTGAGTGGTGATAGCTCCGGACGCCTCTTACAATACATGCCGTTCGTTGCATCCCCTGTAAATTATACTTAAATGAGCGAGGTGTCGTGCACAGAAAATTCCCAATCTACAAGCTACGTACGAGCTTGTAGATCGGCTATTTTCGGGAACAAAATCTATCAAAGCAATTAAGCCCTTAAAGGTAAATGTCAGCTCCTGGCCCTCTAGCATTCTCTAATGAAGCTGCGTTATCATCATTCTGTCCAGCAGAAACCTCCTATCTCTGTGTTTATAAATACTACTGCTTTATATGTAAGTGTGACACAAAATGAGAGAAAATAGCAGATCTACAAGCTCTCACCATGAGCAGTGAGAGCAGATCTACAAGCTCTCACCATGAGCAGTGAGAGCAGATCTACAAGCTCTCACCCTGAGCAGTGAGAGCAGATCTACAAGATCTCACCATGAGCAGTGAGAGCAGATCTACAAGATCTCACCATGAGCAGTGAGAGCAGATCTACAAGCTCTCACCATGAGCTGTGAGAGCAGATCTACAAGATCTCACCATGAGCAGTGAGAGCAGATCTACAAGCTCTCACCATGAGCTGTGAGAGCAGATTTACAAGCTCCCACCATGAGCAGTGAGAGCAGATCTACAAGCTCTCACCCTGAGCAGTGAGAGCAGATCTACAAGATCTCACCATGAGCAGTGAGAGCAGATCTACAAGCTCTCACCATGAGCAGTGAGAGCAGATCTACAAGCTCTCACCCTGAGCAGTGAGAGCAGATCTACAAGATCTCACCATGAGCTGTGAGAGCAGATCTACAAGCTCTCACCATGAGCAGTGAGAGCAGATCTACAAGCTCTCAAGTTGTTTTTGTTAATGTAGGAGTGTGTAGATGTTTATGTTAATGTGTGAGTGTGTTCACTAACAGTATTGAGTTGTGTCTCATCTTTACTGTCATGAACAGACTGTAAATCAAACACATTACAGTCTCTGACTCACAATGCAGACAGAGCTGGTGAAAGATACCGTTTATCATTCTGCTCTTGGTTTTCTGCTGATAAATATGGACTCATCACTGCATCTTATGATGGAGTGGGTTGGCC
>NC_137621.1:227500-230000 GCF_963280865.1 Gymnoscopelus braueri | reverse complement strand
CTGTGTTCACACTGTGTTCACTGTATTCACTGTGTTCACTGTGTTCACTGTATTCACTGTATTCACTGTGTTCACTGTATTCACTGTGTTCACTGTAGGCTATTCACTGTATTCACTGTGTTCACTGTGTTCACTGTAGGCTATTCACTGTATTCACTGTGTTCACTGTGTTCACTGTAGGCTATTCACTGTATTCACTGTAGGCTATTCACTGTATTCACTGTGTTCACTGTAGGCTATTCACTGTGTTCACTGTATTCACTGTGTTCACTGTAGGCTATTCACTGTGTTCACTGTGTTCACTGTAGGCTATTCACTGTATTCACTGTATTCACTGTATTCACTACATCATTAGAATCAGAATCAGAATCAGAATCAGTTTTATTGTCACATCACAGGTTTACAAGGTAAAAAAGTGGGTGAAATTCTTTTTTGTACATCGTTCCCATCGCAACGTTAGTTTCCATAGAAAGAAGAGGGGGGGGGGGGGGGGGAGAAGAAGAGGGTGGGGGGCAGGTGGGAAGGAGATCAAAACAAGAGAGCAACAGAAGGCCAGACAAGTTATCTACATATTTACAAATTACCTGAGATAATAAAAAAATCACACCCTGTGTGAAGTGGGCGGTGTCTTGCTAGCTAATCACAATACTGAATGGAGTCAACCAATCATGTACAAAAGATAAATACATTTATTGAAACACTCTTTATGATGGACGAAACCATAACTTGAAAAAAAACAAATTTTGTTTTTTTTCAAGTTATGGTTTCTTATATAGGGCTATGCACATGTGTCATGTGACACTGGCCAATCACAGTCCTGAATAGACTGTGATTGGCCAATCACAGCGCAGGATAATTGTACAAATTTCCTGGGCCCAGATCACAGCGCAGGAAAATGTACATTTTTCCAAATCTCACTTATAGGGGCGGTTTCACCGCCCAAAAAAACTAAACTAAGGTGCCTGAGCATAGCAGCAATGTATTGTATACTGTGCATGTTATACTTATACTGTGCATGATAGACAATGGACGTTAAGGTGCTTAGAGGAAAAGGAGCACAATAAAAAAAAACAAAAAAAAGTCAGTGCGTTATACAAGGGATTAAGGTGCAAAAGGTCAGTGCGTGTCCACCTAGAGTGGACTGACCCTAGTATAATCCGCAAGTAGCTCCATGAGGGAGTGCAGCAAAAAAGTCATTTGTACCTGGTTAGTCCACAGGTGTGTCCGAGGGGGGGGCTAAAGTCCAAGTCATTGTCCCTGGTATAATCCACAGGTGTGTTCAGGAACACACCTGAACATTAGAACATTCTAACAGGAACATTAGATGATGAACATTGATCTATTGCATATCAGAGGTCCAAAATATAAATCTCTCCGTCTCTGGACACCCTGACCGGTTGGTAATGACACGGCAGTTCATTATAATATCACCGCAAATCTGTGTTTGTGTGTGTGTGTGTGTGTGTGTGTGTGTGTGTGTGTGTGTGTGTGTGTGTGTGTGTGTGTGTGTGTGTGTGTGTGTGTGTGTGTGTGTGTGTCTCTCTCTCTCTCTCACTCTCACTCTTACTCTCACTCTCACCTCTCTCTCTCTCTCTCTCTCTCTCTCTCTCTCTCTCTCTCTCTCTCTCTCTCTCTCTCTCTCTCTCTCACACACACACACGCTGTCAATTTCTAACTTCATGGTTAAGTTACACCTATTTCCTGTTAATAATAACCTGTGTAAAATGCACCGCATGGGGTCAAAGATTGTTAATTTAGCAAGATACACAATCTCCATTGGAGCCACTAGAGGCGAAGTAGTACACAAATCCTACAAATGGTCTCCTAAGTAGGCGTGGTTTCTTCTCCCCCGATAATTTAAGGACCCATTTCTGTACAGTAGGCTGTACAGTAGGCTGTACAGTAGGCTGTACAGTAGGCTACCCTTTGATTGTTTGTTATTCTGAAGGAAATTTGTGTTCAGAGTCAAACCCAACAGAATATTGAGAAACCATTACGCACGCTGCATGCGCTCAATATTTTTATCAGATGTCATTACATATTAATACGATACATTTTAATTATGCCGGACATTGGGACCGGCCGTTTAAAAGCCTAGTGCGACCCCTGAGATATATATATATATATATATATATATATATATATATATATATATATATATATATATATATATATATATATCAAGAAAGATTATAAAGGTTATAAATATGTACAAAGATTATAAAGGTTGATTAATATATATAAAGATTTTAAAGCACAATAGATTGCCAGTCCATCGTCTTAACCACTCGACCAAAATATTTATAATACCGGATTAAACAATAACAGAACAATATAGAATCAACGAGACTCTACGCACTGTATTCTTTTCATCTTCCAAGTGATACAGAAGCGACCCTGAAATTAATGTTCATTCATGAAAGAAACATCATTATTATGTATTTATTAATTATTATTATTTACCAGTTCTACTACTATTTTAAAATGTATTCTGATGTAA
>NC_137621.1:215000-222500 GCF_963280865.1 Gymnoscopelus braueri | reverse complement strand
TTATAGGTTTAAATAATGTATAATAATATATACATGTATATTTATAGGTTTAAATAATATATAAATGTATATTTATAGGTTTAAATAATGTATAATAATATATAAATGTATATTCATAGGTTTAAATGTATAATAATATATAAATGTATATTTATAGGTTTAAATAATATATAAATGTATATTTATAGGTTTAAATAATGTATAAATGTATATTTATAGGTTTAAATCATATATAAATGTATATTTATAGGTTTAAATAATGTATAATAATATATAAATGTATATGTATAGGTTTAAATAATGTATAATAATATGTAAATATATATATAGGTTTAAATAATATATAAATGTATATTTATAGGTTTAAATAATGTATAATAATGTATAATTGTATATCTATAGGTTTAAATAATATATACATGTATATTTATAGGTTTAAATAATGTATAATAATGTATAAATGTATTTTTATAGGTTTAAATAATATATAAATGTATTTTTATAGGTTTAAATCATGTATAATAATATATAAATGTATATTTATAGGTTTAAATAATGTATTATAATATATAAATGTATATTTATAGGTTTAAATAATGTATAATAATATATAAATGTATATTTATAGGTTTAAATAATGTATGATAATATATAAATGTATATTCATAGGTTTAAATAATGTATAATAATGTATAAATGTATATTTATAGGTTTAAATAATGTATAATAATGTATAAATGTATATTTGTAGGTTTAAATAATGTATAATAATATATAAATGTATATTCATAGGTTTAAATAATGTATAATAATATATAAATGTATATTCATAGGTTTAAATAATGTATAATAATATATAAATGTATATTCATAGGTTTAAATAATGTATAATAATGTATAAATGTATATTTGTAGGTTTAAATAATGTATAATAATATATAAATGTATATTCATAGGTTTAAATAATGTATAATAATATATAAATGTATATTTATAGGTTTAAATAATGTATAATAATATATAAATGTATATTCATAGGTTTAAATAATGTATAATAATATATAAATGTATATTCATAGGTTTAAATAATGTATAATAATATTTTCCAGGTTCGTACTTTGGGTCCGTTGGGGTCGTGTGGCGCGGTGACCTCAGAGATAACGTCAGAGGAACGAGTCAACATGTTCATGGAGCTGGTGGACGGAGTGTTCCTGCACAAGATCATGACACACATGTGAGTGTGCGTGTGTGTGTGTGTGTGTGTGCGTGTGCGCGTGTGTGTGTGTGTGTGTGTGTGTGTGTGTGTGTGTGTGTGTGTGTGTGTGTGTGTGTGTGTGTCTTTATAATGCCAGTCAATTGAAACCATCTCTGTGTGTAGGTGTGTGCAGAGAGTTAATCAACGGTTTCCTGTGTGTACGTGTGTGTGTGTATGTGTGTGTGTGTGTATGTGTGTGTGTATGTGACAACCACATCCTGTCTGTTTGGTTTCAGGTTGTAGTCAGCACATCCAGGTGTGTGTGTGTGTGTGTGTGTGTGTGTGTGTGTGTGTGTGTCACACTTGAGGTGTTGAACACACTGATGGGGACATTTTAAAAAAATAGAAATCATTTCCCTACATTCTCATCCCCACTTTAAAACACATTCTGAACTACCGTATGTTTTGCACCATGTCCTTCAGTCCTTCAGTCCTTCAGTCCTTCAGTCCGTCAGTCCGTCAGTCCTTCAGTCCTTCAGTCCTTCTGTCCTTCAGTCCTTCAGTCCTTCAGTCCTTCAGTCCTTCAGTCCTTCAGTCCGTCAGTCCGTCAGTCCTTCAGTCCTTCAGTCCTTCTGTCCTTCAGTCCTTCAGTCCTTCAGTCCTTCAGTCCTTCAGTCCGTCAGTCCTTCAGTCCTTCAGTCCTTCAGTCCTTCAGTCCGTCAGTCCGTCAGTCCGTCAGTCCTTCAGTCCTTCAGTCCTTCAGTCCTTCAGTCCGTCAGTCCTTCAGTCCTTCAGTCCTTCAGTCCTTCAGTCCGTCAGTCCGTCAGTCCTTCAGTCCTTCAGTCCTTCTGTCCTTCAGTCCTTCAGTCCTTCAGTCCTTCAGTCCTTCAGTCCGTCAGTCCTTCAGTCCTTCAGTCCTTCAGTCCTTCAGTCCGTCAGTCCGTCAGTCCGTCAGTCCTTCAGTCCTTCAGTCCTTCAGTCCTTCAGTCCGTCAGTCCGTCAGTCCTTCAGTCCTTCAGTCCTTCAGTCCGTCAGTCCGTCAGTCCGTCCTTCAGTCCTTCAGTCCGTCAGTCCGTCAGTCCGTCTGTCCTTCAGTCCGTCAGTCCGTCAGTCCGTCAGTCCGTCAGTCCGTCTGTCCTTCTGTCCTTCAGTCCTTCAGTCCGTCTGTCCGTCAGTCCGTCAGTCCGTCTGTCCTTCTGTCCGTCAGTCCGTCTGTCCTTCAGTCCTTCAGTCCGTCAGTCCGTCAGTCCGTCAGTCCGTCTGTCCTTCAGTCCTTCAGTCCGTCAGTCCGTCAGTCCGTCAGTCCGTCCTTCATTCCGTCAGTCCTTCAGTCCGTCAGTCCGTCAGTCCGTCAGTCCGTCAGTCCGTCAGTCCGTCAGTCCTTCTGTCCTTCAGTCCTTCATTCCGTCAGTCCGTCAGTCCGTCCTTCATTCCGTCAGTCCTTCAGTCCGTCAGTCCGTCAGTCCGTCAGTCCGTCAGTCCGTCTGTCCTTCAGTCCTTCAGTCCGTCAGTCCGTCAGTCCGTCAGTCCGTCAGTCCGTCAGTCCGTCAGTCCTTCTGTCCTTCTGTCCTTCAGTCCTTCATTCCGTCAGTCCTTCAGTCCGTCAGTCCTTCAGTCCGTCTGTACTTCAGTCCGTCAGTCCTTCAGTCCGTCAGTCCTTCAGTCCGTCAGTCCGTCAGTCCGTCAGTCCTTCATTCCGTCAGTCCTTCAGTCCGTCAGTCCGTCAGTCCGTCCTTCAGTCCTTCAGTCCTTCTGTCCTTCAGTCCTTCAGTCCTTCAGTCCTTCTGTCCTTCAGTCCGTCAGTCCGTCAGTCCTTCAGTCCTTCAGTCCTTCTGTCCTTCAGTCCTTCAGTCCTTCAGTCCTTCAGTCCTTCAGTCCTTCAGTCCGTCAGTCCGTCAGTCCTTCAGTCCTTCAGTCCTTCTGTCCTTCAGTCCTTCAGTCCTTCAGTCCTTCAGTCCTTCAGTCCGTCAGTCCTTCAGTCCTTCAGTCCTTCAGTCCTTCAGTCCGTCAGTCCGTCAGTCCGTCAGTCCTTCAGTCCTTCAGTCCTTCAGTCCTTCAGTCCGTCAGTCCTTCAGTCCTTCAGTCCTTCAGTCCGTCAGTCCGTCAGTCCTTCAGTCCTTCAGTCCTTCTGTCCTTCAGTCCTTCAGTCCTTCAGTCCTTCAGTCCTTCAGTCCGTCAGTCCTTCAGTCCTTCAGTCCTTCAGTCCTTCAGTCCGTCAGTCCGTCAGTCCGTCAGTCCTTCAGTCCTTCAGTCCTTCAGTCCTTCAGTCCGTCAGTCCGTCAGTCCTTCAGTCCTTCAGTCCTTCAGTCCGTCAGTCCGTCAGTCCGTCCTTCAGTCCTTCAGTCCGTCAGTCCGTCAGTCCGTCTGTCCTTCAGTCCGTCAGTCCGTCAGTCCGTCAGTCCGTCAGTCCGTCTGTCCTTCTGTCCTTCAGTCCTTCAGTCCGTCTGTCCGTCAGTCCGTCAGTCCGTCTGTCCTTCTGTCCGTCAGTCCGTCTGTCCTTCAGTCCTTCAGTCCGTCAGTCCGTCAGTCCGTCAGTCCGTCTGTCCTTCAGTCCTTCAGTCCGTCAGTCCGTCAGTCCGTCAGTCCGTCCTTCATTCCGTCAGTCCTTCAGTCCGTCAGTCCGTCAGTCCGTCAGTCCGTCAGTCCGTCAGTCCGTCAGTCCTTCTGTCCTTCAGTCCTTCATTCCGTCAGTCCGTCAGTCCGTCCTTCATTCCGTCAGTCCTTCAGTCCGTCAGTCCGTCAGTCCGTCAGTCCGTCAGTCCGTCTGTCCTTCAGTCCTTCAGTCCGTCAGTCCGTCAGTCCGTCAGTCCGTCAGTCCGTCAGTCCGTCAGTCCTTCTGTCCTTCTGTCCTTCAGTCCTTCATTCCGTCAGTCCTTCAGTCCGTCAGTCCTTCAGTCCGTCTGTACTTCAGTCCGTCAGTCCTTCAGTCCGTCAGTCCTTCAGTCCGTCAGTCCGTCAGTCCGTCAGTCCTTCATTCCGTCAGTCCTTCAGTCCGTCAGTCCGTCAGTCCGTCCTTCAGTCCTTCAGTCCGTCTGTCCGTCTGTCCGTCTGTCCTTCTGTCCTTCAGTCCTTCATTCCGTCAGTCAGTCATTTTCAGAATTTTCATATTCCATTCTGATTGGCTAAGATTGGCTTGCAGGAGTGCTCCGTTTTGAACAAAATGCCTCAAATCATGAACACTGTGTGTGATTTACGTGAAATTTGGCACACATTCCCACTAGGTCGAGGAAGAAATGCCACTTGAAATTATTCAAATCAGCCTCATGGTGGCGCTATAACAGGCCGATTCGTGTTTTTACCTGTAACTTCACCGATCTGTGTGAAACTTTGTATGCCCACTCCCTAGAGGCCAATGAAATCCTTTGCCCTGCATTTTTCCCATCTGCCTTTTATAGCGCCACCAGGAGGCCGACCTATGTAAAACACATTTTTGGATATTACTCCTCCAGATTTTATTCAAATTTCATGCAAATCGGTACACATGATCTCTAGTCATGTGATCAAGACGGATCTGTTTGATTTTTTATATTCCTTCCTGATTGGCTAAGATCGGCATCTAAAGTTTTGAACAAAAAAACGCAAATCATGAACGCAGCATCCGATTACAATGAACTTTGCGCGCACATTCAAACAAATGCCACCCTTTCAACATTACCCTATTATAGCGCTACTTTTGCAAAACTATTTTTTTTAATATTACTTCACGCAAATCGTTACACATTATCTCTTTAGTCAAGTGATCAAGACGGATCCATCAGATTTTTCATATTCCATCCTGATTGGCGAATTCAAAACATTGCTGGCCCAAAATGCCTCAAACCATGAATGCATTGTCCGATTGCTGTGAAAGGCCTAAGAAGAAATGGCACCCTTTTCACATTGGCCTATTATAGCGCCACCAGGAGGCCATAATAACCTACCTGACCTGGTGAGGAGCACTTTTTCTAGTTCTACTTATTATTAGTGGCAGTGGTATGCTGAAGTGAAGAGTTTCAAAACTCTCCATTTCTGTGTTTGGAGAAATGATTAGATATAAGGTAGGTGTAGTAGGTCTACATAACAGTATGTACATGATGTTAGGCATAAGGTAGGTCTACATAACAGTATGTACATGATGTTAGGCATAAGGTAGGTCTACATAACAGTATGTACATGATGTTAGGCATAAGGTAGGTCTACATAGCAGTATGTACATGAGGTTAGACATAAGGTAGGTCTACATAACAGTATGTACATGAGGTTAGGCATAAGGTAGGTTAGACATAAGGTAGGTCTACATAACAGTATGTACATGAGGTTAGACATAAGGTAGGTCTACATAACAGTATGTACATGAGGTTAGACATAAGGTAGGTTAGACATAAGGTAGGTCTACATAACAGTATGTACATGAGGTTAGACATAAGGTAGGTCTACATAGCAGTATGTACATGAGGTTAGACATAAGGTAGGTCTACATAACAGTATGTACATGAGGTTAGACATAAGGTAGGTCTACATAACAGTATGTACATGAGGTTAGACATAAGGTAGGTCTACATAACAGTATGTACATGAGGTTAGGCATAAGGTAGGTCTACATAACAGTATGTACATGAGGTTAGACATAAGGTAGGTCTACATAACAGTATGTACATGAGGTTAGGCATAAGGTAGGTCTACATAACAGTATGTACATGAGGTTAGACATAAGGTAGGTTAGACATAAGGTAGGTTAGACATAAGGTAGGTCTACATAAGGTAGCTTAGACATAAGGTAGCTTAGACATAAGGTAGGTTAGACATAAGGTAGGTTAGACATAAGGTAGCTTAGACATAAGGTAGCTTAGACATAAGGTAGCTTAGACATAAGGTAGCTTAGACATAAGGTAGGTTAGACATAAGGTAGGTTAGACATAAGGTAGCCTAGACATAAGGTAGCTTAGACATAAGGTAGCTTAGACATAAGGTAGGTTAGACATAAGGTAGCTTAGACATAAGGTAGCTTAGACATAAGGTAGCTTAGACATAAGGTAGGTTAGACATAAGGTAGGTTAGACATAAGGTAGCTTAGACATAAGGTAGCTTAGACATAAGGTAGCTTAGACATAAGGTAGGTTAGACATAAGGTAGGTTAGACATAAGGTAGGTTAGACATAAGGTAGGTTAGACATAAGGTAGGTTAGACATAAGGTAGGTTAGACATAAGGTAGATTAGACATAAGGTAGCTTAGACATAAGGTAGGTTAGGCATAAGGTAGGTTAGACATAAGGTAGGTTAGACATAAGGTAGGTTAGACATAAGGTAGGTTAGACATAAGGTAATAAGGTAGGTTAGACATAAGGTAGGTTAGACATAAGGTAATAAGGTAGGTTAGACATAAGGTAGGTTAGACATAAGGTAGATTAGACATAAGGTAGGTTAGACATAAGGTAGGTTAGACATAAGGTAGGTTAGACATAAGGTAGATTAGACATAAGGTAGGTTAGACATAAGGTAGGTTAGACATAAGGTAGATTAGACATAAGGTAGGTTAGACATAAGGTAGGTTAGACATAAGGTAGGTTAGACATAAGGTAGCTTAGACATAAGGTAGCTTAGACATAAGGTAGATTAGACATAAGGTAGCTTAGACATAAGGTAGGTTAGACATAAGGTAGATTAGACATAAGGTAGGTTAGACATAAGGTAGATTAGACATAAGGTAGGTTAGACATAAGGTAGGTTAGACATAAGGTAGGTTAGACATAAGGTAGCTTAGACATAAGGTAGGTTAGACATAAGGTAATAAGGTAGGTTAGACATAAGGTAGGTTAGACATAAGGTAATAAGGTAGGTTAGACATAAGGTAGGTTAGACACAAGGTAGATTAGACATAAGGTAGGTTAGACATAAGGTAGGTTAGACATAAGGTAGATTAGACATAAGGTAGGTTAGACATAAGGTAGGTTAGACATAAGGTAGATTAGACATAAGGTAGGTTAGACATAAGGTAGGTTAGACATAAGGTAGGTTAGACATAAGGTAGCTTAGACATAAGGTAGATTAGACATAAGGTAGCTTAGACATAAGGTAGATTAGACATAAGGTAGGTTAGACATAAGGTAGGTTAGACATAAGGTAGCTTAGACATAAGGTAGATTAGACATAAGGTAGGTTAGACATAAGGTAGATTAGACATAAGGTAGCTTAGACATAAGGTAGGTTAGACATAAGGTAGGTTAGACATAAGGTAGGTTAGACATAAGGTAATAAGGTAGGTTAGGCATAAGGTAGGTCTACTAATTCTAATAATTGTAATCTTTTCAGAAACAATTAAAATCAA
>NC_137621.1:202500-207500 GCF_963280865.1 Gymnoscopelus braueri | reverse complement strand
GATGGCTGCGGTTGAGCTACGCTTGCGACGCCCCCTTGAGCCATCTAGCCTTTATATATATCTATGGGCTAGACTACTAGAGTGACATAAGGTACATTTCTCACCTTGAAAACAATTAAATGCAGACATACATATACTGTTATGTGTCTGAATGGGAAAACCTTTTGCTTTTAGTCAAACTAAGAAATACATTTTGCATTAAGATAAGATTTTGTTTGTTAAAAATATGTTTTTAAATAATAATTTTAATAAATGATCTCAATGTGGATCCATAATAAGTTTTGCCATAATCATGCAGCTCTATAACAGCCATGATAGAAATGTTACAAATAAGACTAAATAAAAAAATGATATAGGCTACAGTATTCCTTTTTTTTCAAATCGTCTTTTTGTGATCACTTTAGGCCTTTCGTTGCATAGTTAGAGCATCAATATTATAGCCATATCATGATATTAGACTGGATATCGTCTGTGATTTTGGATATTGTACAATTGTGATGTGGCATAAGTGTTCTTTTCCTGGTTTAATCTTATTGGTACTCTGTATTGGCGAATACACAAAAGTAAGTACTTGTACTCTGCCTGAAAAAAATCTAGTTAGTTGTCTAGAAAACTGGTATCTGTAAAACCAGTATCGGCAGGTAAAAAACGGTAATCGGTATTGGCCAAGGATTTTTCAATCGGTGCATCTCTAATGAAATACAATACTTGGTATCATTGAAGGGGAGAAATAATCAACCAAAGTGAAGTTTAGGAATCTTTGTGAGTTTATTTAACATGTTGTGAGCTTGTAGATCTGCTAGTTTAAAACCACAACTATTCCACATGTTGTGAGCTTGTAGATCTACTAGTTTAAAACCACAACTATTCCACATGTTGTGAGCTTGTAGATCTACTAGTTTAAAACCACAACTATTCCACATGTTGTGAGCTTGTAGGTCTACTAGTTTAAAACCACAACTATTCCACATGTTGTGAGCTTGTAGATCTGCTAGTTTAAAACCACAACTATTCCACATGTTGTGAGCTTGTAGATATACTAGTTTAAAACCACAACTATTCCACATGTTGTGAGCTTGTAGATCTACTAGTTTAAAACCACAACTATTCCACATGTTGTGAGCTTGTAGATCTACTAGTGTAAATCAATCTCTCATGTATAATACATGAGCTCATGGCTATTGAGCATAAAGCAGGCTGTAGGGTCTGGAGTCAGACTCTGACTAACTACAGTTTACAGATGAGACATGAATGTAAACATTTAGTTTACAGATGAAACATGAATGTAAACATTTAGTTTACAGATGAAACATGAATGTAAACATTTAGTTTACAGATGAAACATGAACGTAAACATTTAGTTTACAGATGAAACATGAACGTAAACATTTAGTTTACAGATGAAACATGAATGTAAACATTTAGTTTACAGATGAAACATGAATGTAAACATTTAGTTTACAGATGAAACATGAATATAAACATTTTGTTTATAGATGAAACATGAATATAAACATTTATAGTTTATTGATGAAACATGAATATAAACATTTAGTTTATAGATGAAACATGAATATAAACATTTAGTTTATAGATGAAACATGAATATAAACATTTAGTTTATAGATGAAACATGAATATAAACATTTAGTTTATAGATGAAACATGAATATAAACATTTAGTTTATAGATGAAACATGAATATAAACATTTAGTTTATAGATGAAACATGAATATAAACATTTAGTTTATAGATGAAACATGAATATAAACATTTAGTTTATAGATGAAACATGAATATAAACATTTAGTTTATAGATGAAACATGAATATAAACATTTAGTTTATAGATGAAACATGAATATAAACATTTAGTTTATAGATGAAACATGAATATAAACATTTAGTTTATTGATGAAACATGAGTATAAACATTTATAGTTTATTGATGAAACATGAATATAAACATTTTGTTTATAGATGAAACATGTGAGTTTAGTTTGATGTGTTTGATGTGTTTGAACACAGTAACCATGCAGGATATAGAAACCTCTTCATATTAAGAAGGATTATCATGTATTATTGTCTCCGCCAGGCCGTTGGCCAAATGCCTGAAATCATGGACACAGCGTAAGATTTCCGTAAAATTTTGCACGGCCTTTCCCATTAGGCCGAGGAAGATTTGCACTTCGTTGAGGAACAAATGACACACGTAACATTGCCCTATTATAGCGCCACCAGGAGGCCGCTTTTTCCACACATTTTGTCCAAACATCACACAAATCGTTACACATTATCTCTATAGTCAAATGATCAAGACGGATCCGTCAGATTTTTCATATTCCATCCTGATTGGCGAATTCTGAACATTGCTGCTCCACAATAACCTACGTGACCTGGCTGAGACCTGTGCTCTGTTCTAGTTCTATTTATATTATATGTATTTATGTATTAGAATGGAACCACAGTCCTGTTGGAAACCTCTCCATGTTGACAATGTGCTTCTCTTTGCCTTAAAGACATCTGGCAGCCTTCTCCCATGTTTTATTCACGTGTGTGTGTGTGTGTGTGTGTGTGTGTGTGTGTGTGTGTGTGTGTGTGTGTGTGTGTGTGTGTGTGTGTGTGTGTGTGTGTGTGTGTGTGTGTGTGTGTGTGTGTGTGTGTGTGTGTGTGTGTGTGTGTGTGTGTGTGTGTGTGTGTGTGGTGGGGGGATCAGTTTACCTGTCTCTCTATAGGCCATTGTAACCATATCTGCCAAGTAGCTCTCTGTCACACTGTGTGTGTGTGTGTGTGTGTGTGTGTGTGTGTGTAAGGTGATAGTCCTGTTATATGCCTGGTTAGCAGATGACAGTCCAGGCTAAAGTCTCATTGTGACAATAAGGTTGTGTCATTGATTAAACATGTTTAAAACAAATTCAACTAGAAAAAGTGCTCCTCGGAGCACAGGTCTCCGCCAGGTCAGGTAGGTTATTGTGGAGCAGCAATGTTCAGAATCCGCCAATCAGGATGGAATATGAGAAATCAGACAGATCCGTCTTGATCATTTGACTATAGACATAATGTGTACATTATGTATATGTGTATGTGTATATGTACATGTATATATAGACATAATGTGTACATTATGTATATGTGTATGTGTATATGTACATGTATATATAGACATAATGTGTACATTATGTATATGTGTATGTGTATATGTACATGTATATATAGACATAATGTGTACATTATGTATATGTGTATGTGTATGTGTATGTGTATATGTACATGTATATATAGACATAATGTGTACCGATTTGCGTGATGTTTGGACAAAATGTCTAGGAGTAAAAAAAAAAAAAAAAAGTTTTGCAAAACCCGGCCTCCTGGTGGCGCTATAATAGGCCAATGTTGAACGGTTGGCATTTGTTCCTTAACGTAGTGCTAATGTGCATACAAAGTTTCATTGCAATCGGACGCTGCGTTCATGATTTGCTGCATTCTGTTGAAAACGGGCCACTCCTGCAAACTTTAGATGTCAATCATAGCCAATCAGGATGGAATATGAAAAATCAGATCCTTGATCACATGACTATAGAGATCATGTGTATCGATTTCCTTAAAATTTGGATAAAAGATGAAAAGAATGCAGGGCAAAGGGTTTTCCTTGGCCTCTAGGGAGTGCACATACAAAGTTTTACACAGATCGGTGCAGTTACAGGTAAAAACATTAATCGGCCTGTTATAGCGCCACCATGAGGCTGATTTGAAAATGTTCAAGTGACATTTCTTTCTTCCATGGCCTAGTGGGTCTATGTGAAATTTCACGGAAATTGCACGCTGTGTTCATGATTTGAGGCATTTTGTTCAAAACGGAGCACTCCTGCAAACTTTGGAAGCCAATCTTAGCCAATCAGGATGAAATATGAAAAATCTGAAAGATCCGTTTGGTTTAATGACTATAGAGATACTGTGTACCGATGTGTGTGATGTTTGGTTTAATGACTATAGAGATACTACCGATGTGTGTGATGTTTGGTTTAATGACTATAGAGATACTGTGTACCGATGTTTGGTTTAATGACTATAGAGATACTGTGTACCGATGTGTGTGATGTTTGGTTTAATGACTATAGAGATACTGTGTACCGATGTGTGTGATGTTTGGTTTAATGACTATAGAGATACTGTGTACCGATGTGTGTGATGTTTGGTTTAATGACTATAGAGATACTGTGTACCGATGTGTGTGATGTTTGGTTTAATGACTATAGAGATACTGTGTACCGATGTGTGTGATGTTTGGTTTAATGACTATAGAGATACTACCGATGTGTGTGATGTTTGGACAAAATCTGTAGGAGTAATATAAAAACCCTGGTGGCGCTATAAAAGGCCTGTGAAAGATTCGGGTCAGAGGTTCTGCTCTGGCATCCAGGGAGTGTGTGTGCACAGTTTCTCTGCTATCGGCCCTACACACACACACACACACACACACACACACACACACACACACACACACACACACACACACACACACACACACAGAGGTCATAAATATGTCTCCTCCCACATGTTCTCTCTGTGTAACTCGTTTCCTTATTTCCTCCCATGTTTCCTTCTTGGTTTCTGTAGGCCTATAAGGGCCCCTATAGGCTTATGGGGGCCCCTGTAGGCTCATAGAGGCCTTGCAGGCCTATAAGGGCCCCTATAGGGGCCACTGTACTAAATATAGGCTTACGGGGGGCTCTGTAAGCCTACATGGGCCCCTGCAAGTTTACAGGGGCCTCTGTAGGCTGTAGGAGCCCTGCACACTTATAGGGGCCCCTGTAGGCTTATAGGAGCCCCGTAAGTTTAGCCCTGCAGGCTCACAGGGCCCCCTGCAGGCTTCCCGCAGGCTTACAGGGCCCCCTGTGGGCTTACAGGGCCCTTGCAGGCAGGTTTAGAGTTAGGAGAGGTTTAGGGTTAGAGAGGATATTCTGGAATGGAAAGCATTCCCTCCTAGTGGGCTGTGTATT
>NC_137621.1:165000-195000 GCF_963280865.1 Gymnoscopelus braueri | reverse complement strand
TAGAAGGAGAATTTGCCCATGTTTGTTTTATGGGTGGGTGGTACCAGATTGTTGTTTACGCTCCCTCTAGTTTCGTGGCTGTGGGTGTCACTAACTTTTTCGAGGTATTTATACAGATATGCGGGTATAGGGGGCATATCGGGCAAATCTGCATTTACAATTTTGAAGACCAGACCCATTTTTAGTTGTTTAACCCTGTCTTCCACCCTGAGCCAGCCTAGGCTGGCAAAGTGAGTGGGAGAGAGGTGGGTCATGGGCCCCAGTCCGAGAAGTAGTCGGATCAGTTTGTTTTGGGAGGTTTGAAGCTTAGTCTGCAGTGACACTGAGGTGTTGGAGTACCAAGAGGAGCTAGCATAGTCAAAAAGGGGCTGAATCAGGGCCCCTGAGAGGGTCCTGAGGGCCTGAGGGTTGACAAAAGAGGAAACTCTGCCCATAAATCTGGTTCTCTGGTTTACTCCTTTGACCACCTTTGTCGCCATGCTTTCACCTGTCAGGTATTTGTCAAGAATACATCCCAAATAGGTAATCTCTTCTTTGCTAGTGATGATTGTGTCATCGACTTTGACCTTGAAGTCATTTACCTTCGACAGGGATAAAGGAGTGTGGAGATAATGGCTAGCTCAGTCTTCTCTTCAAGGTAATGGCATCTGGCACGGTGATTGGTTTTTATCATTGTAACGCCCAAACCACACCTATGCATAATGTAACGAGTAGTAACGCCCAAACCACACCTATGCATAATGTAACGAGTAGTAACGCCCAAACCACACCTATGCATAATGTAACGGGTAGTAACGCCCAAACCACACCTATGCATAATGTAACGAGTAGTAACGCCCAAACCACACCTATGCATAATGTAACGGGTAGTAACGCCCAAACCACACCTATGCATAATGTAACGAGTAGTAACGCCCAAACCACACCTATGCATAATGTAACGAGTAGTAACGCCCAAACCACACCTATGCATAATGTAACGAGTAGTAACGCCCAAACCACACCTATGCATAATGTAACGGGTAGTAACGCCCAAACCACACCTATGCATAATGTAACGAGTAGTAACGCCCAAACCACACCTATGCATAATGTAACGAGTAGTAACGCCCAAACCACACCTATGCATAATGTAACGGGTAGTAACGCCCAAACCACACCTATGCATAATGTAACGAGTAGTAACGCCCAAACCACACCTATGCATAATGTAACGAGTAGTAACGCCCAAACCACACCTATGCATAATGTAACGGGTAGTAACGCCCAAACCACACCTATGCATAATGTAACGGGTAGGTAGTAACGCCCAAACCACACCTATGCATAATGTAACGAGTAGTAACGCCCAAACCACACCTATGCATAATGTAACGAGTAGTAACGCCCAAACCACACCTATGCATAATGTAACGGGTAGTAACGCCCAAACCACACCTATGCATAATGTAACGAGTAGTAATGCCCAAACCACACCTATGCATAATGTAACGGGTAGTAACGCCCAAACCACACCTATGCATAATGTAACGAGTAGTAACGCCCAAACCACACCTATGCATAATGTAACGGGTAGTAACGCCCAAACCACACCTATGCATAATGTAACGGGTAGTAACGCCCAAACCAAACCTATGCATAATGTAACGGGTAGTAACGCCCAAACCAAACCACATGCATAATGTAACGGGTAGTAATGCCCAAACCACACCTATGCATAATGTAACGAGTAGTAACGCCCAAACCACACCTATGCATAATGTAACGGGTAGTAACGCCCAAACCACACCTATGCATAATGTAACGGGTAGTAACGCCCAAACCAAACCTATGCATAATGTAACGGGTAGTAACGCCCAAACCAAACCACATGCATAATGTAACGGGTAGTAACGCCCAAACCACACCTATGCATAATGTAACGGGTAGTAACGCCCAAACCACACCTATGCATAATGTAACGGGTAGTAACGCCCCAACCACACCTATGCATAATGTAACGGGTAGTAACGCCCAAACCACACCTATGCATAATGTAACGAGTAGTAACGCCCAAACCACACCTATGCATAATGTAACGAGTAGTAACGCCCAAACCACACCTATGCATAATGTAACGGGTAGTAACGCCCAAACCACACCTATGCATAATGTAACGGGTAGTAACGCCCAAACCACACCTATGCATAATGTAACGAGTAGTAACGCCCAAACCACACCTATGCATAATGTAACGAGTAGTAACGCCCAAACCACACCTATGCATAATGTAACGGGTAGTAACGCCCAAACCACACCTATGCATAATGTAACGGGTAGTAACGCCCAAACCACACCTATGCATAATGTAACGACCCCGTTACATTATGCATAGGTGTTAGTGATGTGCGGGTCTGTTTTTGTCATGACCCGCCCCGCCCCGCCCCGGAACCCAACCCACCTCAACCCGCCCCGCAAACCCATATATAAATCTATGGCTCAACCCGCCCGCGACCCGCGGTGGAAAAACCAGATAATCATCAACATAATAGCTCAGATTTATATAGCGCTCTTTTAAGAACCCAAAGTCGCTTTAAATGTCTACAGTAGCACAACATTGTCATGGGCTAAATAAACAAGCATGTTGTTCATAATAGTTTTTTTCGTGTGAGAGCGGCTGACCCGCTCACCCGCAGCCCGCATAATTGCCTCTGAAATCCTGACTTGACCACCCGCGCCGCGGGGTAACCCGCGCCGCGGGGTAACGGGTCGGCCCGCTCATCACTAATAGGTGTGGTTGGTTTTGCGGGGGAACGCTCCTGGCCTAATAGTCCTAAATCCCATATTAGTAGCTTTAGCCACTTGGGCCCTGAATAAGGGCCCTATCTCTCCAGCCAACAGTAGAGTGTTTACATTGTGTAATAATGTATTTAATGTGGTTGATAATGTATTTAATGTGGTTAATAATATATTTACAGGCCATAGCAGAGCTGACTCAGGACAGAGACTATCTCTCATTGTGTAATAATGTATTTAATAATGTATTTAATAATGTATTTAATGTGTTTAATAATGTATTTAATGTGTTTAATAATGTATTTAATGTGTTTAATAATGTATTTAATGTATGTAATAATATATTTACAGGCCATATCAGAGCTGACTCAGGACAGAGACTATCTCTCATTGTGTAATAATGTATTTAATAATGTATTTAATGTGTTTCATAATGTATTTAATGTGTTTAATAATGTATTTAATGTATGTAATAATATATTTACAGGCCGTAGCAGAGCTGACTCAGGACAGAGACTATCTCTCATTGTGTAATAATGTATTTAATAATGTATTTAATGATGTATTTAATGTGTTTAATAATGTATTTAATGTATGTAATAATATATTTACAGGCCATAGCAGAGCTGACTCAGGACAGAGACTATCTCTCATTGTGTAATAATGTATTTAATAATGTATTTAATGTGTTTAATAATGTATTTAATGTGTTTAATAATGTATTTAATGTATGTAATAATATATTTACAGGCCATAGCAGAGCTGACTCAGGACAGAGACTATCTCTCATTGTGTAATAATGTATTTAATAATGTATTTAATGTGTTTCATAATATATTTAATGTATGTAATAATATATTTACAGGCCATAGCAGAGCTGACTCAGGACAGAGACTATCTCTCATTGTGTAATAATGTATTTAATAATGTGTTTAATAATGTATTTAATGTGTTTAATAATGTATTTAATGTATGTAATAATATATTTACAGGCCATAGCAGAGCTGACTCAGGACAGAGACTATCTCTCCAGCCAGCAGCCTCTGGAAGGCTGTAGGAACCTGGCTCTGAGCAGTCCAGAGCGTGCTGGTGGCAGCAGCCAGGGGGCGCTACTGAGTAAAGAGGAGAAGCAGCATCTGTCTGTGGAGTTGGCCGACACCAAAGCCAAACTGAGGAGATACCGACAAGAACTGTAAGTATTTTATAATTAAACTTTTACCATACGGACAACAAAGGTATTCTATATTAACACATTGAGTGCCAGGTGATCTTTAGAGCGCTGCAGAAGCCACAACGTGGAGCCGAAAAGGTGTCCGGGCGATGGGGTAGGGTCCCGTTTATCCACTGGAACAATAACATTTCTACCGCGATCCGCCATTTTAGAGAGATCACCCGTCGAAAATGGCTGGTTTTCACCACAAAAAGTGTTTTATTTTTCAAAAATATAAAATGATCTTTATTCAGTAACATATAGGTGACACCAAAGCTCTACGTTTGTTACTTGACCAGTGTTTGTGTGAACCCACATGTATGCTTTCTATTGGATCAGTAGTTATAGAGTTAACTAGTTAGACTAACTCTAACCCACATGTATGCTTTCTATTGGATCAGTAGTTATAGAGTTAACTAGTTAGACTAACTCTAACCCACATGTATGCTTTCTATTGGATCAGTAGTTATAGAGTTAACTAGTTAGACTAACTCTAACCCACATGTATGCTTTCTATTGGATCAGTAGTTATAGAGTTAACTAGTTAGACTAACTCTAACCCACATGTATGCTTTCTATTGGATCAGTAGTTATAGGGTTAACTAGTTAGACTAACTCTAACCCACATGTATGCTTTCTATTGGATCAGTAGTTATAGGGTTAACTAGTTAGACTAACTCTAACCCACATGTATGCTTTCTATTGGATCAGTAGTTATAGAGTTAACTAGTTAGACTAACTCTAACCCACATGTATGCTTTCTATTGGATCAGTAGTTATAGGGTTAACTAGTTAGACTAACTCTAACCCACATGTATGCTTTCTATTGGATCAGTAGTTATAGAGTTAACTAGTTAGACTAACTCTAACCCACATGTATGCTTTCTATTGGATCAGTAGTTATAGGGTTAACTAGTTAGACTAACTCTAACCCACATGTATGCTTTCTATTGGATCAGTAGTTATAGGGTTAACTAGTTAGACTAACTCTAACCCACATGTATGCTTTCTATTGGATCAGTAGTTATAGGGTTAACTAGTTAGACTAACTCTAACCCACATGTATGCTTTCTATTGGATCAGTAGTTATAGGGTTAACTAGTTAGACTAACTCTAACCCACATGTATGCTTTCTATTGGATCAGTAGTTATAGAGTTAACTAGTTAGACTAACTCTAACCCACATGTATGCTTTCTATTGGATCAGTAGTTATAGGGTTAACTAGTTAGACTAACTCTAACCCACATGTATGCTTTCTATTGGATCAGTAGTTATAGGGTTAACTAGTTAGACTAACTCTAACCCACATGTATGCTTTCTATTGGATCAGTAGTTATAGAGTTATCTAGTTAGACTAACTCTAACCCACATGTATGCTTTCTATTGGATCAGTAGTTATAGGGTTAACTAGTTAGACTAACTCTAACCCACATGTATGCTTTCTATTGGATCAGTAGTTATAGGGTTAACTAGTTAGACTAACTCTAACCCACATGTATGCTTTCTATTGGATCAGTAGTTATAGAGTTAACTAGTTAGACTAACTCTAACCCACATGTATGCTTTCTATTGGATCAGTAGTTATAGGGTTAACTAGTTAGACTAACTCTAACCCACATGTATGCTTTCTATTGGATCAGTAGTTATAGAGTTAACTAGTTAGACTAACTCTAACCCACATGTATGCTTTCTATTGGATCAGTAGTTATAGAGTTAACTAGTTAGACTAACTCTAACCCACATGTATGCTTTCTATTGGATCAGTAGTTATAGAGTTATCTAGTTAGACTAACTCTAACCCACATGTATGCTTTCTATTGGATCAGTAGTTATAGAGTTAACTAGTTAGACTAACTCTAACCCACATGTATGCTTTCTATTGGATCAGTAGTTATAGAGTTAACTAGTTAGACTAACTCTAACCCACATGTATGCTTTCTATTGGATCAGTAGTTATAGAGTTAACTAGTTAGACTAACTCTAACCCACATGTATGCTTTCTATTGGATCAGTAGTTATAGGGTTAACTAGTTAGACTAACTCTAACCCACATGTATGCTTTCTATTGGATCAGTAGTTATAGAGTTAACTAGTTAGACTAACTCTAACCCACATGTATGCTTTCTATTGGATTAGTAGTTATAGGGTTAACTAGTTAGACTAACTCTAACCCACATGTATGCTTTCTATTGGATCAGTAGTTATAGGGTTAACTAGTTAGACTAACTCTAACCCACATGTATGCTTTCTATTGGATCAGTAGTTATAGAGTTAACTAGTTAGACTAACTCTAACCCACATGTATGCTTTCTATTGGATCAGTAGTTATAGGGTTAACTAGTTAGACTAACTCTAACCCACATGTATGCTTTCTATTGGATCAGTAGTTATAGAGTTAACTAGTTAGACTAACTCTAACCCACATGTATGCTTTCTATTGGATCAGTAGTTATAGGGTTAACTAGTTAGACTAACTCTAACCCACATGTATGCTTTCTATTGGATCAGTAGTTATAGAGTTAACTAGTTAGACTAACTCTAACCCACTTGTATGCTTTCTATTGGATCAGTAGTTATAGGGTTAACTAGTTAGACTAACTCTAACCCACATGTATGCTTTCTATTGGATCAGTAGTTATAGAGTTAACTAGTTAGACTAACTCTAACCCACATGTATGCTTTCTATTGGATCAGTAGTTATAGGGTTAACTAGTTAGACTAACTCTAACCCACATGTATGCTTTCTATTGGATCAGTAGTTATAGGGTTAACTAGTTAGACTAACTCTAACCCACATGTATGCTTTCTATTGGATCAGTAGTTATAGGGTTAACTAGTTAGACTAACTCTAACCCACATGTATGCTTTCTATTGGATCAGTAGTTATAGAGTTAACTAGTTAGACTAACTCTAACCCACATGTATGCTTTCTATTGGATCAGTAGTTATAGGGTTAACTAGTTAGACTAACTCTAACCCACATGTATGCTTTCTATTGGATCAGTAGTTATAGAGTTAACTAGTTAGACTAACTCTAACCCACATGTATGCTTTCTATTGGATCAGTAGTTATAGGGTTAACTAGTTAGACTAACTCTAACCCACATGTATGCTTTCTATTGGATCAGTAGTTATAGGGTTAACTAGTTAGACTAACTCTAACCCACATGTATGCTTTCTATTGGATCAGTAGTTATAGGGTTAACTAGTTAGACTAACTCTAACCCACATGTATGCTTTCTGTTGGATCAGTAGTTATAGAGTTAACTAGTTAGACTAACTCTAACCCACATGTATGCTTTCTGTTGGATCAGTAGTTATAGGGTTAACTAGTTAGACTAACTCTAACCCACATGTATGCTTTCTATTGGATCAGTAGTTATAGGGTTAACTAGTTAGACTAACTCTAACCCACATGTATGCTTTCTATTGGATCAGTAGTTATAGAGTTATCTAGTTAGACTAACTCTAACCCACATGTATGCTTTCTATTGGATCAGTAGTTATAGGGTTAACTAGTTAGACTAACTCTAACCCACATGTATGCTTTCTATTGGATCAGTAGTTATAGGGTTAACTAGTTAGACTAACTCTAACCCACATGTATGCTTTCTATTGGATCAGTAGTTATAGAGTTAACTAGTTAGACTAACTCTAACCCACATGTATGCTTTCTATTGGATCAGTAGTTATAGGGTTAACTAGTTAGACTAACTCTAACCCACATGTATGCTTTCTATTGGATCAGTAGTTATAGAGTTAACTAGTTAGACTAACTCTAACCCACATGTATGCTTTCTATTGGATCAGTAGTTATAGAGTTAACTAGTTAGACTAACTCTAACCCACATGTATGCTTTCTATTGGATCAGTAGTTATAGGGTTAACTAGTTAGACTAACTCTAACCCACATGTATGCTTTCTATTGGATCAGTAGTTATAGAGTTAACTAGTTAGACTAACTCTAACCCACATGTATGCTTTCTATTGGATTAGTAGTTATAGGGTTAACTAGTTAGACTAACTCTAACCCACATGTATGCTTTCTATTGGATCAGTAGTTATAGGGTTAACTAGTTAGACTAACTCTAACCCACATGTATGCTTTCTACATTAATATTATAACTGTACATTAATGTTACTCAGCTGCACCTCCTGGTGGCTGGGCTCCAAATGACACCTTGTGGATTTAACCTGTAGTTTGTTGATAAGATCCTCTTTAAGTCCTTTAAGTTATTAATGTCTAATAACAGTCTTATGTTGATACAATACTCTATAAACATAATGTAAATACATCATTATACCTAACCTGTGTGTGTGTGTGTGTGTGTGTGTGTGTGTGTGTGTGTGTGTGTGTGTGTGTGTGTGTGTGTGTGTGTGTGTGTGTGTGTGTGTGTGTGTGTGTGTGTGTGTGTGTGTCCACAGGGAGGAGAAGACAGAGCAGTTGATGGATTCTAAACATGAAGTTGAACGTTTAGATCAGGAGTTCCATCGACTCAAACAGGAGGTGACAATTTAACCCTTTATAGCTGTATGTATATAAACTGTCCACAAAAAGTTCTGAAACTTAACTTTGGTCGATTATTTCTCCCCTTTAATAATACCAATTGGTTTTGTGTTTTATATATTTTGTATCTGTGATTAATCACCTTTGCAACGAGGTACAGCTTGTAAGGATCAGGCATTCGTAGAATGAGCAACACAGCTAAACGTAGGGGTAGCGCCTCCAAAAACCATAATCCATAAAGCCATAATCCCCCAACATGCTTCTGTTGAGAGGTGTCAGTCACAGGTGTGTGTCAGTCACAGGTGTGTGTCAGTCACATGTGTGTGTCAGTCACAGGTGTGTGTCAGTCACAGGTGTGTGTCAGTCACAGGTGTGTGTCAGTCACAGGTGTGTGTCAGTCACAGGTGTGTGACTGGCACCTGAGCATGGGTTCTGCAACTTTCACATCTGTCATTGGTATTGTTGTGTAAATCTCTAGAAGAAAACCTATGGTTCATAGTTTTCTATGCATTTCTGGGTTTTTGCGGTTTTTATCCCCCCAAAAAGATTTTGGCCGCGCGCCCAGGATAGGTGTCCCTTATTTTCATCTCTGGGAGTTGGCAACCCTAACCTTGCCATACCTTAAATGTTGCTGAACTGACGCCACTGCCTAAGTGTGTAAATGGTACCAGGGCTGACACCAAATAATGCTGTCACTGCATAACGGAACACCAGCTTAACTTGCCCTATTGCATCATGGGCCTTATCCTGAATGGATAAACGTGACATCTTTCCATGGGGCAGTGTTACTTCTTGTAGCATACACACTAACTCAACAAAGTTGCAGAACCCATGTTCAGGTGCCAGTCACACACCTGTGACTGGTTTTGAGCGACCTGCCAGCACACAGGTGTGTGCTGATTACCAACAGAAGGATATTGGGGGATTTTGGCAAATCTTTGGAGACGCTACCCACACGTTTAGCTGTGTTAAAACACATATGGGCAGTTTTAGAATTTAACCTTTTTTAACCACCAGTCTCTTTGCTTGACATTGTGTGTGTGTGTGTGTGTGTGTGTGTGTGTGTGTGTGTGTGTGTGTGTGTGTGTGTGTGTGTGTGTGTGTGTGTGTGTGTGTGTGCGTGTGCGTGCGTGCGTGCGTGTACAGAACCAGTCACTAACGGTGGAGGCGCGGTCCGTTCGTGTTTATCGTGACGAGGTCGACGCCCTGAGAGAAAGAGCGTCTCGGGTCGACCGACTGGAAACCGAACTGACCCGATGTAAAGAGAAACTCAACGATGTGCATTTCTACAAGACACGAGTAGAGGTACACACTGCCCCTAGTGTTACAATACTGTTATTACACTTCTACAAGACACGAGTAGAGGTACACACTGCCCCTAGTGTTACAATACTGTTATTACACTTCTACAAGACACGAGTAGAGGTACACACTGCCCCTAGTGTTACAATACTGTTATTACACTTCTACAAGACACGGAGTAGAGGTACACACTGCCCCTAGTGTTACAATACTGTTATTACACTTCTACAAGACACGAGTAGAGGTACACACTGCCCCTAGTGTTACAATACTGTTATTACACTTCTACAAGACACGAGTAGAGGTACACACTGCCCCTAGTGTTACAATACTGTTATTACACTTCTACAAGACACGAGTAGAGGTACACACTGCCCCTAGTGTTACAATACTGTTATTACACTTCTACAAGACACGGAGTAGAGGTACACACTGCCCCTAGTGTTATAATACTGTTATTACACTTCTACAAGACACGAGTAGAGGTACACACTGCCCCTAGTGTTATAATACTGTTATTACACTTCTACAAGACACGGAGTAGAGGTACACACTGCCCCTAGTGTTATAATACTGTTATTACACTGACCTCTAATGTTTACTGATCCTACATTAACTAATGAACTTACTGTGTGTGTGTGTGTGTGTGTGTGTGTGTGTGTGTGTGTGTGTGTGTGTGTGTGTGTGTGTGTGTGTGTGTGTGTGTGTGTGTGTGTGTGTGTGTGTTAGGAGCTTCGTGAGGACAACGTAACCCTTCATGAGACAAAGGTTCTGTTGGAGGAGCAGCTGTCAGCCTCCAGGGGGCGCTCTGATAAACTGCACTCTATAGAGAAAGACAACCTGCTGCTGAGAGCCAAACTACATGACCTGGAAATGGTTAATATTATAAAATATATAATATATTCTATCTATAATACCATAGAATACTAGCCTGGTAAACCCCTCCCTCCGGAAATGTCATTGTCTCCGCCAGGCCGAAAGGCATGGAGAGAGAGTATGTTTTGCACCCTGTCCGTCCGTCCGTCCGTCCTGTCTGTCTGTGAGGAGCTAATCTCCGGCACCGTTGGCCCGGTTGTTGCGAAACTGTGCAAGTTTGCAGGATTGGTCCGTTTTGAACAAAATGCCTCAAATCATGAACGCAGCTTGCGATTTCCGTAAAATTTCACACACACATTCCCACTAGGCCGAGGAAGAAATGCCACCCTTTTCACATTGACCTGTTATAGCGCCACCAGCAGGTCTAATTTAGCAAAACACATTTTTGGAACAAAATGCCTCAAATCATGAATGCAGCGTCCGATTGCCGTGAAAGGCCTAAGAAGAAATGGCACCTTTTTCACATTAGCCTATTATAGCGCCACCAGGAGGCCACAATAACGTACCTGACCTGGCGGAGACCTGTGCTCCAAGGAGCACTTTTTCTAGTTTGTATTTGATTTCAGTAGTGAGTCTGGCATGAAAGTCTGTTGGTTCCTGTTTTGCAGTTCGTTCCCCTTCAGCCAATCACAGCAGTTCGCAATAACCTACCTATAATAATAACCTACCTATAATAATAACCTACCTATAATAATAACCTACCTATAATAATAACCTACCTATAATAATAACCTACCTATAATAATAATAACCTAATAACCTAATTCCTGAAATCAAATGCAAATGAGATTTCCGGAAGGGGGGGTTAAATAGAATACTGTCTGTCTACTGCTGAGGCCAAGATACATGACCTGGAAATGGTTAATATACCTGTCTGTCTGTCTGTCTGTCTGTCTGTCTGTCTGTCTGTCTGTCTGTCTGTCTGTCTGTCTGTCTGTCTGTCTCTCTGTCTCTCTGTCTGTCTGTCCTACACAATAAAATAGTCAGAGAGTTAATTAAATTAATTTGGGTCCACTTGTATACTCTCATAGTTAAGTTAAGTTAATGAATTAGTGTGTGTGTGCGCGTGCGTGCGTGCATGCGTGTGTGTGTGTGTGTGTGTGTGTGCGTGCGTGCGTGCGCGTGTGTGTGTGTGTGTGTGTGTGCGCGTGCGTACGTGCGTGCGTGTGTGTGTGTGTGTGTGTGTGTGTGTGTGTGTGTGTGTGTGTGTGTGTGTGTAGGAGCGTGACAGTGAGAGGAGGAGATTGGAGGAGCTGGTGGAGGAGAACATGATGCTGGAGATCGGTCAGAAACAAAGTATGAATGAATCTGCTCACCTGGGCTGGGAGCTGGAACAGCTGACCCACCATCACAATAATGACTGTAAGATACTATAATATAATATACCTATACCCTACCTAACCCTACCATAACCTACCTAACATGACCTACCTAACCCTACCATAACATAACCTACCTAACCCTACCATAACATAACCTACCTAACCCTACCTAACCCTACCATAACCTACCATAACATAACCTACCTAACCCTACCATAACATGACCTACCTAACCCTACCATAACATAACCTACCTAACCCTACCATAACCTAACCTACCTAACCCTACCATAACATGACCTACCTAACCCTACCATAACATGACCTACCTAACCCTACCATAACATGACCTACCTAACCCTACCATAACATAACCTACCTAACCCTACCATAACCTACCCTACCTAACCCTACCATAACATGACCTACCATAACATGACCTACCTCAGTGTATATCAACCTTTTTTGTGCCAAGGCACACCTGGCATACCCAAAAGATCCCAGGGCACACCTAGATATACGGTATATATATATATATATAATTATATATATATATATACGGTATATATATATATACACACACACTAGGGGTGTGCCGAGCTAATTTCACGAAACGATGCAAACTTGTAGCTTGTCAGACATGCAAACTTGTAGCTTTTCAGCTTCCACTAGCCGTTTTGAATCCAAATAGGGCAATAGTGTGACACCTGACCCGAAAAAAAACAGCATGTTGTCACCCTTTTCACCTCGGGGCTGTTTGCATGCCTGATTATTATTAATGTAAAAAAAAAAAAAAATTATATTTTTTCAAACCTTCTTCAAACGGCGCGGCACACCTCAGCAGTAGCCCCGGCCCAAAATTGGGACGTTTGCCAGGGTTGATATACACTGACCTACCTAACCCTACCATAACATAACCTACCTAACCCTACCATAACCTACCATACCTAACCCTACCATAACATAACCTACCTAACCCTACCATAACCTACCATACCTAACCCTACCATAACATAACCTACCTAACCCTACCATAACATGACCTACCTAACCCTACCATAACATAACCTACCTAACTCTACCATAACATGACCTACCTAACCCTACCATAACCTACCATACCTAACCCTACCATAACATAACCTACCTAACCCTACCATAACATGACCTACCTAACCCTACCATAACATAACCTACCTAACTCTACCATAACATGACCTACCTAACCCTACCATAACCTACCATACCTAACCCTGCCATAACATAACCTACCTAACCCTATCATAACCTACCCTACCTAACCCTACCATAACATAACCTACCTAACCCTAACTCTACCATAACATGACCTACCTAACCCTACCATAACATAACCTACCTAACCCTACCATAACATGACCTACCTAACCCTACCATAACATGACCTACCAAACCCTACCATAACATGACCTACCTAACTACCATAACATGACCTACCTAACCCTACCATAACATGACCTACCTAACTCTACCATAACATGACCTACCTAACCCTACCATAACATAACCTACCTAACCCTACCATAACATGACCTACCTAACCCTACCATAACATAACCTACCTAACCCTACCATAACCTACCTAACCCTACCATAACATAACCTACCTAACCCTACCATAACATAACCTACCTAACCCTACCATAACATGACCTACCTAACCCTACCATAACATGACCTACCTAACCCTACCATAACATAACCTACCTAACCCTACCATAACATAACCTACCTAACCCTACCATAACATGACCTACCTAACCCTACCATAACATGACCTACCTAACCCTACCATAACATAACCTACCTAACCCTACCATAACCTACCCTACCTAACCCTACCATAACCTACCTAACCCTACCATAACATGACCTACCTAACTCTACCATAACATGACCTACCTAACCCTACCATAACATAACCTACCTAACCCTACCATAACATGACCTACCTAACCCTACCATAACATAACCTACCTAACCCTACCATAACCTACCCTACCATAACCTACCTAACCCTACCATAACATAACCTACCTAACCCTACCATAACATGACCTACCTAACCCTACCATAACATGACCTACCTAACCCTACCATAACATAACCTACCTAACCCTACCATAACATAACCTACCTAACCCTACCATAACATGACCTACCTAACCCTACCATAACATGACCTACCTAACCCTACCATAACATAACCTACCTAACCCTACCATAACATAACCTACCTAACCCTACCATAACATAACCTACCTAACCCTACCATAACATGACCTACCTAACCCTACCATAACATAACCTACCTAACCCTACCATAACATAACCTACCTAACCCTACCATAACATGACCTACCTAACCCTACCATAACATGACCTACCTAACCCTACCATAACATAACCTACCTAACCCTACCATAACATGACCTACCTAACCCTACCATAACATGACCTACCTAACCCTACCATAACATAACCTACCTAACTCTACCATAACATGACCTACCTAACCCTACCATAACATGACCTACCTAACCCTACCATAACATGACCTACCTAACCCTACCATAACATGACCTACCTAACCCTACCATAACATGACCTACCTAACCCTACCATAACCTACCCTACCTAACCCTACCATAACCTACCTAACCCTACCATAACATAACCTACCTAACCCTACCATAACATGACCTACCTAACCCTACCATAACATGACCTACCTAACCCTACCATAACATAACCTACCTAACCCTACCATAACCTACCCTACCTAACCCTACCATAACCTACCTAACCCTACCATAACATAACCTACCTAACCCTACCATAACATGACCTACCTAACCCTACCATAACATGACCTACCTAACCCTACCATAACATGACCTACCTAACCCTACCATAACATGACCTACCTAACCCTACCATAACCTACCCTACCTAACCTTACCATAACATAACCTACCTAACCCTACCATGACCTACCTAACCCTACCATAACCTACCTAACCCTACCATAACCTACCTAACCCTACCATACCATAACCTACCTAACCCTACCATAACATGACCTACCTAACCCTACCATAACATGACCTACCTAACCCTACCATAACATAACCTACCTAACCCTACCATAACATGACCTACCTAACCCTACCATAACATAACCTACCTAACCCTACCATAACATAACCTACCTAACCCTACCATAACCTACTCACCTGGGCTGGGAGCTTTGTTTTAGTCTTTAGATGATGAGTTAAATGACTGTGTGTGTGTGTGTGTGTGTGTGTGTGTGTGTGTGTGTGTGTGTGTGTGTGTGTGTGTGTGTGTGTGTGTGTGTGTGTGTGTGTGTGTGTGTGTGAGTGTGTGTGTGTGTGTGTGTGTGTGTGTGTGTGTGTGTGTGTGTGTGTGCGTGCGTGCGTTGTAGCTCGTAAGTCATTGGTTGAGGAGCTGAATGAGTGTGTTTCCAGTCGTGTGTTGAAGATGGAGAAGGAGAACAAGGAGCTGCAGGCCTCCTTGGAGAAGCTCCGTGAGGAGAAGCTCCTCCTGCAGGAGACGCAGCTCCACCACCAGGAGCAGGAGAGAGAGAACCACAGTCTGAGTAACAAGGTATATATAACCTCTATACCCTATACCCTATACCCTGACCCTAAACCTTTACCTTATAACCTTAACCATAACCCTAAACCATAACCCTATACCCTAACCCTAAACCTATAACCTTTACCTTATAACCTTAACCATAACCATAACCCTAAACCTATAACCTTAACCCTAAACCATAACCCTATAACCTAACCCTATACCCTATACCCTATACCCTATAACCTAACCCTATACCCTAACCCCTTACCTTATAACCTTAACCATAACCATAACCCTAAACCATAACCCTACACCCTAACCCTATACCCTAACCTTATAACCATAACCCTAAACCTTAACCCTATAACCTAACCCTATAACCTAACCCTATACCCTAACCCTAAACCTTAACCCTATAACCTATAACCGTTCAGCTCCCCCCAGAGCTAAGTGAAAGAGTAAAAAACAGCAGAGGGCGCTGTTTTTCCTTTTTATTTGGCGATGGGTTCCCAGATTGCAGTCTGAGTAACAAGGTATATAAAACCTCTATAACCTAACCCTATACCCTATACCGTATAACCTAACCATCATGTGGTGTGGGAGGTGGAGTAACAAACGTTTTAGCATCAAAATATACTTTGAGTACCAAAGTAAAAGTACTAAATTCTTCAGAAAATAGCAGATCTACAAGCTCATAGCACGTCACATTGTAGATCGGCTGTATGTGGTTACTGTAGGTTTTGTATTAAAAATAAAATCTGCAAAGTAACAAGTAACTAAAGCTGTCATATGCTGTCATTGTAGTGGAGTAGAAGTAACAAAAATGGGAAGTAAAGTAAAAGTACCCCAAAATTGTATTGTGCATTGTAAGCACTCTACATTATTGTATAGTACTTGAGTAAATGTACTTTGCACCACTTTGACAGGCTAAGTGTGAAACAGTCCCAGGTGCACTAATTGCCACAGTGCAGAGGGACATGGGTTGATATTAATAGTTTATTCATTGTGTGTGTGTGTGTGTGTGTGTGTGTGTGTGTGTGTGTGTGTGTGTGTGTGTGTGTGTGTGTGTGTGTGTGTGTGTGTGTGTGTGTGTGTGTGTGTGTGTGTGTGTGTGTGTGTGTGTGTGTGTGTGTGTGTGTGTGTGTGTGTAGTGTGAGAGGCTGCAGTGTTTGTTGGACCAGGAGAAACTGACCAATCAGGACATGGAATCACTGGGGGAGGAGCTTCTGAAGGACAAACACACTCTGGAGAGACAACTACACACGGTGACAACTGAGAAAGACAGACAGGTACCTGCATATCTGTCTAACCCTATATACTACCTTATACCTTTATAACCCTAAAGAAAGACAGACAGGTACCTCAACCCTGGTTAACTCTTTCACTGCCACAATAAATACAAATACAAATTACCCGCTGCCTTTAGTATGATGAAGGATCCTCTGATGGTTTAATATGTATCTTTATGATGGATCCTTTGTGTCACGGTTTGAGTCCGGGCGGAATGTAGTAGGACCCAAGAGCAGGAGAGACGGAGGCATAACGGGTAGGTTTAAGGGGTTTAATAACTCATAAGGTAGGTATACAAACAAGGGACTGAACTCACGATGTAACAACACGCAACATAATACAATGAACAAGCAAGGACAGGTTGTAAACACAGGGCTTAAATAGACAGGGAAATAATAAGACACAGGTGAACTCAACAGACAATCAACACTGGGATAGGCTGAGGGACTCAGAGGACACAGGAGGAGAACATGACTAATCAACAGGGAGGTGAGACAAGACAGGTAACAGTAACTACGCACAACAGGAAACAATACTACAAAATAAGGTACAGAACAAAAGCAGGGCAACAACAACAGAGTAACAGAATAACAAGACTACATACAGAACAGAACAAAGGCCTAATAAGTCCAAGACCTTATAAGGGCAGGAAGGTCTAAATAATAAAGTCAGAGTGCGCGGCCCGAGGAGCGGACCGTGACAGGCCTACAGAACAGGCCTAAAGTGTCCACGACCATATAAGGGCAATGGCGGTCTAAATAATAACACCAAAGTCCACGGCCCGAGGAGCGGACCGTGACACTCTGATGGTTTAATATGTATCTTTATGATGGATCCTCTGATGGTTTAATATGTATCTTTATGATGGATCCCTGATGGTTTAATATGTATCTTTATGATAGATCTTCTGATGGTTTAATATGTATCTTTATGATGGATCCTCTGATAGTTTAATATGTATCTTTATGATGGATCCCTGATGGTTTAATATGTATCTTTATGATGGATCCTCTGATGGTTTAATATGTATCTTTATGATGGATCCCTGATGGTTTAATATGTATCTTTATGATGGATCCTCTGATGGTTTAATATGTATCTTTATGATGGATCCTCTGATGGTTTAATATGTATCTTTATGATGGATCCTCTGATGGTTTAATATGTATCTTTATGATGGATCCTCTGATGGTTTAATATGTATCTTTATGATGGATCCCTGATTCAGGGAGAAAAGAAGAAAAAAAGTTACAGCCGTTTCCCTAAATCAGCTGAGCAGGAAGTTAACGGTGGTGGAGATCTTTAGATCTTTAGATCTTTAGAGCTTTAGATCACGTGATCTCCTGGTGTGTTAGAGAACAGCGCCATCTGGTGGAAAACCACTGAAAACTAAAAAGTCATCTTTGGCAGTGAAAGAGTTAACTCATTCAGTGCCACTGGACGTCTAAGACGTCAAAAAAAATTTCAGAACCCAAGATATGATGATTTGAAAATGTTCTGCTCCATTCACTTCCTGTTTAACTTCTTACTGAAAAAGGCACTCAGAGCCAAAATGACAGAAATAAGTCAGGCACTGAATGAGTTAAAGGGTTAAAGGTCTTAAAGGGTTAAAGGTCTTAAAGGGTTAAAGGTCTTAAAGGGTTAAAGGTCTTAAAGGGTTAAAGGTCTTAAAGGCTTAATTTCCAGTGTTTTGTGCATCATAGTTAAATAGTCTCGTCCAATCAGATTTCAGAGCTGGAGAGCGAGACTCTCCACCTATCAGAGGCGATGGCGTCTCTTCGTGAGCGCGCTCAGTCCAACAGCGAGGCCCGGGTCAGAGAGGTGGAGACGGAGAACCGCCTCCTCCATCAGAACATCACTGACAACGGCGCCCGATTGGCCAGCCTGGAAGCCCAGCTGAAACTGGCCAATGAGGAGGCAGAGAGACTGCGGGAAAAAGCTCTCCGGTGCGAGGAGGCGGAGCGAGAGGCGGGGAAACTGGAGAGGAGCAGAGATGCCCTGAAGAGAGAGGTAGATGATTGACAGCCTTAACCACCAATAAGATCAGAGAGAGGTAGATGATTGACAGCCTTAACCACCAATAAGATCAGAGAGAGCTAGATCTATCACATCTAGCGTGACTTGGCGCCCACTTCGCAGCGCAGATCAGCCAGATCCACCCTCTCTCTCCCTCTCTCGCCCCCTTTAGTGTTACAGGCTGAGGTGGAGTGGGTTAGTGTTACAGGCTGAGGTGGAGTGGGTTAGTGTTACAGGTTGAGGTGGAGTGGGTTAGTGTTACAGACTGAGGTGGAGTGGGTTAGTGTTACAGGTTGAGGTGGAGTGGGTTAGTGTTACAGGTTGAGGTGGAGTGGGTTAGTGTTACAGGTTGAGGTGGAGTGGGTTAGTGTTACAGGTTGAGGTGGAGTGGGTTAGTGTTACAGACTGAGGTGGAGTGGGTTAGTGTTACAGGTTGAGGTGGAGTGGGTTAGTGTTACAGGTTGAGGTGGAGTGGGTTAGTGTTACAGGTTGAGGTGGAGTGGGTTAGTGTTACAGACTGAGGTGGAGTGGGTTAGTGTTACAGGTTGAGGTGGAGTGGGTTAGTGTTACAGGTTGAGGTGGAGTGGGTTAGTGTTACAGGTTGAGGTGGAGTGGGTTAGTGTTACAGGTTGAGGTGGAGTGGGTTAGTGTTACAGGTTGAGGTGGAGTGGGTTAGTGTTACAGGTTGAGGTGGAGTGGGTTAGTGTTACAGGTGGAGGTGGAGTGGGTTAGTGTTACAGGTTGATGGAGTGGGTTAGTGTTACAGGTTGAGGTGGAGTGGGTTAGTGTTACAGGTTGATGGAGTGGGTTAGTGTTACAGACTGAGGTGGAGTGGGTTAGTGTTACAGGTTGAGGTGGAGTGGGTTAGTGTTACAGGTTGAGGTGGAGTGGGTTAGTGTTACAGACTGAGGTGGAGTGGGTTAGTGTTACAGGTTGAGGTGGAGTGGGTTAGTGTTACAGGTTGAGGTGGAGTGGGTTAGTGTTACAGGTTGAGGTGGAGTGGGTTAGTGTTACAGGTTGAGGTGGAGTGGGTTAGTGTTACAGGTTGATGGAGTGGGTTAGTGTTACAGGTGGAGGTGGAGTGGGTTAGTGTTACAGGTTGAGGTGCAGTGGGTTAGTGTTACAGGTTGAGGTGGAGTGGGTTAGTGTTACAGACTGAGGTGGAGTGGGTTAGTGTTACAGGTTGAGGTGGAGTGGGTTAGTGTTACAGGTTGAGGTGGAGTGGGTTAGTGTTACAGACTGAGGTGGAGTGGGTTAGTGTTACAGGTTGAGGTGGAGTGGGTTAGTGTTACAGGTTGAGGTGGAGTGGGTTAGTGTTACAGGTTGAGGTGGAGTGGGTTAGTGTTACAGGTTGAGGTGGAGTGGGTTAGTGTTACAGACTGAGGTGGAGTGGGTTAGTGTTACAGGTTGAGGTGGAGTGGGTTAGTGTTACAGGTTGAGGTGGAGTGGGTTAGTGTTACAGGTTGAGGTGGAGTGGGTTAGTGTTACAGGTTGAGGTGGAGTGGGTTAGTGTTACAGGTTGAGGTGGAGTGGGTTAGTGTTACAGGTTGAGGTGGAGTGGGTTAGTGTTACAGGTTGAGGTGGAGTGGGTTAGTGTTACAGGTTGAGGTGGAGTGGGTTAGTGTTACAGACTGAGGTGGAGTGGGTTAGTGTTACAGGTTGAGGTGGAGTGGGTTAGTGTTACAGGTTGAGGTGGAGTGGGTTAGTGTTACAGACTGAGGTGGAGTGGGTTAGTGTTACAGGTTGAGGTGGAGTGGGTTAGTGTTACAGGTTGAGGTGGAGTGGGTTAGTGTTACAGGTGGAGGTGGAGTGGGTTAGTGTTACAGGTGGAGGTGGAGTGGGTTAGTGTTACAGGTTGAGGTGGAGTGGGTTAGTGTTACAGGTTGATGGAGTGGGTTAGTGTTACAGGTTGAGGTGGAGTGGGTTAGTGTTACAGGTGGAGGTGGAGTGGGTTAGTGTTACAGGTGGAGGTGGAGTGGGTTAGTGTTACAGGTTGAGGTGGAGTGGGTTAGTGTTACAGGTTGATGGAGTGGGTTAGTGTTACAGGTTGAGGTGGAGTGGGTTAGTGTTACAGGTTGATGGAGTGGGTTAGTGTTACAGGCTGAGGTGGAGTGGGTTAGTGTTACAGACTGAGGTGGAGTGGGTTAGTGTTACAGGTTGATGGAGTGGGTTAGTGTTACAGGCTGAGGTGGAGTGGGTTAGTGTTACAGGTTGAGGTGCAGTGGGTTAGTGTTACAGGTTGAGGTGGAGTGGGTTAGTGTTACAGGTTGAGGTGGAGTGGGTTAGTGTTACAGGTTGAGGTGCAGTGGGTTAGTGTTACAGGTTGAGGTGGAGTGGGTTAGTGTTACAGGTTGAGGTGGAGTGGGTTAGTGTTACAGGTTGAGGTGGAGTGGGTTAGTGTTACAGACTGAGGTGGAGTGGGTTAGTGTTACAGACTGAGGTGGAGTGGGTTAGTGTTACAGGTTGAGGTGCAGTGGGTTAGTGTTACAGGTTGAGGTGGAGTGGGTTAGTGTTACAGGTTGAGGTGGAGTGGGTTAGTGTTACAGGTTGAGGTGGAGTGGGTTAGTGTTACAGGTTGATGGAGTGGGTTAGTGTTACAGGCTGAGGTGGAGTGGGTTAGTGTTACAGACTGAGGTGGAGTGGGTTAGTGTTACAGACTGAGGTGGAGTGGGTTAGTGTTACAGGTTGAGGTGCAGTGGGTTAGTGTTACAGGTTGAGGTGGAGTGGGTTAGTGTTACAGGTTGAGGTGGAGTGGGTTAGTGTTACAGACTGAGGTGGAGTGGGTTAGTGTTACAGGTTGAGGTGGAGTGGGTTAGTGTTACAGACTGAGGTGGAGTGGGTTAGTGTTACAGGTTGAGGTGCAGTGGGTTAGTGTTACAGGTTGAGGTGCAGTGGGTTAGTGTTACAGGTTGAGGTGGAGTGGGTTAGTGTTTCAGGTTGAGGTGGAGTGGGTTAGTGTTACAGGTTGAGGTGGAGTGGGTTAGTGTTACAGGTTGATGGAGTGGGTTAGTGTTACAGGTGGAGGTGGAGTGGGTTAGTGTTACAGGTTGATGGAGTGGGTTAGTGTTACAGGTTGAGGTGGAGTGGGTTAGTGTTACAGGTTGATGGAGTGGGTTAGTGTTACAGGTTGAGGTGGAGTGGGTTAGTGTTACAGACTGAGGTGGAGTGGGTTAGTGTTACAGGTTGAGGTGGAGTGGGTTAGTGTTACAGGTTGAGGTGGAGTGGGTTAGTGTTACAGGTTGAGGTGGAGTGGGTTAGTGTTACAGGTTGAGGTGGAGTGGGTTAGTGTTACAGGTTGAGGTGGAGTGGGTTAGTGTTACAGACTGAGGTGGAGTGGGTTAGTGTTACAGGTTGAGGTGGAGTGGGTTAGTGTTACAGGTTGAGGTGGAGTGGGTTAGTGTTACAGACTGAGGTGGAGTGGGTTAGTGTTACAGGTTGAGGTGGAGTGGGTTAGTGTTACAGGTTGAGGTGGAGTGGGTTAGTGTTACAGGTTGAGGTGGAGTGGGTTAGTGTTACAGACTGAGGTGGAGTGGGTTAGTGTTACAGGTTGATGGAGTGGGTTAGTGTTACAGGTTGAGGTGGAGTGGGTTAGTGTTACAGGTTGAGGTGGAGTGGGTTAGTGTTACAGGTTGAGGTGGAGTGGGTTAGTGTTACAGGTTGAGGTGGAGTGGGTTAGTGTTACAGGTTGATGGAGTGGGTTAGTGTTACAGACTGAGGTGGAGTGGGTTAGTGTTACAGGTTGAGGTGGAGTGGGTTAGTGTTACAGGTTGAGGTGGAGTGGGTTAGTGTTACAGGTTGAGGTGGAGTGGGTTAGTGTTACAGGTTGAGGTGGAGTGGGTTAGTGTTACAGGCTGAGGTGGAGTGGGTTAGTGTTACAGGTTGATGGAGTGGGTTAGTGTTACAGGTGGAGGTGGAGTGGGTTAGTGTTACAGGTGGAGGTGGAGTGGGTTAGTGTTACAGGTTGAGGTGGAGTGGGTTAGTGTTACAGGTTGATGGAGTGGGTTAGTGTTACAGGTTGAGGTGGAGTGGGTTAGTGTTACAGGTTGATGGAGTGGGTTAGTGTTACAGGTTGAGGTGGAGTGGGTTAGTGTTACAGGTTGAGGTGGAGTGGGTTAGTGTTACAGGTTGAGGTGGAGTGGGTTAGTGTTACAGGTTGAGGTGGAGTGGGTTAGTGTTACAGGTTGATGGAGTGGGTTAGTGTTACAGGCTGAGGTGGAGTGGGTTAGTGTTACAGGTTGATGGAGTGGGTTAGTGTTACAGGCTGAGGTGGATTGGGTTAGTGTTACAGGTTGAGGTGGAGTGGGTTAGTGTTACAGGTTGAGGTGGAGTGGGTTAGTGTTACAGACTGAGGTGGAGTGGGTTAGTGTTACAGGTTGAGGTGGAGTGGGTTAGTGTTAGAGGTTGAGGTGGAGTGGGTTAGTGTTACAGACTGAGGTGGAGTGGGTTAGTGTTACAGGTTGAGGTGGAGTGGGTTAGTGTTACAGGTTGAGGTGGAGTGGGTTAGTGTTACAGACTGAGGTGGAGTGGGTTAGTGTTACAGGTTGAGGTGGAGTGGGTTAGTGTTAGAGGTTGAGGTGGAGTGGGTTAGTGTTACAGACTGAGGTGGAGTGGGTTAGTGTTACAGGTTGAGGTGGAGTGGGTTAGTGTTACAGGTTGATGGAGTGGGTTAGTGTTACAGGTTGAGGTGGAGTGGGTTAGTGTTACAGGTTGAGGTGGAGTGGGTTAGTGTTACAGGTTGAGGTGCAGTGGGTTAGTGTTACAGGTTGAGGTGCAGTGGGTTAGTGTTACAGGTTGAGGTGGAGTGGGTTAGTGTTACAGGTTGATGGAGTGGGTTAGTGTTACAGGTTGATGGAGTGGGTTAGTGTTACAGGTTGAGGTGGAGTGGGTTAGTGTTACAGGTTGAGGTGGAGTGGGTTAGTGTTACAGGTTGATGGAGTGGGTTAGTGTTACAGGTTGAGGTGGAGTGGGTTAGTGTTACAGGTTGAGGTGGAGTGGGTTAGTGTTACAGGTTGAGGTGGAGTGGGTTAGTGTTACAGGTTGAGGTGGAGTGGGTTAGTGTTACAGGCTGAGGTGGAGTGGGTTAGTGTTACAGGTTGAGGTGGAGTGGGTTAGTGTTACAGGCTGAGGTGGAGTTGGGTTAGTGTTACAGGTTGAGGTGGAGTGGGTTAGTGTTACAGGTTGAGGTGGAGTGGGTTAGTGTTACAGGTTGAGGTGGAGTGGGTTAGTGTTACAGACTGAGGTGGAGTGGGTTAGTGTTACAGACTGAGGTGGAGTGGGTTAGTGTTACAGGTTGAGGTGGAGTGGGTTAGTGTTACAGGTTGAGGTGGAGTGGGTTAGTGTTACAGGCTGAGGTGGAGTGGGTTAGTGTTACAGGTTGAGGTGGAGTGGGTTAGTGTTACAGGTTGAGGTGGAGTGGGTTAGTGTTACAGACTGAGGTGGAGTGGGTTAGTGTTACAGGTTGAGGTGGAGTGGGTTAGTGTTACAGGTTGAGGTGTAGTGGGTTAGTGTTACAGGTTGAGGTGGAGTGGGTTAGTGTTACAGGTTGAGGTGGAGTGGGTTAGTGTTACAGGCTGAGGTGGAGTGGGTTAGTGTTACAGGTTGAGGTGGAGTGGGTTAGTGTTACAGGTTGAGGTGGAGTTGGGTTAGTGTTACAGGTTGAGGTGGAGTGGGTTAGTGTTACAGGTTGAGGTGGAGTGGGTTAGTGTTACAGGCTGAGGTGGAGTGGGTTAGTGTTACAGGTTGAGGTGGAGTGGGTTAGTGTTACAGGTTGAGGTGGAGTGGGTTAGTGTTACAGGTGGAGGTGGAGTGGGTTAGTGTTACAGGTTGAGGTGGAGTGGGTTAGTGTTACAGGTGGAGGTGGAGTGGGTTAGTGTTACAGGTTGATGGAGTGGGTTAGTGTTACAGGTTGAGGTGGAGTGGGTTAGTGTTACAGGTTGATGGAGTGGGTTAGTGTTACAGACTGAGGTGGAGTGGGTTAGTGTTACAGGTTGAGGTGGAGTGGGTTAGTGTTACAGGTTGAGGTGGAGTGGGTTAGTGTTACAGGTTGAGGTGGAGTGGGTTAGTGTTACAGGTTGATGGAGTGGGTTAGTGTTACAGGTTGAGATGGAGTGGGTTAGTGTTACAGGTTGAGGTGGAGTGGGTTAGTGTTACAGGTTGAGGTGGAGTGGGTTAGTGTTACAGGTTGATGGAGTGGGTTAGTGTTACAGGTTGAGATGGAGTGGGTTAGTGTTACAGGTTGAGGTGGAGTGGGTTAGTGTTACAGGTTGATGGAGTGGGTTAGTGTTACAGGTTGAGGTGGAGTGGGTTAGTGTTACAGGTTGAGGTGGAGTGGGTTAGTGTTACAGGTTGATGGAGTGGGTTAGTGTTACAGGTTGAGGTGGAGTGGGTTAGTGTTACAGGTTGAGGTGGAGTGGGTTAGTGTTACAGGTTGATGGAGTGGGTTAGTGTTACAGGTTGAGATGGAGTGGGTTAGTGTTACAGGTTGAGGTGGAGTGGGTTAGTGTTACAGGTTGATGGAGTGGGTTAGTGTTACAGGTTGATGGAGTGGGTTAGTGTTACAGGTTGATGGAGTGGGTTAGTGTTACAGGTTGAGGTGGAGTGGGTTAGTGTTACAGGTTGAGGTGGAGTGGGTTAGTGTTACAGGTTGAGGTGGAGTGGGTTAGTGTTACAGGTTGAGATGGAGTGGGTTAGTGTTACAGGCTGAGGTGGAGTGGGTTAGTGTTAGTGCACCAGGACACAAAACAGATACTTTGAAGTGACCTTATGACCTTATGACCTTATGGATCTGTATGTTAACCTGCATGTCTCTGTCTGACATCTAGATGACCTTATGACCTTCCACATTAACCCTGTGTGTCCTCTAGATGGCGTCTCTGCGTGTGTCCAGCGAGCGGGCGGAGTGTCTGCAGAAGGAGGTGTCCTGCATTGAGCAGGAGGTCCGCAGGCTGAAGAGGGAGGGGGAGGAGGCGCGCAGGGAGGTGCAGCGGCTGGGACGCTGCGAGGAGGAGAACGCCGTTCTCACCAAGGAGAACCTGGAGCTCCGCTGCTCCCTGGAGAACCTGCGCTCCTCTGCCTCCCGTCTCTCCGCTCTGAAGGAGGAGCTGATGGAGGCGCAGAGGGAGAGAGAGGAGCTGGAGAGCAAGCTGGAGGAGAGCAGAGAGGAGAGCAGAGGAGAGAGGAGGAGAGCAGAGAGACTGGAGCTCAACCTCACCTCCTTCAACCAGGTTCTTATGTTATTATATAACTATATATAGTATATTATACTATATATATATATATATACTATATATATATATATATATATATATATATATATATATATATATATATATATATATATATATATATATATATAGTATAATATACTATATATATATATATATATATATATATATATATATATATATATATATATATACTATAATTTATACTATATATATATATATATATATATATATATATATATATATATATATATATATATATATATATATATATATATAGTATATTATACTATATATATATATATATATATATATATATATATATATATATATATATATATACTATAATTTATACTATATATATATATATATATATATAGTATAATATACTATATATATATATATATATATATATACACTATAATATATACTATAATATATACTATATATATATATACCATACTATATAAACTGCCCACAATAAGTTTGGAAACTTAAAGGAGAATACCGGACAAATTAAGTGTTGTCTTTGATGTCTCGTTACTCACCTTCCGACGTGAAAAGTGGCGTTCTTTTTTTCCATAGATTCCCCTGTCGTCATTTTTTAAACCCCCTCCGTTGTCATAATGGGAGCGCGTGGGTTAGGGAGATTCGTCTATTATAACCGACGCAAAGTTGTATTTTTCTCTACTGCTAGTCATTGTGGAGTCTCATGATAGTCAAACATGCGTTGAAAATTCCTGCGAGGCCACCGTTAATGGCGAACGACTTAACACTGGTTGCTTGTTTCCAGAACCTGGCAACACGAGTTGCCAGGTTCTGGAAAGAAACAAGCATAGGATAAGACCCATGATGCAACAGGACAAGTTAAGCTGGTGTTCTGTTATACAGAGTAACAGCATTATTTGGTGTCAGCCCTGGTACCATTTACACACTTAGGACCAAGTTCTGTCAGACTGGTGAAGTCAAAGGAAGACAACAACCCAAGAAGACCGGTTCCTCACCCTCGCTTCACTGAGGAACCATAGGTTTTCTTCTAGAGATTTACAGGCAAGATTTACACAACGGTACCAAAGACAGATGTCAAAGTTGCAGGACCCATGTTCAGGTCCCAGTCACACACCTGTGACTGACACACACACACCTGTGACTGACACACACCTGTGACTGACACACACCTGTGACTGACACACACCTGTGACTGACACACACCTGTGACTGACACACACACACCTGTGACTGACACACACCTGTGACTGACACACACCTGTGACTGACACACACCTGTGACTGACACACACACACCTGTGACTGACACACACCTGTGACTGACACACACCTGTGACTGACACACACACACCTGTGACTGACACACACCTGTGACTGACACACACCTGTGACTGACATACACCTGTGACTGACACACACCTGTGACTGACACACACCTGCCTGCAAATGGTACCAGGGCTGACACCAAATAACTTGTAATCTTGTTAACGGAACACCAGCTTCACTTGTCCTATTGCACAAGCCTTATCTTGAAGGGACAAACGTGTCATCTTTCCATGGGGGGGCAGTGTTGATGCTTGGAGTATACACAAACCCATGTTCAAAGCCATGCTCACCACCTCTCACTACTAACTACATACTAACTACATACTAACTACATACTAACTACATACTAACCCTGACCTCCTTCAACCAGGAGAAAGTGCGTCTGCAGGAGGAGAGCGAGCGGAGCAGGGAGGACACTGAGGAGGCGGAGCGAGGAAGGCAGGAGGCGCGGCGAGGAGAGGAGGAGCTGAGGAGGGAAGTGGAGGAGCTGAGGGAGGAGAGGAGACGAAGGGAGGAAGGAGATCAGGAGAGGAGGAGCCTCCGCTCCGACCTGGACCAATCAGAGAAGGACAGGAAGCAGCTGGAGAAGGAGAGCTGGCGAATCAGAACGCAGCTGGAGGCCAAGGAGGCGGAGCTGGAGGAGAAAGCCCGGCGGTTGGTCACCGTGGAAAAGGAGGGCGGGGCTCTGGTTAAGGAAGTGGCTAGGCTAAAGGAGGTGTCAATCAAAGCCAAGGAGCTGGAGAGAGAGAACAAGGAACTGCAGAAACAAGCGACCATCGATAAGAAAACCTTAGCTACGCTACGAGAGGTAATTATAACTAATTATAACTAATTATAACTAATTATAACTAATTATAACTAATTATAACTAATTATAACTAATTATAACTATAACTAACGCTAACCCATCAATAAGAAAACCTTAGCTACGCTACGAGAGGTAAATATAACTAATTATAACTAATTATAGCACTAACCTTTTAACACCATGTTTTCAACCGTGAGTTTGTTATCCCATAGCCTAAGTGACCTGTTTCTTATTAGTGACCACATTGTTCCTTATTAGTGACCACATTGTTCCTTATTAGTGACCACATTGTTCCTTATTAGTGACCACATTGTTCCTTATTAGTGACCACATTGTTCCTTATTAGTGACCACATGTCATCGACTGTAATGAAACCCGGGGACTTGCTGAGGACAGAATGGATTCAGTGATAATGTGTTATGCGCGAACAGCCTTCTACCATGCCGTTGAAGGCACAAGGGGCCCCTATTGGGCGGGCGCGCGGGCGGGAACTTCTTTCCTCTACAATAGAAGAGTTAGGATGTCACATTCTAATACAACCCGAATACCTAATTTGAGCACCTGCCTCAGTGGCGCACCTCGCTAATCATTGGACTACCGATCCACTATCTCTGGGAGTCTGGTTTCGACACCCGCTTGGGACAATACTTTTTCAAACAACCGCAGACTCTTTTTTTCGCCGATAAAGTATAGTTTTGGACCATGACGGAGGCACGCCGACTCAGCAGAGCTTGAGGCCGAGGAGTCGCGCCCGAGCGCCTCCAGGCGCGAGTGCCCGCGACGACCGGCCGATGGTCTGCTAGTCGACTAAGCGCCGTCCGAGTTATGTACCGATAGGCACAGAATCGTAAATAATATTGGTGGGGACTGCGTTTGCCCCAACTGCCACTCACTGCACTAACTTAGCCCGCCAGCCCCGCCCCCTTGTGCCTTCAACGGCATGGTAGAAGGCCGTCCGCGTCTGAGACCAGGAGAGCTGAGTCGTCCGCAAACAAGAACAGATTGCATTTACATGCCGAGTTCATGTCATTAAAGTAAATCAAAAACAGTAGAGGCCCTAGAATGCTCCCTTGGGGGACCCCACACTCTACTGAGAGGGAAGTGGACAGGGTACCATTCACCTCAACCACCTGTTCCCTTCCCTCAAGGAATGGGCCGATCTGAAGCCTGATTGGAATTCGACCAGGAGCTTATCTGTTCATAAATGAGTCTTTCTATAACCTTTGAGATGGACAGGTTGGTTGTGTTGGTTATATTAGGTTGCCAGGTTGGTTGTGTTGGTTACATTAGGTTGCCAGTGTTGGTTACATTAGGTTGCCAGGTTGGTTATGTTTGTTACATTAGGTTGCCAGGTTGGTTATGTTGGTTACATTAGGTTGCCAGGTTGGTTATGTTGGCTACATTAGGTTGCCAGGTTGGTTGTGTTGGTTACATTAGGTTGCCAGGTTGGTTATGTTGCCACAACGGCTGCATCTCGGAGGAACCTAGTGGGAATGGCTGTAGGGCTCTGAGTTTTACTGCTGTATACTTCCTCTAACTGTGTGTGTGTGTGTGTGTGTGTGTGTGTGTGTGTGTGTGTGTGTGTGTGTGTGTGTGTGTGTGTGTGTGTGTGTGTGTGTGTGTGTGTGAGTAGGAGCTGGTATCAGAGAAGCTCAGTGTTCAACAGTTCAGTGTTGAACTGGAGAGACTGAAT
>NC_137621.1:157500-162500 GCF_963280865.1 Gymnoscopelus braueri | reverse complement strand
CTATTCTGGACGGCCATTAACGACGCTGACTCAAACTCACGGTTTTGGGCCTCTTCATGGTCATTGTAGCATTGAGGAACAGGCTACGTCTATAGTTAATTGTCTCTACACGTAACATAAGCTTTCCCACTCCAAGATGGGGAAAGAGAGACAAACCAACCTTATTGGCACGGGATTACCAGTGAGATTGTATTCTTCTTACAACCTCCAATTCTTAGTTGATCTAAACAAACACGGGGGAGTCAGCATTAATGTCTGTTGACAATTGTGTTCGTTGATCTGACCCTTCTTCACAGAGCCAGCGTGGACATAACAAAGGTTAGGCTCCCGAGTGACATACAGGCTTAACAGTGCTATTTAGGGCGTATTTCAACTGATGGTACGGTTTACACGGCAAATAGCTGCTGTTAGTTCAAAGTCATTTTCTCCCAAGGCTCACCAGCGATATTGGATTTCGAGGCATGTCACTTCTCATGACCAGTTGTGTGAAGCAGATATATTTATATGTGTGCAAACATAAACATTCACATTTTAGTCTTAGCGATTTGATTAGCGTAAAAATATACCCAGCATTTAGATTTAGACGGTGAGAAACATTTTCGTCAACACTCCTCGATTTACGAGTAACTTTAATAATACAAATATATAATACACTCATAGAAATTATAAAACTCACAAAAATACCAGGGGTGCAATTCTAAGTGTAATAGGAATGGGGAAGGGGATTATTCTAATGGGAGTCTTCTCCAGGTTTGGGTCTGACCGTAGCGCTATCAGCTCGGCCCCACCCGCTGCTGGCTTTAGCACTCCTATTACTTAAATGTCTGATAATGTTCGAACCAATTTACAGTGGCCTTTTGTGGATCCAAATAACACGTTTCACAGCAATTGTGTTGGTGACCAGGACTCGGAACGGACCCTCTCAGCGCAGAGTTGGTCCTGGTCCTTTCGCTTGATGATCTTTATCACGGCATGCAGATCACCAGTGCTTCAGTCCCTGTAGGGAGAGAGAAAAGACTAGACAGATAATTTGCACTTTGGACTATTTTCATGTAAAGCTCCACTAATGTGATGCATTATGGCTATGGCCGTTTTGACACATCTGTACTTCAATCTAGTTTTACAGTATCATCACTTTTCAATAAGTGGAAATAATAGTCTTACATATGGCCTTTCGTTACCTTTTCATTGTCTAAAAACATGTACAAAACTGTGTAGCATAATTTTGAAAATTATAAGTGTGAAAATGCTGCTTAATTATATATTATATGTGTACCATCCCTCCTGTTTGAGATATGACCTATGGTCATGACTCAACTTCAGATCCTAAGTGTGAAATGGTCTGTGTCACTGGTGGCAGACATAACAAATAAAAACTCCCATCTGAAGCGCGACTAGGTTCCTTTGCTATCTTATGTACATAAACGTTTCCCAGGCGTAAAAGTGCCTCTGCTAGTCTACTGTGCAGCAAAAAAATAAACAAAGTAGAAAATGCATCTTGGCATCATGTCTAACTTTCTAGTCTTGGGCTTTTGTGCATGCTGAGTGAGTGGCCTAGGAAGCTAGATACTTTATTGCCCGTGACCTGTAAGTGCTTTAAGAGCTTACTTGTGGTTTTCCACACATACCTCACGTGTGGGAGATGCTCCCAAAAATAAATCAACACAAGAGATAGCGTGAGACAACTGAGAAACGTGGCCTCAAAATTTGCTATTTCCCTTGAGAAATTGGCTGGACTTAACAAGCCCTTGTGGAATACTCAAATGAGTAGAAATACTTAAAAAAATTCGTACAGATACTTTAAAGTTCCCAAACTGAGTAAAAATACTCTAAACTGAAAATTATTTGGGCTTCTCCTGTTCTTTCTTGGCTGGACTTCACACGCACACACGCACACACACACACACTCACACACTCACACACTCACGCACAGGCAGGCTCACTCGAGCGCACACACACACTCCAGTAATCAGTCTCTGTCTCTCTGTCTCTCTCTCTCTCACGCACACATGTGAACACACACACACATGCAGACAGTCAGACAGACACACTCACTCCTCTCACACACACAGTACCTGACCCTCTCCAACGTAAGTGACGTCATTCCACATGCTTCAAACACACACAGTCTTTTCGGTACATGAAACTACACACATGCACGTATACAAGCACACACGCACGTCATAACCCATTTGTTCACACTACTTTTGCTACCCTTCACACTTTACATATAGTACATATGTATTACACCCAAACACCACATTCACTTACAATTCATGTACACTAACACCTGAACACACATGCACACTCTCTCTCTTCCTCCTTTCATGCAGAAAAATAACTTCTAGGTGGACTGTACTGCCATGTACTGTGATTCTCATGTTGTTACTAAAAAAAAAAATACATTCATCCACACACATACATACACTCTTACTCTCATTTAAACATCACTCCTTCCATGTCGTTGTGCACCACGACATGGAATTTTGAAATGTTTAAATGATTACTGCATCTATGTGGGGCAATTCATACAGATCACGAAAAATGCACAATCCACTCTCTCATTTACACATCTTTTAGACAAAACAAAACATGTTCTTCTTACTACAAAACTCTCTCTCTCTCGCTGTCGCTCTAATGCGCACAGCCTCCTATCTTCTTCTCTTTCTCTCTTCTCTAATCTCTCTCATCATTCCAACCATCCACTGTTGTGTTTGATATACAATCAGCCACAAAATGGCCTAAACGACCACACCTAAAACATGATCTGGGGGCCCTTGTTTGGCCTTTCTTCTTGCCCTGCTTTGGCTTATCTCCTTCGTTGGTAACATCGACTACAATCACTTGTTTCACAGGATCTTCTTTTTCCTTCTCCATATTAGCAGTCAATTACTATTATGTGGGTGAAAACTTAAATATGTGTGGTTATTATAATGTTCTGTTCAATGTGTAGAAATTATTTTAATCACTGTAAATATCTTGTTCTTATCCTAACTAAGTGTATTTCAAAGTTTATCTAGGCACTGCTGTATACTGGTCAAAAACTGCATCACACCCTTATATTCACCAATGTTTACCACGTGTGGACTAGCCCAGGGGATCTGCTAACTTATCACATTCAAACCACACACCGTACACCCCTGAGAATGTGATCGGGGTTATACAAGATATATAGACTAAACATAGACAAAAGGATCTGCCCTGGAGGGTCCACTACGTGTCGACTTGCCCCAAAGGATAATTCACTAAATCCTCCGGAGGGAGCTATCAGACTCTTTATCTTTTAACTACCGTGACTCTCTCTTGCACTCACACAAAACTCGTTTCTCAGTATACAATTGCAGATAATAAAATGCAGTGGCCCTCGCCACTACAACACAACTAGAATGTAGTGGCTTATCTATGCACAACTACAACACACTTGTCAATATTACACCTTCGTAATAACAACAATATGTCCACACTAGGACCACTTACGTGTTTCTTATAGGCGTGTGATCACGTTCAGATTTCGGCAGTCGTTCGTCGAAGAGAAGATTTCGGACTGGTGAACATCGGCCTGGTGCGACTTTACACCCCAGGGCTTGCAGGACCCTCTCAGATCTCTGGCTATCGATAGACTTGCGATGCGTCCTCTTCTCCTCTTCCAAAAACGACGTAGAAATCCGACACGAAGGACCAGTGAAATGATAGGTTCTTGATCGTTATCTTAAACCCCCTTGCTGTTGATCACACACAGATAAAGAAAGACACGTGACACACGAGATCTCTTTTACTCGTACGAGGATTGTAAACGACCATGTATCTCACTGGACACGATCCCAACTTACAATGGCGCATCCTCCCCTCTGCCAAGCACTTTATTATCAAAAGACAGGAGAAAGGAGGAGACAGTGGAGTGGAATTCTACTAGCTGATAAGGACTGTCAGACATATTACACATTGGATTAATACATTGCAGGAATTCAATTAAATGAATACAAATCAAAGAAAGAACTTATATACACACATTATAATATATATCTCTGTACACAGATATTATAAACTGGTCCTAACACTATAGTTTACTGAGACACTACACTGTATCTCTGTATTCTATGATCCTATAGTTTACTGAGACACTACACTGTCTCTGTATTCTATGATCCTATAGTTTACTGAGACACTACACTGTCTCTGTATTCTATGATCCTATAGTTTACTGAGACACTACACTGTCTCTGTATTCTATGATCCTATAGTTTACTGAGACACTACACTGTCTCTGTATTCTATGATCCTATAGTTTACTGAGACACTACAATGTCTCTCTGTATTCTATGATCCTATAGTTTACTGAGACACTACACTGTCTCTGTATTCTATGATCCTATAGTTTACTGAGACACTACACTGTCTCTCTGTATTCTATGATCCTATAGTTTACTGAGACACTACACTGTCTCTCTGTATTCTATGATCCTATAGTTTACTGAGACACTACACTGTATCTCTGTATTCTATGATCCTATAGTTTACTAATCTCTCAAGAACAGATTCTGCACTGCGTTGGAATCTGTCGGGGAGGTTCGTCATAACGTGTGCGCATTGGCTACAAGTGGGCGTGCCTTCAGATCAGGAAGCAGGCCGCGCTTTACCCAATCAAATGTAGTGGGCGGGATTCACATGTCCGTCGATCTTTCCCCCTCGAAACAAACCCAAACTAATTTAACAATAGCGTCCGCGGAGCAGACAAAACCACGGAAAGATATTCACATTTTAACTTACTCTTTCATCATAGAAACAAGTGGGCTTATAACCAAAACGATCCATGTTCTCTGGGAGAAGTGGTGTTAGTGTTCCGTGTAGAAATATTGTTAGTGGGAATGAAAACATAGTGGCACCCACCGGAAGTGAAAGCTGAAGGCAGACCTAAACCCCGGTTTCTTGCGCACTGGTGTTACGTTTTCTTCCGCCCAGAGCCAACAGACATAGAACAAACAGCAGAGGTCGCTGTTTTT
>NC_137621.1:150000-155000 GCF_963280865.1 Gymnoscopelus braueri | reverse complement strand
GGCTACTGTGAGTATAAACACTCTATTACTATTACCACACTACACAATGACCTGGCTACTGTGAGTATTACTACTCCATTACTATTACTAATCAAATCAAATCAAATCAAACTTTAAAACAACAGAAGCTAACCAAAGTGCTGTACAAGGTCGAGATAAATACATATATATATATATATATATATTATATATATATATATAGTTAACCCGTTTTGATACGTTAAAATCAATTGTAAAATGGACAGGGAGCCAGTGAAGTGAGGCCAGGACAGGACTGATGTGCTGATGAGGCCAGGACAGGACTGATGTGCCAGCAAGAAGGCTGTAGGCTCCTGAGGAATGACTGCTCTAAGCCAATCATATTGATGTATTGCTGGTTGTCTCTACAGGCTCGTCAGACCGTGTGTACTCTGCGTCAGCAGCAGGACGAGCTAGAGAACCACACTTCCCAGCAGCCCTTGAGGCAAAGCCAGCAGGTTCAGAGGTCAGCCACAGCTGAGCTGCTGCGACTCAAAGACCATCTGATTGATGTGGAGAAAAATGTACGTAGGGTACCTACTTTACCCTAATCCTACAATGATGCAGTGATTGAAACCCTATCTAGTACCTACCCTACCTTTTGCTAACACTACCTACCCAACCTTATGCTAACGCTAACCCGACCTAACCTACTCTATGCTAACGCTAATCCTACCTACCCAACCCAATGCTAACGCTAACCCTACCTATCCAACCATATGCTAACTCTAACCCTACCTAACTTACCTTATGCTAACGCTAATCCTACCTACCCAGCCCTATGCTAACGCTAACCCCACCTACCCAACCCTATGCCAATGCTAACCCTACCTACCCAACCCCATGCTAATGCTAACGTACCTATCCAACCCTATGCTAAAGCTAACCCTACCTACCCAGCCCTATGCTAATGCTAACCCTACCTACCCAACCCATGCTAATGCTAACCGTACCTACCCAACCCATGCTAATGCTAACCGTACCTATCCAACTCTATGCTAATGCTAACCCTACCTACCCAACCCATGCTAATGCTAACCGTACCTATCCAACTCTATGCTAATGCTAACCGTACCTATCCAACTCTATGCTAATGCTAACCCTACATACATATTGATCATGGGTGATTGATTGATAGTTTTTCTTCCCAGAATGCATCTCTGCAGACAGAAAGCACCTTGCTGAAGGATCAGGTCAAACAGATGGACAACCAGAGCAATTCCCTCAACAACCAGATGGGGGCGCTGCAGAGACACGCCACCTCACTGCAGGAGCAGAACACCAGCCTGCACACACAGACTGCTAAACTACAGGTCGCTAAACTACAGGTCCACACACACACTTTGTCTAAAAGGAAAACACCAAATTAACCAAAATAGTTCTTGCGGTCTTGTTTCCATTGGGGTCCTAGGTACTCAATTCATCAATATGTAAAATAGCACCAAAACATTCAATATCATCACAATATAAAACACTATATGTACAGAGTAGAAAAAGAGGGGGGTGGGGGGGTGAATGAGGAAATGGGGTTAAAGAAGGGGGGGGGGGGGTCGCCTGTCTAATGGAGAAGTGATGACTAACCTCCCCTTTGGCCTCCTTAAAGGTGAATTCTCACTCAGGGCTGTTTTAAAGGAAGGCAGCGATCCACATTTGTTGAGGGATGGGGTCAGTGCATTCCACACCTGGGTGGCAGTGCTGTAGAAGGAGAATTTACCCATGTTTGTTTTATGGGTGTGTGTCACCAGATCGTTGTTTACACTCCCTCTAGTATTGTGTTTTATGGGTGTGTGTTACCAGATCGTTGTTTACACTCCCTCTAGTATTGTGTTTTATGGGTGTGTGTTACCAGATCGTTGTTTACACTCCCTCTAGTATTGTGTTTTATGGGTGTGTGTTACCAGATCGTTGTTTACACTCCCTCTAGTATTGTGTTTTATGGGTGTGTGTTACCAGATCGTTGTTGTCGCTCCCTCTAGTATTGTGTTTTATGGGTGTGTGTTACCAGATCGTTGTTTTCGCTCCCTCTAGTATTGTGGCTCTGGGTGTGGCTAACTTTTTGGAGGTATTTAGTCAGATATGAGGGTATAGAGGGTGTAGAGGGTATAGAGGGTGTAGAGGGCATTGAGGGCATTGAGGGTATAGAGGGCATTGAGGGTATAGAGGGTATAGAGGGCATTGAGGGTATAGAGGGCATCGAGGGCATTGAGGGCATTGAGGGTATAGAGGGCATTGAGGGTATAGAGGGCATTGAGGGTATAGAGGGCATTGAGGGTATAGAGGGCATTGAGGGTATAGAGGGCATTGAGGGTATAGAGGGCATTGAGGGTATAGAGGGTATAGAGGGCATTGAGGGTATAGAGGGCATCGAGGGCATTGAGGGCATTGAGGGTATAGAGGGCATTGAGGGTATAGAGGGCATTGAGGGCATTGAGGGTATAGAGGGCATTGCGGGTATAGAGGGCATTGAGGGTATAGAGGGTATAGAGGGTATAGAGGGTATAGAGGGCATTGAGGGTATAGAGGGTATAGAGGGCATTGAGGGTATAGAGGGTATAGAGGGCATTGAGGGCATTGAGGGCATTGAGGGTATAGAGGGTATAGAGGGCATTGAGGGTATAGAGGGTATAGAGGGTATTGAGGGCATTGAGGGTATAGAGGGCATTGAGGGTATAGAGGGTATAGAGGGCATTGAGGGTATAGAGGGCATTGAGGGTATAGAGGGCATTGAGGGTATAGAGGGTATAGAGGGCATTGAGGGTATAGAGGGCATTGAGGGTATAGAGGGTATAGAGGGCATTGAGGGTATAGAGGGTATAGAGGGCATTGAGGGTATAGAGGGTATAGAGGGCATTGAGGGTATAGAGGGCATTGAGGGCATTGAGGGTATAGAGGGCATTGAGGGTATAGAGGGTATAGAGGGCATTGAGGGTATAGAGGGTATAGAGGGCATTGAGGGTATAGAGGGCATTGAGGGTATAGAGGGTATAGAGGGCATTGAGGGCATTGAGGGCATCGAGGGCAGAGTCGTATTGACTATTTTGAAAGCCAATCACATTTTTAGTTGTTTAACTCTGTCTTCTACCCTGAACCAGCCTAGGCTGGACAAATGTGTGTGAAAAAGGTGAGTCATGGGCCCCAGGCTGAGAAGTCGTCCAATCAGTTTGTTTTGAAAGGTTTGAAGCTTCGTCTTTAGAGACATCGAGATGTTGGAGAACCAGGAGGTGTAACATAGTCACAGAGGAGAACCAGGAGAACCAGGAGGTGTAACATAGTCACAGAGGAGAACCAGGAGAACCAGGAGGTGTAACATAGTCACAGAGGAGAACCAGGAGAACCAGGAGGTGTAACATAGTCACAGAGGAGAACCAGGAGAACCAGGAGGTGTAACATAGTCACAGAGGAGAACCAGGAGGTGTAACATAGTCACAGAGAACCAGGAGAACCAGGAGGTGTAACATAGTCACAGAGAACCAGGAGAACCAGGAGGTGTAACATAGTCACAGAGGAGAACCAGGAGGTGTAACATAGTCACAGAGAACCAGGAGAACCAGGAGGTGTAACATAGTCACAGAGAACCAGGAGAACCAGGAGGTGTAACATAGTCACAGAGGAGAACCAGGAGAACCAGGAGGTGTAACATAGTCACAGAGAACCAGGAGAACCAGGAGGTGTAACATAGTCACAGAGAACCAGGAGAACCAGGAGGTGTAACATAGTCACAGAGGAGAACCAGGAGAACCAGGAGGTGTAACATAGTCACAGAGGAGAACCAGGAGAACCAGGAGGTGTAACATAGTCACAGAGGAGAACCAGGAGGTGTAACATAGTCACAGAGAACCAGGAGAACCAGGAGGTGTAACATAGTCACAGAGGAGAACCAGGAGAACCAGGAGGTGTAACATAGTCATAGAGAACCAGGAGAACCAGGAGGTGTAACATAGTCACAGAGGAGAACCAGGAGAACCAGGAGGTGTAACATAGTCATAGAGAACCAGGAGAACCAGGAGGTGTAACATAGTCACAGAGTAGAACCAGGAGAACCAGGAGGTGTAACATAGTCACAGAGAACCAGGAGAACCAGGAGGTGTAACATAGTCACAGAGGAGAACCAGGAGGTGTAACATAGTCACAGAGGAGAACCAGGAGAACCAGGAGGTGTAACATAGTCACAGAGAACCAGGAGAACCAGGAGGTGTAACATAGTCACAGAGGAGAACCAGGAGAACCAGGAGGTGTAACATAGTCATAGAGAACCAGGAGAACCAGGAGGTGTAACATAGTCACAGAGGAGAACCAGGAGAACCAGGAGGTGTAACATAGTCACAGAGGAGAACCAGGAGAACCAGGAGGTGTAACATAGTCATAGAGAACCAGGAGAACCAGGAGGTGTAACATAGTCACAGAGAACCAGGAGAACCAGGAGGTGTAACATAGTCATAGAGGAGAACCAGGAGAACCAGGAGGTGTAACATAGTCACAGAGGAGAACCAGGAGAACCAGGAGGTGTAACATAGTCACAGAGAACCAGGAGAACCAGGAGGTGTAACATAGTCACAGAGAACCAGGAGAACCAGGAGGTGTAACATAGTCACAGAGAACCAGGAGAACCAGGAGGTGTAACATAGTCACAGAGGAGAACCAGGAGAACCAGGAGGTGTAACATAGTCATAGAGAACCAGGAGAACCAGGAGGTGTAACATAGTCACAGAGAACCAGGAGAACCAGGAGGTGTAACATAGTCATAGAGAACCAGGAGAACCAGGAGGTGTAACATAGTCACAGAGAACCAGGAGAACCAGGAGGTGTAACATAGTCACAGAGGAGAACCAGGAGGTGTAACATAGTCACAGAGGAGAACCAGGAGAACCAGGAGGTGTAACATAGTCACAGAGGAGAACCAGGAGAACCAGGAGGTGTAACATAGTCACAGAGAACCAGGAGAACCAGGAGGTGTAACATAGTCATAGAGAACCAGGAGAACC
>NC_137621.1:130000-147500 GCF_963280865.1 Gymnoscopelus braueri | reverse complement strand
TATCTCTCTGTCTCTACCTGTCTGTCTCTCTAGGTACTGCACTCTGTTGCAGCAGAAAGAGAAGTGGGAGGAGCAAGAGGGGCGTGGTCAGAAGGAGAGGGAGGAGCTAAACCTGGAGGTTCAGAAGAACCGCCTTCTGCAACAAGAAAACCTGCAACTGAAGACAGAGATGGACAGGTACACACACACACACACACACACACACACACACACACACACACACACACACAGATTGGTGGCAGAGCGCAACGCTGTCTGCACGCCAGCATATTTTCTAGTGACAAAACCTTTTCTACTGACATTAAAACAATTCTAGTTACATTAAATTACCTTAAACGTTTTTTAGTGACATAAAACATTTTATAGTGACATAAAACATTGTATAGTGACATTAACTCTCTGGCTGCCAAGAACGAGTTATCACGAGTTTTAAAAAAATAAAATAAAATAAAAACGTTAAAAATAATTTAACAAAAATGTTCAGAACCCAAGATATCGTGATCCGAAGATTTGATCATAATGGAGATAAATATTCTGTGACTAGTTGAAAAAGGTAAGAAAATCAAAAAATCGCTGGCAGTAGGCAAACGCGGCCAGAAATAAGTCTGCCAGTGAGAGTTAAACGTTTTCTAGTGACATAAAACATTTTCTAGTGACATAAAATGTTTTCTAGTGACATACAATGTTTTCTAGTGACATAAAACATTTTCTAGTGACATAAAACGATAATAACCACATGGTTATTACATCACATACATTTTGACTCCTCCCCCTAGGTTGACTGACAGCAGATCCCAGCTATCCGAACAGTGGGAGGGGCTCCAACAGAGAACCAATGAACTGAAAGAATCGTTAAGCTCCGCCCAGCAGGAAGCAAGTCGTTGGATGGCGCAATATGATTCGCTAGTGGAGCAACACCAATCACTGGATCTGACCATGACTAAACTAGACAACCACTGTGAGGTCTGTCCGTCTGTCCGTCTGTCCGTCCGTCAGTCCAGTCTGTGTGTGTCTACTCTCATACGTCCGTCCGTCCGTCCGTCCGTCCGTCCGTCCGTCCGTCCGTCCGTCCGTCCGTCCGTCCGTCCAGTCTGTGTGTGTCTACTCTCATACGTCCGTCCGTCCAGTCTGTGTGTGTCTACTCTCATACGTCCGTCCGTCCAGTCTGTGTGTGTCTACTCTCGTACGTCCGTCCGTCCGTCCGTCCAGTCTGTGTGTGTCTACTCTCGTACGTCTACTCTCGTACGTCTACTCTCGTACGTCTACTCTCGTACGTCTACTCTCATACGTCTACTCTCATACATTACATTACATTACATTACATTACATTACATTACATTACAGTCATTTAGCAGACGCTTTTATCCAAAGCGACTTACAATAAGTGCATTCAACATAGGTAGGGAACGAAAACTACTAATCACCAGAAGTCTTAAGTGCATTTTCTGCAAAAACAAGCAACCAAGAGTATACCTAGCGCTAAGGTAAAAGTGCAATATATCAGCTACCTATTTCCTTAAACAGATGAGACAAAATAGCAAAGTCAAATGAGCAGGAGCTAAAACAAATAATTGTATCGACTAAACAAGATCCAATAAAACAATACAACAATAAAACAAGCGTTCGTACAACTAGTTAACAACAAGTAGGCCAGGCAAAGAGGAAGGGTAGTGTTTCCTGAAGAGGTGGGTTTTCAGCCTGCGGCGAAAGATGGGCAGTGACTCTGCTGTCCTGACATCAGTGGGAAGTTCATTCCACCACTGTGGGGCCAGAACAGAAAAAAGTCGTGACCGTGTGGATCGGCCAGAAGGACACTTGAGTGACGAGGCAATCAGTCGCCCCGAGGTGGCAGACCGAAGTGGTCGGGCAGGGGTGTAGGCATCGACCATAGCATACCTCTACTCTCAAACGTCTACTCTCATACGTCTACTCTCATACGTCTTACTCTCATACGTCTTATTCTCATACGTCTTCTCTCATACGTCTGCTCTCATACGTTTGCTCTCATACGTCTTACTCTCATACGTCTTACTCTCATACGTCTACTCTCATACGTCTACTCTCATACGTCTACTCTCATACGTCTTATTCTCATACGTCTTCTCTCATACGTCTGCTCTCATACGTCTGCTCTCATACGTTTGCTCTCATACGTCTTACTCTCATACGTCTTACTCTCATACGTCTACTCTCATACGTCTACTCTCATACGTCTTACTCTCATACGTCTTATTCTCATACGTCTTCTCTCATACGTCTGCTCTCATACGTCTGCTCTCATACGTTTGCTCTCATACGTCTTACTCTCATACGTCTTACTCTCATACGTCTACTCTCATACGTCTACTCTCATACGTCTACTCTCATACGTCTGCTCTCATACGTCTGCTCTCATACGTCTTACTCTCATACGTCTTACTCTCATACGTCTTACTCTCATACGTCTTACTCTCATACGTCTGCTCTCATACGTCTACTCTCATACGTCTATTCTCATACGTCTGCTCTCATACGTCTTACTCTCATACGTCTTACTCTCATACGTCTACTCTCATACGTCTACTCTCATACGTCTGCTCTCATACGTCTGCTCTCATACGTCTTACTCTCATACGTCTTACTCTCATACGTCTGCTCTCATACGTCTACTCTCATACGTCTATTCTCATACGTCTGCTCTCATACGTCTTACTCTCATACGTCTTACTCTCATACGTCTACTCTCATACGTCTGCTCTCATACGTCTGCTCTCATACGTCTTACTCTCATACGTCTTACTCTCATACGTCTACTCTCATACGTCTACTCTCATACGTCTGCTCTCATACGTCTGCTCTCATACGTCTGCTCTCATACGTCTTACTCTCATACGTCTTACTCTCATACGTCTTACTCTCATACGTCTTACTCTCATACGTCTACTCTCATACGTCTACTCTCATACGTCTGCTCTCATACGTCTTACTCTCATACGTCTTACTCTCATACGTCTGCTCTCATACGTCTACTCTCATACGTCTATTCTCATACGTCTGCTCTCATACGTCTTACTCTCATACGTCTTACTCTCATACGTCTACTCTCATACGTCTTACTCTCATACGTCTTACTCTCATACGTCTACTCTCATACGTCTGCTCTCATACGTCTGCTCTCATACGTCTGCTCTCATACGTCTTACTCTCATACGTCTTACTCTCATACGTCTTACTCTCATACGTCTGCTCTCATACGTCTTACTCTCATACGTCTTACTCTCATACGTCTACTCTCATACGTCTTACTCTCATACGTCTGCTCTCATACGTCTGCTCTCATACGTCTTACTCTCATACGTCTTACTCTCATACGTCTTACTCTCATACGTCTGCTCTCATACGTCTTACTCTCATACGTCTTACTCTCATACGTCTTACTCTCATACGTCTTACTCTCATACGTCTTACTCTCATACGTCTGCTCTCATACGTCTGCTCTCATACGTCTTACTCTCATACGTCTGCTCTCATACGTCTTACTCTCATACGTCTACTCTCATACGTCTTACTCTCATACGTCTTACTCTCATACGTCTTACTCTCATACGTCTGCTCTCATACGTCTGCTCTCATACGTCTGCTCTCATACGTCTTACTCTCATACGTCTTACTCTCATACGTCTGCTCTCATACGTCTTACTCTCATACGTCTGCTCTCATACGTCTACTCTCATACGTCTGCTCTCATACGTCTACTCTCATACGTCTATTCTAGGAAACCTGTCTGAGACAAATAGTCTTTGGATGTGAGACTGGTTTGATATACATAACATGTATATACATATACATAACATAGACATATACATATACTTAACATGTATATACATATACATATACATAACATGTATGATGTGCGACTGGTTTGATATACATAACATGTATATACATATACATAACATATACATATACATATACATATACATATACATATACATAACATATACATATACATATACATAACATGTATGATGTGTGACTGGTTTGATATACATAACATGTATATACATATACGTAACATGTATATACATGTACATATACACAACATGTCGAAGGAGCACTGTGCCAGTGAAATGGTTAATGAGGATGACTTAAAGTGTGTGTGTGTGTGTGTGTGTGTGTGTGTGTGTGTGTGTGTGTGTGTGTGTGTGTGTGTGTGTGTGTGTGTGTGTGTGTGTGTGTGTGTGTGTGTGTGTGTGTGTGTGTGTGTGTGTGTGTGTGTGTGTGTGTAGTTGTTGAGCAGGTTGAAGGGGAACTTGGAGGAGGAGAATCATCATCTACTGAGTCAGATCAGTTTGTTGAGTCAGCAGAACCACAGCCTGTTGGAGAGGAGCATGGAGAGTAAAGAGTTAAACCACCAGGAACAGAAAATATACATGTAAATATAATATATACATGTACATATAATATACATGTACATATATGTAAATATAAAACCTCACTTTGTCTAGAGAGGAGCATGGAGAGTAAAGAGTTAAACCACATGTAAATATATGTAAATATGTAAATATAATATATACATGTAAATATATGTAAATATGTAAATATAATATATACATGTAAATATAATATATACATGTAAATATATGTAAATATGTAAATATAATATATACATGTAAATATAATATATACATGTAAATATATGTAAATATGTAAATATAATATATACATGTAAATATAATATATACATGTAAATATAATATATACATGTAAATATATGTAAATATGTAAATATAAAACCTCACTCTGCTAGAGAGGAGCATGGAGAGTAAAGAGTTAAATTAACGGGAACAGAAAATATACATATAAATATTATATATATATATATAAATAAAAAAAAATATATATATATATATATATATATATATATATATATATATATATATAAACTGCCCACAAAAAGTTGGGAAACTTAACTTTGGTCGATTATACCAATTGGTATTGTGTTTTATATCATCTTTATTGTTGATTAGTCACCTTTACAACGAGGTACAGCTTGTAAGGATCAAAGGCCTTCATGGAATGAGTAACTATACAGTAGTAAGTGAGTAACACAGCTAAACGCCTCAAAAACATGTTTGCCAAAATCCCCCAATATGCTTCTGTTGGTAATCGCTCGTTTTGAGCGACCTGTCAGTCACACACCTGCTGAGAGGTGTCAGTCACAGGTGAGTGACAGGTGTCAGTCACAGGTGAGTGACTGACACCTGAACATGGGTTCTGACACTTTGTTGAGTTAGTGTTGATGCTCCAAGCAGCAACACTGCCCCCTCATGGAGAGATGCCGCGTTTGTCCCTTCAGGATAGGACCCATGATGCAACAGGACAAGTTAAGCTGGTGTTTAGTTTAGTTTAGTTTATTTGCACATAAAAAAAATGACATTTGATAAAAACAAAACAAAAATGGAAAAACAAAACATTTATATGAAAAGAAAATATCATAATCAAAACATGATGTGCCGGAGAGGCCAAAAAAACCCAGCTGGGCTTGTCGAGTGGCCTTCCTAAAAGCTACAGTGTTCTGTTATGCAGAGTGGCAGCATCATTATTTGATGTCAGCCCTGGTACCATTTGCAGGCAGGTGTGTGTCAGTCACAGGTGTGTGTCAGTCACAGGTGTGTGTCAGTCACAGGTGTGTGTCAGTCACAGGTGTGTGTCAGTCACAGGTGTGTGTCAGTCACAGGTGTGTGTCAGTCACAGGTGTGTGACTGGGACCTGAACATGGGTCCTGCAACTTTCACATCTGTCATTGGTATTGTTGTGTAAATCTTGCCTGTAAATCTCTAGAAGAAAACCTATGGTTCCTCAGTGAAGCGAGGGTGAGGAACTGGTCTTCTTGGGTTGTTGTCTTCCTTTGACTTTACCAGTCTGACAGAACTTGGTCCTAAGTTAGTAAATGGTACCAGGGCTGACACCAAATAATGATGCTGTCACTCTGCATAACAGAACACCAGCTTAACTTGTCCTGTTGCATCATGGGTCACACACCTGTGACTGACACACACCTCTCAGCAGGTGTGTGCTGGTAGGTCGTCTAAAACAAGAGCGATTACCAACAGAAGCATATTGGGGGACTTTGGCAATTTCTTTGGTATTATTGAAGGGGAGAAATAATCGACATTCGAAATTAAGTTTCCGAACTTTTGTGGGCAGTTTATATGTAATTATATAACACGTGTTTATATGTAAATTGATAACACGTGTGTGCGTGCTTGCATGTTTCCAGTGTGTTGTGTATTTTCTATGTATGTAGTAATGATGTGTATTTTCTTTGTGTGTAGTAATGATGTGTATTTTCTTTGTGTGTGTATTACAGAGATAAGCTGAACGCTCTGAGGCGTCAGAAGGAGAAACTGGAGGAGAAGATCATGGATCAGTACAAGTTCTACGACCCTGCCCCCAAAAAGTAATTAACATACTCTGACCCCGCCCCAAAAAACCTACCCACCCTAACATACTCTGACCCCGCCCCCAAAAAGTAATTAACATATTCTGACTCTCTGACACAGCACCTATTTAGTAATTAAAATAATATATTTGATCATATTCTACGACCCCATGCCTAAAAAGTAACTGTTTGATCTTATTCTGATGTTTATGACACTAACATCAAAGTTTTGAAGCTCCTTTTATGAAAACAATTTATGAAAAAATTAAATTAAGTAATTATAAAAAAAGAAACAGCCCCTCACGCATTAAGAAGGATAATATCAGTCACCAGAAGTGTTTTAATGAGTCTAATAGTTATTAGAAGGATAATATCAGTGTTTTAATGAGTAACATTCATTAGAAGGATAATATCAGTGTTTTAATGAGTAACATTCATTAGAAGGATAATATCTGTGTTTTAATGAGTAACATTCATTAGAAGGATAATATCAGTGTTTTAATGAGTAACGTTCATTAGAAGGATAATATCTGTGTTTTAATGAGTAACATTCATTAGAAGGATAATATCTGTGTTTTAATGAGTAACATTCATTAGAAGGATAATATCTGTGTTTTAATGAGTAACATTCATTAGAAGGATAATATCTGTGTTTTAATGAGTAACATTCATTAGAAGGATAATATCTGTGTTTTAATTAGTAACATTCATTAGAAGGATAATATCTGTGTTTTAATGAGTAACATTCATTAGAAGGATAATATCAGTCACAGGAAGCAGAGCACATTGTGTGTGTTTTCACAATTCAATGTGTTCATATAGGAAGGGGGCGTGTCTGATAAAATGAATATCAAATATCTAAATACTGAATCAAGCAACTTAAAAAGTGTCTGGGTGAAATATAAAAGCCTGAGTAGATGTTAAAATGACTCCAGAAGGAGGTGAAATATAAAAGCCTCAGTAGATGTTAAAATGACTCCAGAAGGAGGTGAAATATAAAAGCCTGAGTAGATGTTAAAATGACTCCAGAAGGAGGTGAAATATAAAAGCCTGAGTAGATGTTAAAATGACTCCAGAAGGAGGTGAAATATAAAAGCCTGAGTAGATGTTAAAATGACTCCAGATGGAGGTGAAATATAAAAGCCTGAGTAGATGTTAAAATGACTCCAGAAGGAGGTGAAATATAAAAGCCTGAGTAGATGTTAAAATGACTCCAGAAGGAGGTGAAAGCCTGAGTAGATGTTAAAATGACTCCAGAAGGAGGTGAAATATAAAAGCCTGAGTAGATGTTAAAATGACTCCAGAAGGAGGTGAAATATAAAAGCCTGAGTAGATGTTAAAATGACTCCAGAAGGAGGTGAAATATAAAAGCCAGAGTAGATGTTAAAATGACTCCAGAAGGAGGTGAAATATAAAAGCCTGAGTAGATGTTAAAATGACTCCAGAAGGAGGTGAAATATAAAAGCCTGAGTAGATGTTAAAATGACTCCAGAAGGAGGTGAAATATAAAAGCCTGAGTAGATGTTAAAATGACTCCAGATGGAGGTGAAATATAAAAGCCTGAGTAGATGTTAAAATGACTCCAGAAGGAGGTGAAATATAAAAGCCTGAGTAGATGTTAAAATGACTCCAGAAGGAGGTGAAATATAAAAGCCTGAGTAGATGTTAAAATGACTCCAGAAGGAGGTGAAATATAAAAGCCTGAGTAGATGTTAAAATGACTCCAGAAGGAGGTGAAATATAAAAGCCTGAGTAGATGTTAAAATGACTCCAGAAGGAGGTGAAATATAAAAGCCTGAGTAGATGTTAAAATGACTCCAGATGGAGGTGAAATATAAAAGCCTGAGTAGATGTTAAAATGACTCCAGAAGGAGGTGAAATATAAAAGCCTGAGTAGATGTTAAAATGACTCCAGAAGTAGGTGAAATATAAAAGCCTGAGTAGATGTTAAAATGACTCCAGAAGGAGGTGAAAGCCTGAGTAGATGTTAAAATGACTCCAGAAGGAGGTGAAATATAAAAGCCTGAGTAGATGTTAAAATGACTCCAGAAGGAGGTGAAATATAAAAGCCTCAGTAGATGTTAAAATGACTCCAGAAGTAGGTGAAATATAAAAGCCTGAGTAGATGTTAAAATGACTCCAGAAGGAGGTGAAATATAAAAGCCTGAGTAGATTTTAAAATGACTCCAGAAGGAGGTGAAATATAAAAGCCTGAGTAGATGTTAAAATGACTCCAGAAGGAGGTGAAATATAAAAGCCTGAGTAGATGTTAAAATGACTCCAGAAGGAGGTGAAATATAAAAGCCTGAGTAGATGTTAAAATGACTCCAGAAGGAGGTGAAATATAAAAGCCTGAGTAGATGTTAAAATGACTCCAGAAGGAGGTGAAATATAAAAGCCTGAGTAGATGTTAAAATGACTCCAGAAGGAGGTGAAATATAAAAGCCTGAGTAGATGTTAAAATGACTCCAGAAGGAGGTGAAATATAAAAGCCTGAGTAGATGTTAAAATGACTCCAGAAGGAGGTGAAATATAAAAGCCTGAGTAGATGTTAAAATGACTCCAGATGGAGGTGAAATATAAAAGCCTGAGTAGATGTTAAAATGACTCCAGAAGGAGGTGAAATATAAAAGCCTGAGTAGATGTTAAAATGACTCCAGAAGTAGGTGAAATATAAAAGCCTGAGTAGATGTTAAAATGACTCCAGAAGGAGGTGAAAGCCTGAGTAGATGTTAAAATGACTCCAGAAGGAGGTGAAATATAAAAGCCTGAGTAGATGTTAAAATGACTCCAGAAGGAGGTGAAATATAAAAGCCTCAGTAGATGTTAAAATGACTCCAGAAGTAGGTGAAATATAAAAGCCTGAGTAGATGTTAAAATGACTCCAGAAGGAGGTGAAATATAAAAGCCTGAGTAGATGTTAAAATGACTCCAGAAGGAGGTGAAATATAAAAGCCTGAGTAGATGTTAAAATGACTCCAGAAGGAGGTGAAATATAAAAGCCTGAGTAGATGTTAAAATGACTCCAGAAGGAGGTGAAATATAAAAGCCTGAGTAGATGTTAAAATGACTCCAGAAGGAGGTGAAATATAAAAGCCTGAGTAGATGTTAAAATGACTCCAGAAGGAGGTGAAATATAAAAGCCTCAGTAGATGTTAAAATTACTCCAGAAGGAGGTGAAATATAAAAGCCTGAGTAGATGTTAAAATGACTCCAGAAGGAGGTGAAATATAAAAGCCTGAGTAGATGTTAAAATGACTCCAGAAGGAGGTGAAATATAAAAGCCTGAGTAGATGTTAAAATGACTCCAGAAGGAGGTGAAATATAAAAGCCTGAGTAGATGTTAAAATGACTCCAGAAGGAGGTGAAATATAAAAGCCTGAGTAGATGTTAAAATGACTCCAGAAGGAGGTGAAATATAAAAGCCTGAGTAGATGTTAAAATGACTCCAGAAGGAGGTGAAATATAAAAGCCTGAGTAGATGTTAAAATGACTCCAGAAGGAGGTGAAATATAAAAGCCTGAGTAGATGTTAAAATGACTCCAGAAGGAGGTGAAATATAAAAGCCTGAGTAGATGTTAAAATGACTCCAGAAGGAGGTGAAATATAAAAGCCTGAGTAGATGTTAAAATGACTCCAGAAGGAGGTGAAATATAAAAGCCTGAGTAGATGTTAAAATGACTCCAGAAGGAGGTGAAATATAAAAGCCAGAGTAGATGTTAAAATGACTCCAGAAGGAGGTGAAATATAAAAGCCAGAGTAGATGTTAAAATGACTCCAGAAGGAGGCGCTCGGATGGAGCAGTGGTAAAGGTTGTGGGTTTGAATCCACCATGGTGCATCCGGCTTTGTTGGGCGTCTATGCGAATACAATTTGCCCGTGTTGGGTGTGAGGGAAGCCGGGGGGGGAGGAGGAGGTGATATTGGTTATTGCATGTACTCCTACGGGCTGAGGGGAGGTGCCATTATATTATAATTACAGGAGGAGCCAGTGGTTGGGGCTAAAGCTTTATTATTATTAACATGAATATTCATATTGTAGGAGGAGTCAGTGGGTGAAGATGTATTATTATTAACATGAATATTCATATTGTAGGAGGAGTCAGTGGGTGGTAGGGGTGTCACGATACGCCTAATCCACGATACGATTCGACTTTAGATTTTAAGGTCACGATTCGATTCGATTTTCGATCATTATATATTTTTAAAACGTCCTTTTTTTTCAGCTTTGAGGGCTATATGATTAATAATTTAGGCTATTGTCTTGATTTGTAAAGAAAACACATGTTCTTAAACTTCTTAAAGTATGTTCACATTGTTTGAACAGGTAAGAGCTTTAACAAACAAGAAATGTGAATAATAAGCTAAGCCAGGGTCTTCACCAGGGGATCCGGTACCCCTAGGGGGTCCTCAGAGTTACTACAGGGGGTCCGCCAAATCTTTGTGTGATATGATTTTTTTTTTACCTTAACCCCATCCCTTTTCTGAGGTGAACTTTAGCCCAAAATAGCTCACAACGCCTTGCGCTGCGAGGCGTTGTGAGCTTGTAGATCTGCTATTTTTGGCAAAGAGGTATAGGTGTAGAGGGGAAAAAGAGCAGACCAAGTAAACAAAAAAAGTTTCATCTGAAACACAATTTTATACAATATAGAGGGGGTCCCTGCTTCATCTCTCTCTCAACTAGGGGGTCCTTGGGCTGAACACGTTGAAGACCCCTGAGCTAAGCCATACGCGTGTGGAGCATAATGGACAAACGGTAGCCTTTTTGTCCACAACGCGTCGGGTGCCCTCATAATTCACTGGGAAGCCAAAATATTGCCAGACTTTTGACTTAAAGGAAGCGGGAGGGTTTTCCAATTCTTCCGTTTGTGTATTATCATCATTACCATCGCTGGCTTCAGCAGTGGCTGATGAAATGTAAAGTACAGATGCAACGCTACAGCTGTCTCTCTCTCTGTCTCCTCCAAACTCCTCTGTGGTGTGTGTGTGGGTTTGTCCTGTCGTCGTCTTTTTCCTCCCCCGTCGTAAGCACGCATGCACGATGCACGGAAAAACAATAACAGCGGCTCGAGCATGGCTTCTCCCGGACGTGCAATCGGATGTGCGCATGCGCGGGAGTATTTATTTTAAATTAACTCTTGAATCGCGATACGGCTTTTGATTTCGATACACTGTATCGAACATAATTTTCGGTACATTTTCGGTACGTATCGAGTATCGTGACACCCTTAGTGGGTGGGGGCTAAAGATGTATTATTATTATTATTAACATGAATATTCATATTGTAGGAGGAGTCAGTGGGCGGGGGCTAAAGATGTATCCTTATTAACATGAATATTCATATTGTAGGAGAAGTCAGTGGGCGGGGGCTAAAGATGTATCGTTATTAACATGAATATTCATATTGTAGGAAGAGTCAGTGGGCGGGGGCTAAATATGTATCATAACATGAATATTCAGATTGTAGGAGGAGTCAGTGGGTGGGGGCTAAAGCTTTATCATTATTGACATGAATATTCATATTGTAGGAGGAGTCAGTGGGCGGGGGCTAAAGCTTTATTATTATTAACATGAATATTCATATTGTAGGAGGAGTCAGTGGGTTGGAGCTAAAGCTTTGGCTAAACTGATGAAGCCTCGTAAGGAGAGCACCAGCAGAGAGCGGGGGGGCAGTGAGAGGCCCCTCCCCTCCCCCCCGCCCCTCCTCCCCCCTGCCGACGCCCCACCACCCCTACCCCCCCGCACAGGAAGTGACACGCCTGACAACGGACACGCCCACGGCAACCACACCCAGTCACCGGGACTCACCCCCGTTAGCCGAGGTAACACACACACACACACACACGCACACGCACACACACGCACACGCACACTCACACTCACACTCACACTCACACTCACTCTCTGTTTCTCTGTCGTTCTCCCCTCTCTCTCCCCCTGTCTCTCGCTCTCCCCCTGTGTGTGTCTCTGTTCACGTTTGCACACGCGTTCCACACACACACACACACACACGCACACACACACACACACACACACATTCTGTGGCTATGACTGCCTGGCAACGTTTGCGGGCCCTGGGTAGACAACCCGCCCAGGCGGAGAGTATTGCATCATTGTAGTTATCGTGAATCAAAACATGGTGCTGCCCGTGTGTGTGTGTGTGTGTGTGTGTGTGTGTGTGTGTGTGTGTGTGTGTGTGTGTGTGTGTGTGTGTGTGTGTGTGTGTGTGTGTGTGTGTGTGTGTGTGTGTGTGTGTGTGTGAACATGTCAAACGTTCTGCCAAGAAAAACAAAAGGTTTGTCTAAACACTGTGTTCTGATGATGCAACTCCTTCTGGCTCACAGACCAACAGGAATGTTTTATTATCAGGACTGAAAAAACACTCACGCATTAGAAAGACAAGATGAGTCACCAGAGCCAAGGACTGTGTTTTAAATGAATCTAACATGGTTAAAGTGGAGTTTATTTATGGTGCATTTATATAGCGCTTTTATCCAAAGTGCTTTACATAGATTGTGCATTACATTAACACATTCACACACACATTCATACACACATTCATACACCGATGGCGGAGGAAACCATGCAAGGCACCAACCTGCTCATCGGGAGCAATTAGGGGTTCAGTGTCTTGCTCAAGGACACTTCCACACTAACACTTGGGGAGCGCCCCAGCCCGGGATCGAACTGGGAACCTTGAGGTTTCCAGTTCACTCTACCCCTGAGCCACTGCCGTCGAGTTTGTATAGGAAGGGGGCGTGTCGGATAAAATGAATAGAAAATATCTAATTATTGAATCTAGCAACTTAAAAACTGTCTGGGGTGAAACACAAAAGTCTGAGTTGAAGTTAAAATAATAATAATAATAATAAACTTTATTTGTATAGCACATTTCGTGACATGAAATCCAGCTCAAGGTGCTTTACAGAGCAAGAATACAACTAAAAGCAAGAGTGAAGAAATAGGTCTTGAGCTGTGCTTTAAAGCTATCCACAGAGCCTGCCTGTCGTAGGTGTAATGGTGCTTTAAAGCTATCCACAGAGGTCTGTCTTAAGTGTAATGGTGCTTTAAAGCTATCCACAGAGGCCTGTCTTAAGTGTAATGGTGCTTTAAAGCTATCCACAGAGGTCTGTCTTAAGTGTAATGGTGCTTTAAAGCTATCCACAGAGGTCTGTCTTAGGTGTAATGGTGCTTTAAAGCTATCCACAGAGGTCTGTGTTAGGTGTAATGGTGCTTTAAAGCTATCCACAGAGGTATGTCTTAGGTGTAATGGTGCTTTAAAGCTATCCACAGAGGTCTGTCTTAGGTGTAATGGTGCTTTAAAGCTATCCACAGAGGTCTGTCTTAGGTGTAATGGTGCTTTAAAGCTATCCACAGAGGTCTGTCTTAAGTGTAACGGTGCTTTAAAGCTATCCACAGAGGCTGCCTGTCTTAGGTGTAATGGTGCTTTAAATCTATCCACAGAGGCTGTCTTAGGTGTAATGGTGCTTTAAAGCTATCCACAGAGGCTGTCTTAGGTGTAATGGTGCTTTAAAGCTATCCACAGAGGTCTAGCTTAAATGTAATGGTGCTTTAAAGCTATCCACAGAGGCTGTCTTAGGTGTAATGGTGCTTTAAAGCTATCCACAGAGGCTGCCTGTCTTAGGTGTAATGGTGCTTTAAAGCTATCCACAGAGGCTGTCTGTCTTAGGTGTAATGGTGCTTTAAAGCTATCCACAGAGGCTGTCTGTCTTAGGTGTAATGGTGCTTTAAAGCTATCCACAGAGGCTGCCTGTCTTAGGTGTAATGGTGCTTTAAAGCTATCCACAGAGGTCTGTCTTAGGTGTAATGGTGCTTTAAAGCTATCCACAGAGGTCTGTCTTAGGTGTAATGGTGCTTTAAAGCTATCCACAGAGGCTGTCTTAGTTGTAATGGTGCTTTAAAGCTATCCACAGAGGTCTGTGTTAGGTGTAATAGTGCTTTAAAGCTATCCACAGAGGCTGTCTGTCTTAGGTGTAATGGTGCTTTAAAGCTATCCACAGAGGCTGTCTTAGGTGTAATGGTGCTTTAAAGCTATACACAGGCCTGTCTTAGGTGTAATGGTGCTTTAAAGCTATCCACAGAGGCTGTCTTAGGTGTAATGGTGCTTTAAAGCTATCCACAGAGGCTGTCTTAGGTGTAATGGTGCTTTAAAGCTATCCACAGAGGCTGTCTTAGGTGTAATGGTGCTTTAAAGCTATCCACAGAGGCTGTCTTAGGTGTAATGGTGCTTTAAAGCTATCCACAGAGGTTTGTCTTAGGTGTAATGGTGCTTTAAAGCTATCCACAGAGGTCTGTCTTAGGTGTAATGGTGCTTTAAAGCTATACACAGGCCTGTCTTAGGTGTAATGGTGCTTTAAAGCTATCCACAGAGGCTGTCTTAGGTGTAATGGTGCTTTAAAGCTATCCACAGAGGCTGTCTTAGGTGTAATGGTGCTTTAAAGCTATCCACAGAGGTTTGTCTTAGGTGTAATGGTGCTTTAAAGCTATCCACAGAGGCTGTCTTAGGTGTAATGGTGCTTTAAAGCTATCCACAGAGGCTGTCTTAGGTGTAATGGTGCTTTAAAGCTATCCACAGAGGTCTGTCTTAGGTGTAATGGTGCTTTAAAGCTATCCACAGAGGTCTGTCTTAGGTGTAATGGTGCTTTAAAGCTATCCACAGAGGTCTGTCTTAGGTGTAATGGTGCTTTAAAGCTATCCACAGAGGCTGTCTTAGTTGTAATGGTGCTTTAAAGCTATCCACAGAGGTCTGTGTTAGGTGTAATAGTGCTTTAAAGCTATCCACAGAGGCTGTCTGTCTTAGGTGTAATGGTGCTTTAAAGCTATCCACAGAGGCTGTCTTAGGTGTAATGGTGCTTTAAAGCTATACACAGGCCTGTCTTAGGTGTAATGGTGCTTTAAAGCTATCCACAGAGGCTGTCTTAGGTGTAATGGTGCTTTAAAGCTATCCACAGAGGCTGTCTTAGGTGTAATGGTGCTTTAAAGCTATCCACAGAGGCTGTCTTAGGTGTAATGGTGCTTTAAAGCTATCCACAGAGGCTGTCTTAGGTGTAATGGTGCTTTAAAGCTATCCACAGAGGTTTGTCTTAGGTGTAATGGTGCTTTAAAGCTATCCACAGAGGTCTGTCTTAGGTGTAATGGTGCTTTAAAGCTATACACAGGCCTGTCTTAGGTGTAATGGTGCTTTAAAGCTATCCACAGAGGCTGTCTTAGGTGTAATGGTGCTTTAAAGCTATCCACAGAGGCTGTCTTAGGTGTAATGGTGCTTTAAAGCTATCCACAGAGGTTTGTCTTAGGTGTAATGGTGCTTTAAAGCTATCCACAGAGGCTGTCTTAGGTGTAATGGTGCTTTAAAGCTATCCACAGAGGCTGTCTTAGGTGTAATGGTGCTTTAAAGCTATCCACAGAGGTCTGTCTTAGGTGTAATGGTGCTTTAAAGCTATCCACAGAGGTTTGTCTTAGGTGTAACGGTGCTTTAAAGCTATCCACAGAGGCTGTCTTAGGTGTAATGGTGCTTTAAAGCTATCCACAGAGGCCTGTCTTAGGTGTAACGGTGCTTTAAAGCTATCCACAGAGGCTGTCTTAGGTGTAATGGTGCTTTAAAGCTATCCACAGAGGTCTGTCTTAGGTGTAATGGTGCTTTAAAGCTATCCACAGAGGCTGTCTTAGGTGTAATGGTGCTTTAAAGCTATCCACAGAGGCCTGTCTTAGGTGTAACGGTGCTTTAAAGCTATCCACAGAGGCTGTCTTAGGTGTAATGGTGCTTTAAAGCTATCCACAGAGGCTGTCTTAGGTGTAATGGTGCTTTAAAGCTATCCACAGAGGCTGTCTTAGGTGTAATGGTGCTTTAAAGCTATCCACAGAGGTTTGTCTTAGGTGTAATGGTGCTTTAAAGCTATCCACAGAGGTCTGTCTTAGGTGTAATGGTGCTTTAAAGCTATCCACAGAGGCTGTCTTAGGTGTAATGGTGCTTTAAAGCTATCCACAGAGGTCTGTCTTAGGTGTAACGGTGCTTTAAAGCTATCCACAGAGGTCTGTTTTAGGTGTAATGGTGCTTTAAAGCTATCCACAGAGGCCTGTCTTAGGTGTAACTGTGCTTTAAAGCTATCCACAGAGGCTGTCTTAGGTGTAATGGTGCTTTAAAGCTATCCACAGAGGTCTGTCTTAGGTGTAATGGTGCTTTAAAGCTATCCACAGAGGCTGTCTTAGGTGTAATGGTGCTTTAAAGCTATCCACAGAGGCCTGTCTTAGGTGTAACGGTGCTTTAAAGCTATCCACAGAGGCTGTCTTAGGTGTAATGGTGCTTTAAAGCTATCCACAGAGGCTGTCTTAGGTGTAATGGTGCTTTAAAGCTATCCACAGAGGTTTGTCTTAGGTGTAATGGTGCTTTAAAGCTATCCACAGAGGTCTGTCTTAGGTGTAATGGTGCTTTAAAGCTATCCACAGAGGTCTGTCTTAGGTGTAACGGTGCTTTAAAGCTATCCACAGAGGTCTGTCTTAGGTGTAACGGTGCTTTAAAGCTATCCACAGAGGTCTGTCTTAGGTGTAATGGTGCTTTAAAGCTATCCACAGAGGTCTGTCTTAGGTGTAACGGTGCTTTAAAGCTATCCACAGAGGTCTGTCTTAGGTGTAATGGTGCTTTAAAGCTATCCACAGAGGCTGTCTTAGGTGTAATGGTGCTTTAAAGCTATCCACAGAGGCTGTCTTAGGTGTAATGGTGCTTTAAAGCTATCCACAGAGGTCTGTCTTAGGTGTAACGGTGCTTTAAAGCTATCCACAGAGGTCTGTCTTAGGTGTAATGGTGCTTTAAAGCTATCCACAGAGGCCTGTCTTAGGTGTAACTGTGCTTTAAAGCTATCCACAGAGGCTGTCTTAGGTGTAATGGTGCTTTAAAGCTATCCACAGAGGTCTGTCTTAGGTGTAATGGTGCTTTAAAGCTATCCACAGAGGCTGTCTTAGGTGTAATGGTGCTTTAAAGCTATCCACAGAGGCCTGTCTTAGGTGTAACGGTGCTTTAAAGCTATCCACAGAGGCTGTCTTAGGTGTAATGGTGCTTTA
>NC_137621.1:107500-125000 GCF_963280865.1 Gymnoscopelus braueri | reverse complement strand
TTGGCCTGCTATAGCGCCACCAGGAGGTGTTCCATCATCATGAAACTATGTGTTGATCTGATGAACTGCTGCTTGGCTTTCCCCATGTCACGCACGCACGCACGCACGCACGCACGCACGCACGCACGCACGCACGCACGCACGCACGCACGCACGCACGCACGCACGCACGCACGCACGCACGCACGCACGCACGCACACACGCACACACACACACACACACACACACACACACACACACACACACACACACACACACACACACACTCTGTGCTTTACTCTACTTCAAGCTGCTTCTGTGTGGTTTTTATGTGTGACCACGCCCACTCAGGTCCTAACCATGTTGTGATTGGTTCGACAGGTGTTACGGACAGGGGGCGGGGCCTATACCGTAGCAGCACGCCACGAGGCAGCAATGACAGCGTCAACGGAGAGGAGGGGCTTGGACAAGGTCAAGGACAAGGTCATTAAACTGCTCTGGACTATTTTCAGAAATTGTGAAAATAGCAGATCTACAAGCTTGTAGATCTGCTATTTTCTGCATTACACCGTCGTATGATGAGGCGTAAAATAGGCTTTAAGTGGTTAAAGGACCACACCGCTGTTTTTGCATCCTATTCCATTGACTACAAGTCATGTTATATTTTATTACAAACGATACTTTTACAAAACATACGTGGCTGTTGTTGTTCTTTCTTTTAGTTTTAAACACTTAGTTAAAGATGTATAACCCACCAGGTCACTATATTATATATTATCATCATCATCATCATCATCATCATCATCATCATCATCATCATCATCATTATTATTATTATTATTTGTGGGATCTCTTCAGCGATCACACTAATGTTATCTTCACTAGTTATTATTATTATTCTGCCCGTTTTTGGATTGGTCAAGCTTCACGTGACATCACAATATGTAATATAAATAGGTAAGACAGAATTAATCAGGAACAATACTTTCTAGTGTGATACTATCAACATTCATCCTTAGTGATCCCACACTGTTTCTTCAGGAACAGTACTTTCTAGTTATTATTCTATTGTATAACCCACCAGGTCAGAGCCTCAGCCAGGTCATAATAATATAATAATAATAATAATAATGATATATGTATAACCCACCAGGTCAGAGCCTCAGCCAGGTCATAATAATATGATAATAATAATAATAATGATATATGTATAACCCACCAGGTCAGAGCCTCAGGCCTGTCACTTCCACTCCCAGCCAACATGCCTCCTCCTTGGGTCCGCTGAACAACTCCAGCTCCAGGCCTGGATCAGGATCCGGCCGCAGGCCCAGAGGTTAGAATGAATAGCAGATATACAAGCTCACATGAAGCTTTCTTCACTACCTTTGCTTTAGCAGTTCTATAATGACACCTTTATAGGCTCATAATAAGTGTTCATATGTAAATTAATGTGTTTATGAATGTTTATGTAAATAAATAAGTATCAATGTTTATGTGTTCATGAATATGTATTTGTTTATGAATATTCAGGTTTCCTAGGTGATGAAGACTCCATGTTTGGTCTCCATGGAGACGGAGGAGGTCGTCCGGGGTCAACTGAGCTGATTTACAACACGTCCAAGTCCAACTCTCCTGTTAACTGTAGAGGTACAACACCAGGGTTTCTCCTGTTAACTGTAGAGGTACAACACCAGGGTTTCTCCTGTTAACTGTAGAGGTACACACACCAGGGTTTCTCCTGTTAACTGTAGAGGTACAACACCAGGGTTTCTCCTGTTAACTGTAGAGGTACAACACCAGGGTTTCTCCTGTTAACTGTAGAGGTACAACACCAGGGTTTCTCCTGTTAACTGTAGAGGTACACACACCAGGGTTTCTCCTGTTAACTGTAGAGGTACACACACACACCAGGGTTTCTCCTGTTAACTGTAGAGGTACACACACACCAGGGTTTCTCCTGTTAACTGTAGAGGTACACACACCAGGGTTTCTCCTGTTAACTGTAGAGGTACAACACCAGGGTTTCTCCTGTTAACTGTAGAGGTACAACACCAGGGTTTCTCCTGTTAACTGTAGAGGTACAACACCAGGGTTTCTCCTGTTAACTGTAGAGGTACACACACACCAGGGTTTCTCCTGTTAACTGTAGAGGTACAACACCAGGGTTTCTCCTGTTAACTGTAGAGGTACACACACCAGGGTTTCTCCTGTTAACTGTAGAGGTACAACACCAGGGTTTCTCCTGTTAACTGTAGAGGTACACACACCAGGGTTTCTCCTGTTAACTGTAGAGGTACACACACCAGGGTTTCTCCTGTTAACTGTAGAGGTACACACACCAGGGTTTCTCCTGTTAACTGTAGAGGTACACACACACACCAGGGTTTCTCCTGTTAACTCATTCAGTGCCAAAAATATTTCTGGCTATATCACCCCTGTGCCAAGGCCAAAAATACATTGTAAAAAAAAAGTGCTTTGGAGCCGAGATACAGCCTTTTCAGTTAAAAAGTTAAACAAGAAGTGAATGGAGCAGCAAATCTTCAAATCATCATATCTTGGGTTCTGAACCTTTTTTTTCAAAAAAAAAAAAAAAAAAAAAAAAAAGATTATTTTTTTGATTTTTTTTTTTTTTTTTTTTTTTTTTTTTTTTCATGACGTCTCAGACGTCATTGGCACTCTGGGCTTATGAAAAACGTGACGTCTGCGACGTCATTGGCACTTAATGAGTTAACTGTAGAGGTACACACACACCAGGGTTTCTCCTGTTAACTGTAGAGGTACAACACCAGGGTTTCTCCTGTTAACTGTAGAGGTACAACACCAGGGTTTCTCCTGTTAACTGTAGAGGTACAACACCAGGGTTTCTCCTGTTAACTGTAGAGGTACACACACCAGGGTTTCTCCTGTTAACTGTAGAGGTACACACACACACCAGGGTTTCTCCTGTTAACTGTAGAGGTACACACACACCAGGGTTTCTCCTGTTAACTGTAGAGGTACACACACCAGGGTTTCTCCTGTTAACTGTAGAGGTACAACACCAGGGTTTCTCCTGTTAACTGTAGAGGTACAACACCAGGGTTTCTCCTGTTAACTGTAGAGGTACAACACCAGGGTTTCTCCTGTTAACTGTAGAGGTACACACACACCAGGGTTTCTCCTGTTAACTGTAGAGGTACAACACCAGGGTTTCTCCTGTTAACTGTAGAGGTACACACACCAGGGTTTCTCCTGTTAACTGTAGAGGTACAACACCAGGGTTTCTCCTGTTAACTGTAGAGGTACACACACCAGGGTTTCTCCTGTTAACTGTAGAGGTACACACACCAGGGTTTCTCCTGTTAACTGTAGAGGTACACACACCAGGGTTTCTCCTGTTAACTGTAGAGGTACACACACACACCAGGGTTTCTCCTGTTAACTGTAGAGGTACACACACACCAGGGTTTCTCCTGTTAACTGTAGAGGTACACACACCAGGGTTTCTCCTGTTAACTGTAGAGGTACAACACCAGGGTTTCTCCTGTTAACTGTAGAGGTACAACACCAGGGTTTCTCCTGTTAACTGTAGAGGTACAACACCAGGGTTTCTCCTGTTAACTGTAGAGGTACAACACCAGGGTTTCTCCTGTTAACTGTAGAGGTACACACACACACACCAGGGTTTCTCCTGTTAACTGTAGAGGTACACACACACACCAGGGTTTCTCCTGTTAACTGTAGAGGTACACACACCAGGGTTTCTCCTGTTAACTGTAGAGGTACACACACACACACACCAGGGTTTCCGCTAGGCATTTTTGGGGCCGGCCACTAGTGATGTGCGGGTCGGGTTTTTTCATGACCCGCCCCGCCCCACAACGGAACCCAACCTGCCTCAACCCGCCCCGCGAACCCATATATAAATCTATGGCCCAACCCGCCCGCGACCCGCGGTGGGAATATATATATATATTATATAGCGCTCTTTTAAGTACCCAAAGTCGCTTTAAATGTCTACAGTAGCACAACATTGTCATGGGCTAAATAAACAAGCATGTTGTTCAAAATATATATATATATATATTTTTTTTTTCGTGTGAGAGCGGCTGACCCGCTCACCCGCAGCCCGCGTAATTGCCTCTGAAATCCTGACTCGACCACCCGCACCGCGGGTTGACCCGCGGGTTACGGGTCGGCCCGCTCATCAATACCGGCCACCATGGCCGACAGGATTATATTTTACCGGCCAAAGAATACATTTACCGGCCATATTATAATTAACGTCACATGCGTGTTTGCACTGCATACATGCACCAACCAACTGATCATTACACCTCGTTACATTATATCGGTGACCGATATATCGGTCGGACACTACGCGACACTGTTGCACAGTATAAACAAATTAATATATATGTTGGGCTTTACACTGTGCTAGCATAATATCCACGACCCACACGAGTTCGGGTCCCTGTTTTATTATCGACAATTGGGTCCGGCTTGGTTCAGATTCTATTACCTCGGAACCCCAGTTCTGTTCATCAACACCCGAGCGAACCACCCTTAGGCCTACGCAGTGCTGATTTAAGAGACACAGCTGTGTAAAGAGCTTGTGCTTAAAAAAATAGCAGACACACAAGCTCACAATGCGGCGCGTTGCAACGTGCTGTGAGCTTGTAGCTCTGATATTTTCAACGCGCGACACCATCGTACAACGAATAGGCTAATCTACAACTGCAGCAGAGCAGGGAATTAAACCACACAGTCAGATCATGATAGAAACTTTAAATGATTATGATTTTAATGGTTTTAGGGACCAGTCGAAATTTACATAAGGGGGGGCATGGAGGAAAATAGGGGAGGGTCATGCCTTTCTAATTTTGGTCCAAGGGAGGGTCAGCTAATTTTACTTTGAATCCAAGGGAGGGTCATGCAATTTTGAATTGATAAAATAGTCCGTTTTTTATATACCTTTTTAGTACAGCAGAACAGTGGTCAATGACCCCTCTCCATTTCAAAGGATACAAAGAATTAAAATCAAGTAACACCTTGTCTATTTAGAATCAATGACGGTCGTTAACAAGCCATCAACGCACAGCGAGTGTGAACGACCCAGTCAAATCTATTCAGCGTCTTAACGATGGTGGTTGAACAATTAAGCAAAACTTCAACAGGCGTTATTGGAGAGATGCATTATAAATAGGCCTACTATAACTGGATATTCATAATCATTTGAAGTAATTCTGTGCATGTGATTAATGTGGATCTATATGGACAGTTGTGTATAGATGCCTAGCTCCACAAGTAAAACCAGAAGCATCAGGCCATAATTGATAGCCTAATTTGTTTTATGTAGGCAACAGTGTAGTTGTAGTTGATAATTAAAAGGGCAGAGTGACAAAAGTTTTAATCTACTGGTTACCAAATATTCAACTTTCTTCAATCTGACCAGGATTCAATGGGTTTCCCACATGTAAGATGAGAACACTATCCATTCTGCTACCACTACTACAGATACACTGTGCATTTAGCAAGACTGACTACACTACAGCAATGTTTTAATCAATGTGGAAAGCAAAACATTGGACATATCAGTTTTAAATGTCATGTTGAATTTGATGGGGAGGGTTAGGGGTGTCAAGAATTTCACAATACGATACATGATGTTGGGCATGATATCGATATGATATATTATTAATGTTCTTTTCTCATGTATCATCAACATTGGCCATCATCTTATAAATAACGTTATAAAGCAAGTTAGAAACAATTACAAAGTGCTTTGTACACACAAATAAATACATTTGTGCAAGCTTAATGGAGAAGTGAAGTTCTCACTAACTATAAACCCATTGTTTCAGAGGACAGATAGACACTGATATAACAAATATAATATAATATAAGACTGCATAACTATAAATTCCACAAACCTCATATTTTTGTCATCTGGACTTTACCAACCAAGTGCAGCCTAGTTATTTCCAACAGCTAAAAAAAATCTATAATACCAGATACAGTATAATACAATCTTAGATTAGATGTAGGCCTATTTGAGAGTGCAGATGCATGTCACATTAACGAGCGTCAACGAGCATCAGCTGACACACAACACCTCCCCTCTGCAGTGCTTTAAACTGAAAGTGACTGACTGGAGTCTGTTTCATTTCTCTCCAAAATACCTTGAATATGATGGAGGACATGATTAATAATTACTATGATTATGATAAGCTTTACATTTCATATCATACAGTAAAAACTCCTAACTTTCACCGGCAAAAAAAAAGAAAGTGTTTTTTTTGTATTAAAATAACAATAAAAAAAATGTTACGATACAGTATGACATCATGACAATACCTATCATCACATTTTAATACCACGATAGGCTATATCGTGACACAATATATCGTGACACTTCTAGGCGGGGAGGGTTACTCTTTTTTTTGTAATCACTTGGGGAGGGTCATTGATATTTTTTTTTTGTCAAAGGGAGGGTCATGGCATTTTAGATCAGGGCACATACATTTCCTCCATGCCCCCCCTTATGTAAATTTCGACTGGTCCCTTAGCTACTTTACTACTTTATCCAAATAATAATATTCATAATAGGCTTAAATGATAAAATAGCCTAATGACAGCATTTTCCCAACCGGCCACGGTGGCCGGTGGTGTTTATAAATAACGGCCAATTAAAAATTGTATCGGTCAATGGCCGGTAAATACCGGCTAACGGAATCCCTGACTGACACACACACACACACACACACACACACACACACACACACACACACACACACACACACACACACACACACACACACACACACACACACACACACTTGAAATATTTATTTATGTCCACATAAACAGAAGTACAAGAATGCCTTGTGCAAAGGACATAAACACTGCCAGTGCAGTCAGATAATGGGAAAACAGCCAGTTACAAAGTGCATATAAGGCAGAACATTGTTACATACAATAATGTTGGCATATTTGTCTAACACAGCAGACAACAATCATGGGTAAAGGAAACAACGCCTCCTCCAAATTGAGCGGCTTCCTTTAATAGCTGATATTGAACAGTACCTTGCTAATTGTTTAGCCCTCCTTTTGGAGAGGCCGGCCATTTGAAGGCCCCTCACAACCAACTTGTGCACGTGTCCTAGACTACCAAAGATAAAAACCAAAAGTTTACATCTGTAGCCTAGCTGAGAGATGGTCTGCTCTAGCTGATGATATTTTAGCACTTTAGTTAGGAAGGTTTCCTCTAAGCTGTAATCAAAAGTACAGCCGACCTCAAGAATGAACACCTCCCTATGGTTTTCATTAACAACAATGACATCAGGGGTGTTAGCTGAAAGGTTAGAGAACACAGAATCATCATTACACAGGCTAAACATGTTGTAATGTTAGAGAACACAGAATCATCATTACACAGGCTAAACATGCTCGGCTTCACAGTAGAATGCTTATACAGCATGATGGAGGACCTGAAAATAGAAGAGATATTTTTTCCCTGTATACATGGCACCCGTTTAGGATGTGGGACATGGTTTCAGCTATTTGTTCATGACCACGATGTATACAGTGAGGAGCATGGTTGCCTGGAAACCAGATGGAGAGGTTAAATTTAGATGGTAAAACCTGCAACCTCGCTTTCAGAGTAAAGACAACAAAGCTCATCTAAAGCAACATTTTTGAACACAGAGTGAGAGACAGAATGGTCCGCAGCAGGGAGACATGCAGTCTTCCCTTGCAGTCTCAGCTCAGTCCAATGCTGCCGCTGCCTTTGCTGTTGTGCCCATAAGAGGCGGCCTCGGGCATTAGTCAGTGGGAGTTGGTGTTCTGTTCCACACACAGTCATAGATGCTCTGACAGAGATACTGGGGTCAGATATAAAGTCCTCCGAGACAGCCATCCCTCAGAGTTAGACCACACCCACTTCAAGGTAACATCAGCCCAACAGCACAGATCATTTAAGTCCGGCCAGTCTGACCACACACCGAAGCCGGGGGAACGACTGTCTAGCTTTCCACTAAGTTTCCTCCTGAAGCCTAGGAAGCTAGGATCCTATAGGAAGCTAGGATCCGAGGGGGACCTTACGTTGTTTTAGGTCCAAGAACAGAGATGAACGTGCAAGCTCTCTCACATACTGGTCATCATTGTTCAGCATATTTAACAAATGGGAGAGCCTCGTAGCAATATATGTCCATTCAAAATTGGGAACACCCAAACCACCCTCACGTTTACTGTGAAATATAATGTCACGTGTTGTGTGTGTGTTAAGACCAGTCCATTGTCTCACTAGGTGCACAGTTTTGTCAGTCAAATCACATAGTGATTTTCGTGGAACATGTACATTGGAGAAAAGATGTTGGTCCTTGGCCAATGCTATTATTCTGACTGCCTCCAGTTTCATGATAAGAGGCAGGGGCGATGCATGGATTAAATCAAGTCTGCTGGAGTACTCAGAAATGATTACATCGACCTGATCTCCCCACTCGCCTGCCACATTAAACTTGTGACCCAAGTCTCGTGACGTGAATAGACTTTAAGGGGTTTATTGCAAATTGTGAAATCAGTTAGTGTATCTGTTCAAACAGTTTTCCACAAAATCATCATGCACATTACTACATTAACGACCGTAGTTACGACGGGTGTGTTTAAGTATAAAAACAACATTGGCGTTCACCGGTGCTACACACACACGCACACACGCACACACACACACACACACACACACACACACACACACGCACACGCACACGCACACGCACACACACACACACACACACACACACACACACACAGTCTGGCGTGTTTCAACCTGTCATGGGTCAGTCTATAGTCTGGTGTCATGGATAATCAGTCAAACTCACATCCTTAACTCTTTGACTGCCAGAGTATTTTCATAAAGTACTCCCCCAGTGCCAGCGATTTTCGTGTTTTTTTGTTGTTGTTATTTTGTCATTTAATTTTCATATAGTTTCTCTGGCTGCGGTTTTAAACACATATGACAGATCGACCAGCAGATAGCAGTAGATTGACACCTCGATCACTTGCTGACTTGCTTGACCCCCTCCAAACAGGCTCAAACAGTGCATACGTCATAACCGGATAAAGTACGATGTGATACACGACGACGATGACTGTCCGTCACCCAGACTAAAGAAAATAGAAGTGGAGCTCTCCGTTAGTTTTTTATACCGTGTGAAAAAACGTGTTTTTCCCTATTCTGGACGAAAATGACCGGGGAATTTTTTTTTAAACCGGAAACGGAATCTGCGTCATGAATCCGGAACCCGGGGAGTCTGAAGGAATCAGAAAGTGAAACTGATGATGAAAAATAAACAGAACAGCGCGATCACAGATTAAACAATGAAAAAGCTAAACGCGCGTCTAACGCGTCGACGGCCAACTGGACAAACTAGCAATTGACGCGTTATCGAGTCAACGGCAGTCAAAGAGTAAAGGCATATTACACACTTTTCATGTAGTGTTGTATGTGACAGGACTGACCAGGAACATGTATGTGACAGGACTGACCAGGAACATGTATGTGACAGGACTGACCAGGAACATGTATGTGATAGGACTGACCAGGAACATGTATGTGATAGGACTGACCAGGAACATGTATGTGATAGGACTGACCAGGAAGGAACATGTATGTGACAGGACTGACCAGGAACATGTATGTGATAGGACTGACCAGGAAGGAACATGTATGTGACAGGACTGACCAGGAACATGTATGTGACAGGACTGACCAGGAACATGTATGTGACAGGACTGACCAGGAACATGTATGTGACAGGACTGACCAGGAACATGTATGTGACAGGACTGACCAGGAACATGTATGTGACAGGACTGACCAGGAACATGTATGTGACAGGACTGACCAGGAATATGGGGACAGTCAGTTTTGAAATACTATTTAGTCACCAGCCTGCCTGCCTGCTGTCACAGCATTTGTGACATCACTTCCTGTCTCTGGTTCCAGACATGTCGGATCGCCATGGACGTCCGGCCAGCTTCTCAAGCGATGATGTCACAGGCCTCAACCAATCACAGTCTCTGTCGCGTAGCTCCACCCTCCCGTACGACATGGCCCCGCCCCAGAGGAGCCAGGCAGGGCGGGTGGGCGGAGCCAAGGTTAAGCCCCGCCCAGGCTCTCCAGGAAGTGAGATGGTCTCTTTGGAACAGTTTCTACAGGAAAGCAACGTCAAGTCTCCTCCCATGGTAATCAATAAGTCATAATCAATACGTAATAATCAATAAGTCATAATCAATATGTAATAATCAATACATAATAATCAATAAGTCATAATCAATACGTAATAATCAATAAGTCATAATCAATACGTAATAATCAATAAGTCATATTCAATACGTAATAATCAATCCGTAATAATCAATACGTAATAATCAATAAGTCATAATCAATAAGTCATAGTCAATACGTAATAATCAATAAGTCATAATCAATAAGTCATAGTCAATACGTAATAATCAATAAGTCATAATCAATACATAATAATCAATAAGTCATAATTAATAAGTCATAATCAATACGTAATAATCGATAAGTCGTAATCAATACGTCATAATCAATACGTCATAATCAATCAGTCAAAATTAATAAGTCATAATCAATACGTAATAATCAATAAGTCATAATTAATAAGTCATAATCAATACGTAATAATGAATAAGTCATAATTAATAAGTCATAATCAATACGTAATAATCAATACATAATAATTAATAAGTCGTAATCAATACGTAATAATAAGTCGTAATAATCAATACGTCATAATCAATATGTCATCATCAATACGTAATAATCAATAAGTCATAATCAATATGTCATAATCAATAAGTCATAATCAATACGTCATAATCAATAAGTCATAATCAATACATCATAATCAATACGTAATAATCAATAAGTCATAATCAATACGTAATAATCAATAAATCATAATCAATACGTAATAATCAATAACTAATAACTCTCCTAACACTTTATTTATATAACTCTACTCTCCTCACACTTTATTTATATAACTCTACTCTCCTAACTCTTTATTTATATAACTCTACTCTCCTAACACTTTATTTATATAACTCTACTCTCCTAACACTTTATTTATATAACTCTACTCTCCTAACACTTTATTTATATAACTCTACTCTCCTAACTCTTTATTTATATAACTCTACTCTCCTAACACTTTATTTATATAACTCTACTCTCCTAACTCTTTGTTTATATAACTCTACTCTCCTAACACTTTATTTATATAACTCTACTCTCCTAAATCTTTATTTATATAACTCTACTCTCCTAACACTTTGTTTATATAACTCTACTCTCCTAACTCTTTGTTTATATAACTTTATATAACTTTATATAACTCTACTCTCCTGCATCATTGTGCCTTATTGCCTATATCCTAAGTCAATCAGAATGCTTGCTACATTCCAAAATGACTTAGGCAGAATGTGCTTTAAGTCAACTTTTTGATTTTGAATGTAACAAGCATTCTGATAGGCTGAGGACATGGGCAATAAGGAAGGATGAATCAGCATTGTTAGGGGAATATAGAGTTAAACAGATATAAATAAAGGCAGATAAACATGACTAAGGAAAAATGTGTTATTTTGTTTCTTCTTTCCTGAAAATCTGAAAAATATGACTTATGCTATGAGGCTAACGACATCATAATAATCAGTAGCAGTATCATGTTATTGTTGGGCGGTGAAACCGCCCCTATATGTGAGGTTTGGACATCGACATTCGCTGCACTGTGATTGGCCACCATTGTACCCCCCCACCCATTGTACCCCCCCAACCCTGCGCTGTGATTGGCCACCATTGTACCCCCCTAACCCTGCACCGTGATTGGCCACCGTGATTGACCACTAGCTGTAATATGATTGGCTGACTTTATTGGCTGACTCTATTCAAGACTGTGATTGGCTAGTGAAACACATGACACATGTGCCCTATAAATAGGACTATGCACTTTAAAAAACACATTTATGTTTAAAAAAAAAAAAAACACATTTGTGTTTTTTTTAAAGTTAGGGGTGTACAATGGTTGGTCCACAATATAACTTTTCTTTAAGTGAACTTCCATCACTGTGATGACCACTGTGACCACACCGCCCACTGTGATGACCACTGTGACCACACCGCCCACTTCACACTGTGATGACCACTGTGACCACACCGCCCACTTCACACTGGGTGTGATTTTTTCTATTTATATTATATTTATTTCTTTGCCGTTTGCAGGTTTCTACAGGAAGTAGGGAGGACTTAATGACCGACTATTTCACCCGAGGCCCCTCCCACTCTGCTCCTATTGGCCGAGACCAGACTCCCACCAGCTACGTCACACCCACTGTTCAATCAGCCAACCAGAGACCGGGACAGAGCGTTAAGCCCTCCCCCCGCCAGCCTGTGGGCCAATCGCCGGCCTCGGCCCAGCCCCTCCCCAACCAGAGAAGCAGCCAATCACTGAGCAGAGCCTTCAGTTTGGCCTCGGCCGATTTGCTGCGCTCCAACGGACCCGACAGTTACCGCGGTAACGACGGCTCGCCCAGCCAATCGGACGTGGTGCTTCGCAGACCGGGGGGCGGGGCTAGAGAGCGGCCGCTTTCGGCGCGGCTCGCCGGTCCCGCCAATCAGCAGGCAGATATGACCTTCCTAAACTCCACCCCCCTCCACCATTCGTCGTCTCTCAACCTGCAAACGGAGCGATTGGCCGAGAGAGAGAGAGACCGAGACAGAGGGAGGACCGGCCCCGCCTACCGCGGCGAGGTCGCCATGGTGACCCCTGTCAGGGCGGTCCCCGCCCTGCAATTGGACGACAGTTCAGAGCAGGGGGAGGGGCTTAGAGAGGGGGGGCGCCCCGCTGACTCCTCCCACCTGGAGAAAGAAGGAGGGGAGGAGGGGAGCGGGGGCTCCGCAGAGCGACCTAAAAGTACGCCAGCCTCCCCCGACCCAAATAACGACCCCCAGACCGTCTGGTATGAGTACGGATGTGTCTAAGTGTCTACGGACACGTTTCCACGGCAACCATCAGAACAGGAAACCACAAAGTTTACACAGAGACGTCAAAGTGATTGTAAACACTGCAGTTTGCATGCCAGGTGGCTAGGTGGAGCTGTGACGCACTACCAGATAGACCAGTCACTCAGCTGTTTGTTTTCACCATAGAGTTATATGGTAATGCAGCGTGGTTCTACAGCTCTCACCATGATGACATCACCATGATGACATCACCATGATGACCTCACCATGACGATGACATCATCATGATGACATCACCATGATGACATCACCATGATGATGACATCATCATGATGACATCATCATGATGACATCACCATGATGACCTCACCATGATGACCTCACCATGATGACATCACCATGATGACCTCACCATGATGACCTCACCATGATGATGACATCATCATGATGACATCATCATGATGACATCACCATGATGACCTCACCATGATGACCTCACCATGATGACATCACCATGATGACCTCACCATGATGACCTCACCATGATGACCTCACCATGATGATGACATCATCATGATGACATCACCATGATGACCTCACCATGATGACCTCACCATGATGACATCATCATGATGACCTCACCATGATGACCTCATCATTATGACCTCACCATGATGACCTCACCATGATGACCTCACCATGATGACATCACCATGATGACCTCACCATGATGACCTCACCATGATGACCTCACCAGGCAGAGCATTTTCAAAGATTTGTTTTCAACACCGAAAATGCCGTTGTAATCTAAACGGGCCTTAATACCCCCTGTACGCTACTGGACCCCCTGCACGCTACTGGACCCCCTGTACGCTACTGGACCCTCTGTACGCTACTGGACCCCCTGTACGCTACTGGACCCCCACACCTGTACAGATGTGTCTAAATCAGTGACTCACCACTGAAGCCCCCCCCCCCCCCCCCACTAACTATAGATATGTCTAAACACTGGAATGGGAAATAACTGGAATAACATTACATTAAATAACTGGAATAAAATGAATGTGGAACAATACAGGAAAACCACTTTAAACTCTGCTGTATCTAAAGCCTACTGTATCTAAAGCTGTATCTAAAGCCTGCTGTATCTAAAGCTGTATCTAAAGCCTGCTGTATCTAAAGCTGTATCTAAAGCCTGCTGTATCTAAAGCTTATAGAGCCTATATAATATAAAGCCTGCTTATAGAAAGTTTGGACATTTTGAACACAGACTTTTGGACATTTTGAAGGAATGTAGTTTTGGCCTCATGAAGTAATTAATATCATGAAGTAATTAATATCATGAAGTAATTAATATCAGGCACTGTTTGAAATCCACCAAAAAGAAATGACTTTGGGTTAACAGTTGCAAATGGAAATCGTTTTGGACGTGAAAAGCTGGACACTGCAGACAGACAGACAGACAGACAGACAGACAGACAGACAGACAGACAGACAGACAGACGGTCAAACACATTTCACTGTAATCCAGGAAATAGTCCCCTCCCACTGGCTGGGGGCGGGGCTGATGAAAGGATGCTGTTAGATTCTCAGAATGTGATTCATTCACTCACTCACTCACTCACTCACTCACTCACTCATTCATTCATTCATTCATTGCAGTCAGGCTGCAGATACATTTGGACGGACATTGACCAGAAGAGACTAAAACTATGGCATCAGTTCAGCAAAAGCTAAGGTGTGGCAAGGTTAGGGTTGCCAACTCCCAGAGATTGAAATAAGGGACAACTATCCTGGGCGCGCGGCAAAGCCCCCAAAACCCCCGAAATGCATATAAAACTATGCATTATACCTTTAACACAATACAAACACAATGGTCTTACACCTGCATTAGGCTACAATTCATGATTATTTGTATATATATATATTTTTTTGGAGCCAAGGTATGGCACCTGCCCTACCTTGCCATACCCAATGTCAGCTCCTGAACTAAAAGCACATAAAAGAGTTTAAACACTACAGTCCTGCTGAAACATTCCACTGAGAGGCTTTTACTCTGAAAATATGTTTTTTAAACTGTTATTTGACCTTTGACCCAGTCATAAAGTATATAACTTTTATTTGTCTGAGTCTATTATTATTATTATTATTATTATTATTATTAAAACTCATCACATCTCCACAGACTCCTTACATTATTATTATTGTTGCAGGTTTAATATTTGTATGTGAAGGTGCTGTGATACTGAATTGACCTGGGCATAGTGTGATACTATAATACATACATAATGTGATACTGAATTGACCTGGTCATAGACACATATAATATATCTATATATGGTCATAGGCGGGATTCAGACAATCTGGGGGTACAGCCTATTTGGGGGGGGGGGGGTCACAGGTGCACTGTGATTGGGAATCACCAGAGGGAAGCCATACAGTTTTGTTTGTTTTCAGTTTGTTTTGAGTTGTTTTGGGTTTATTTTCTGATCACAGTTATCTGTTAAACACCCGGCTTTTGTTTATGCTGTCATCATCCTGCTTCAAAATAAACATTTTAAATGAGAGACCTGATTTACTGTCAACACCATGCGTTGGAAAAGCTTCACACCAGATCCCTCACTGGACATTATTTGTTGTTAGGTTAGATTTACAATTATTATTATTATTATCAAAACTCATCACTATTAGGGGCGGCCATAGCTGAGTGGTTAGTGAGCCCGCCTAGGGAACCAGCTGGCCCTGGTTGCCCCAGGTTCGATTCCAGGCTATCCCATGCCGATGATATGAAATTTGTCCCTGAGCAAGACTCTTAACCCCAATTGCTCACAGGTTCTCATTGGAAACAAGACCGCAAGGACTTTCATGAACGACCTGTTAAAAGGAATTATCCTAAAGGAATTATCCTTACATCTCCACAGACTCCTACATTATAATATTATTATTATTATTATTATTATTATTATTAAAAGTCCTCTTACATCTCCACAGACTCCTTATATTATAACATTATTTGTATTATTATTATTATTATTATTATTATTAAAAGTCCTCTTACATCTCCACAGACTCCTTATATTATAACATTATTTGTATTATTATTATTATTATTATTATTATTATTATTAAAAGTCCTCTTACATCTCCACAGACTCCTTATATTATAACATTTGTATTATTATTATTATTATTATTATTATTATTAAAAGTCCTCTTACATCTCCACAGACTCCTTATATTATAACATTATTTGTATTATTATTATTATTATTATTATTATTATTAAAAGTCCTCTTACATCTCCACAGACTCCTTATATTATAACATTATTTGTATTATTATTATTATTATTATTATTATTATTATTATTAAAAGTCCTCTTACATCTCCACAGACTCCTTACATTATTATTATTATTATTATTATTAAAAGTCCTCTTACATCTCCACAGACTCCTTATATTATAACATTATTTTCCCTCATTTTACAGCTCAATGCATAATATAAGTAAAATCTAGGCTTTGCTGCCCCCTTGTGGCGAAAATAGACAAACATGTCTGTTAAGTCAGCGCTGACAACCATGAGAGAACTTCCGGTTGCTCTTCAAAATAAAACTAATATATATCAAGTCAAATGATAAAAGCCATGAGAGAACTTCCCGCTTACTGAACCAACCTGATGTTCAATCATAACTATGGATCCGGTCTAGAGCGGAGACGGAAACGAGTTGTATGGGATTCTAAGTTTAAATGAATTACCGTATACAGTAGGCGGGCTATAGACCGGATGTGAGCCCTGAACAGTAAATAAAAACTAGAAGGCCTGACTGTATCTAACAGTCTATAATGACTGTATCTTAACAGTCTATAATGACTGTATCTTACTGTAAGACGAAAATAGCCGATCTGAAGAGCTTGTCAGCTAATTTCGACGACGGCGCAGCCGCAGTACCAAGTCACATAATTCGATAGATCGCCAATTTCAGTGTAACACACCGGAAATCTCTATGTTTGATCATGTTACGTAGCTAGCTAGCTAACTAGCTTCAGATGATGTAAAAATAAGTCCTGTTGTTGTAAAACTTTCTTTCTTTAAATCTTCAGTTTTATTAAATAATCTTCTGTCCTTTAGAACAACAATAAAACACAAAACACGTAATAATAGCCGTGAATATCAAATAAAGCTAACAGTAGCTAAAGCTAACGCAAACGGCACACGCTCAGTTCTCTACACATGGTCGTACAACGGTGTTGCCGAAAACAGCCAATCTGTAGATCTATATATATATATATGGATTTGTAGATCGGCTACGTCCGTTTCATTTTGAAAAGAAAGCGGAAATGCTTGCTAAACCTTTAATGGTTGACACATTTAACTTGATGCATAGTTTTGGCTTTATTTTGAAAACCCTTTACCGGAAGTGATTGAAAGAGCTCTCGCCTTTGACAACATTTGACTGTGTTTACATCCGGTAGCTAGTTAGCATGCTAGGC